>NC_132796.1:66030431-66336958 GCF_048418805.1 Vulpes vulpes
TTTTCTTTTTCTTTCTTTTCTCTTTTTCATCTCTTCTTTTTTCTTTTTTTCTCTTTTTTCTTCTGTTTTTTTTTTCTTTCCTTCTTCTTCTTCTTTCTTTTTCTCCTTTTCCCAATACAACGTGTTTTTGGCCACTCTGCACTGAGCAAAATGACTAGAAGGAAAACCTCACCTCAAAAGAAAGAATCAGGAACAGTCCTCTCTCCCACAGAGTTACAAAATTTGGATTACAATTCAATGTCAGAAAGCCAATTCAGAAGCACTATTATACAGCTACTGGTGGCTCTAGAAAAAGGCATAAAGGACTCAAGAGACTTCATGACTACAGAATTTAGATCTAATCAGGCAGAAATTAAAAATCAGTTGAATGAGATGCAATCCAAACTAGAAGCCCTAAAGATGACGGTTAACAAGCTGGAAGAACGAGTGAGTGACATAGAAGACAAGTTGATGGCAAAGAAGGAAACCGAGGGAAAAAGAGACAAACAATTAAAAGATCATGAGGATAGATTAAGGGAAATAAAGGACAGCCTGAGGAAGAAAAATCTACGTTTAATTGGGGTTCCCGAGGGCACCGAAAGGGACAGAGGGCCAGAATATGTATTTGAACAAATCATAGATGAAAACTTTTCTAATCTAGGATGGGAAACAGGCATTCAGATCCAGGAAATAGAGAGACCCCCCTCTAAAATCAATAAAAGCCATTCAACACCTCAACATTTAATAGTGAAGCTTGCAAATTCCAAAGATAAAGAGAAGATCCTTAAAGCAGCAAGAGACAAGAAATCCCTGACTTTTATGGGGAGGAGTATTAGGGAAACAGCAGACCTCTCAACAGAAACCTGGCAGGCCAGAAAGGGCTGGCAGGATATATTCAGGGTCCTAAATGAGAAGAACATACAGCCAAGAATACTTTATCCAGCAAGGCTCTCATTCAGAATGGAAGGAGAGATAAAGAGCTTCCAAGACAGGCAGGAACTGAAAGAATATGTGACCTCCAAACCAGCTCTGCAAGAAATTTTAAGGGGGACTCTTAAAATTCCCCTTTAAGAAGAAGTCCAATGGAACAATCCACAAAACAGGGACTGAATAGGTATCATGATGACACTAAACTCATATCTTTCAATATTAACTCTGAACGTGAACGGGCTTAATGACCCCATCAAAAGGCACAGGGTGTCAGACTGGATAAAAAAGCAGGACCCATCTATTTGCTGTCTACAAGAGACTCATTTGAGACAGAAGGACACCTACAGCCTGAAAATAAAAGGTTGGAGAGCCATGTACCATTCAAATGGTCCTCCAAAGAAAGCAGGTGTAGCCATCCTTATATCAGATAAACTAAAATTTACCCCGAAGACTGTAGTGAGAGATGAAGAGGGACACTATATCATACTTAAAGGATCTATCTAACAAGAGGACTTAACAATCCTCAATATATATGCCCCAAATGTGGGAGCTACCAAATATATCAATTAATAACCAAAGTTAAGACATACTTAGATAATAATACACTTATACTTGGTGACTTCAATCTAGCACTTTCTACACTCGATAGGTCTTCTAAACACAACATCTCCAAAGAAACAAAAGCTTTAAATGATATACTGGACTAGATGGATTTCACAGATATCTACAGAACTTTACATCCAAACTCAACAAACACATTCTTCTCAAGTGCACATGGAACTTTCTCCAGAATAGACCACATACTGGGTCACTGAGGGGGGCACTTGATGGGATGAGCACTGGGTGTTATTCTATATGTTGGCAAATTGAACACCAATAAAAGTAAATTTATAAAAAATAAAATCTATGTAAATATAAAATTGTATATAATATTCGATGATTTTCTTTTCTTTTTTAAATTTTCTTTTAAATTAAACTTTACCTGGCGTATCATGCCTTTCTTTCTCCTAAAAAGTTTACTTCTAAATAACAGGACTCATTTCATTCTCTTTTTTTCATATTTTTACTTATTCTCATGATATGCAACTATTAATTGCACTAGGCCAAAAGGAAACTGACATTTAAGTAACTGGTTAGGTATGTACTCCACATACCTGCATAGCTTGTCCTCAAATTCCCAATCTTTTCATTACAGTTTGCTGCTGCTAAATTGTCAATCATGCCTGTCACTGTTTTCAAATAATTTGTTCCTAATCTTTGCTTGAACAAAAAAGCTCACCTAAGCAAACTAACTCCTTACTCTAATTGAGGCAAGGCTTTGTAAGTTTCATAAATTTCTTCAGCTTTTTATTCTAGTCTAGTCTCCTGCTCTTGAACTGCCGTGTTTTCTTTATAGCAACATTCTAATTCCACACTTGATATGACTAACTTGTTTAAGGTCAAACACTATCTCTGTCCTAGTCTGGATCCAACATTCTTTGTAACTTCCTGGAGATGATTCCTGACAGTTACCACTGGGGAAACTAGATGACACATTAAGTAAGATCTAAGATTTGTGAAGTATGAGTATCTATCATACAAATTCTCCATCAGTAAACACGGCATAGCCCATGAGAAATATATATTCTACCTTTTTTCTTATGTTTAATGGAAGTCTTTTCATACTTCCAATTACTACTGCATTCTGTTTACCTTAGTTTATATTGGCTAAAAATTAGTCTCAGTATATGCATAACTATTTTGTTGCTTTTTACCCAAACTTAATTTGTAGTCCTAGTTTGTCTAAATGTAATGCTTTGATGCCTTTTATGTACAGATGTTAAAATGGGCAGGCTTCATTTTCACTGTTTCTCTGAAAACCGTCTATGAAAATTTGATGTGATGGCAGTAAAACAAAACTCTATGCCTTACTTCAGCTAATTCCCTTATGTGAAAAAAATAATTCCCTTATGTGATTTAACATTATTATTTTTGTTTTCTTGCACATTGGAATTAGTGTACTGGCAAGGCAAATCTTCTGATGTTAGTAATATTTACCTTCCTTACATCCTATAAGATAGAGTTTGAGTGTCTTGCCATACTCTAATGGGGTTAGAAACTGCATCTCTGTTCCAAATGAGTACTTATTTTAACATGAGCTAGTGATATAACTAGTATGTCAAAAAGGGTATCTCCATCTGGAATCTTCCCTTAAGGAAATAAATATCTTATTCTTAATAACAGAAATACAAGTTGTTATATAAGTGTGTTCTGACAGCTTGGTGCCCTCATATGATTAGGGAAAAAGGATGAACAAACTCTACACTTTCAATAAGCACATTTGTACACAATTTACATATGTCAAGCCTGAACATTATTGTCAGTTGTTAAATGCAATTAACTACAGCTTGTCTGTCCTGAAAGCTCAGCTGCCTAAATTTGAGTTAAGGGCATCTTCCCCTTAATTAAGACAGAATAAAGGATCAAGCCCAGTGTGTGTAAAATGGACAAATGGTGTTGCATTTCAATTGTCACAATTAAGATTTTGTGTGTGGAATTTAGAAGACTAGGATTTGATGGAGATAGTTTTAAAGACTTTTTAATTTTTATTTATTCATGAGAGACACACAGAGAGGAAGAGACATAGGCAGAGGGAGATGCAGGCTCCACACAGGAAGCCTGATACGGACACGTGTGTCTGAGAAATTATAGGAGAAGATCATCATGATAACAGGATAATTGCTTAGATAATATTTTGAAGCTCTACTTGACAGTGATTAAATGATATTTGGACCTCCTTCAGGGGGCATATAGCACATTTCTTGTCCATAAAATATGCTCATATACTATTTAATCATTGTGCACTTATAGCAAAGAAGTCTTAGTCATATAGAAAGTAAAAAGAAATGAAGCATACAGAAATGGGAGCACATTTTAGAGAATTTATTTTGAGCCCATGGAAAAATAGGTAATAAGTAAATTGCTTGGTACTTCAATATTATAGCTGATGCTGTATGCCTTTACTCTCATGCAGAAGACAAACATACACACCTTTAGTTTTTCTTTTCCATTAGTTATTTATTCTTTAATTCTCCCGAAACAAGGTGAAAATAGTTTTATAGTTAGAGAACCTATTCTCTCCTATGTGATATTTATCATCTGTAGAACCAACTACATGTAGCATAATGAATTAGTGACTCATATTTAAAAATGCATTGTGACTGATAAAACAAGATCAGTGAAATGTGGTTTACTGCTACTCCCAAAAATCATAAAATGCACTTCAATATTGTCTAAATAGCAAAACATTTTATGATAGCTTAAACCCCTTCCTTCTTATTTTAAGAGCAAAAATTCATCTGGCAAGGTATCAGAGAAAAGTTTAAAAATCTGAAGGGCAGGGCAGCCCGGGTGGCTCAGTGGTGTAGCGCCACTTTCAGCCCAGGGTGTGATCCTAGGGTCCCGGGATCGAGTCCCACGTTAGGCTCCCTGCATGGAGCCTGCTTCTCCCTCTGCCTGTGTCTCTGCCTCTCTCTCTCTCTCTCTCTCTCTCTCTTTCTCTGTCTGTCTCTCAATGAATTAATGAATAAAATCTTTTTAAAAAATCTGAAGGCCAGAGTTCAAATTTATATTTCTGCTTTATTCACAGAAAGATATTTTCATTGTGATAGTTATTAAACACATTATTTATTCATATCCACAGGCAATGAAACTCCACAGAAAATAGAATAGAATGCTGCTAAAAACAAACAACATTCACTCGAATGATGTTATTTGGAGGAAAACAAAAATCAAAAACAGAAAGTGAAAAGGCATAAATTTAAACCATACATATGGACTATGATTAAATGATTTTGTTTGTGGCATAGTGGATGGGTCCTTTCAATGTCTTTAAGAAATGAAGGTACATCAATAGATTCTAGCAACTCTGAAGGAATTTAGTAAATGAGAAGATTGAAGATACTAGAGTCACAGACACAGTCCAATTTAATCTTGGACAATATAACCCCTTTCCACTAAAAAATAAAAATAAAAAAGACAAAGCAAAACATCTTTTTTCCTTGACTGTTTCAATTAACTTTTATAATTCAAAGGCAATTTCATTACTTCCTATTAATTTATAGAGTTGAGGAAACCAATGCATTATGCCAAGTCCATTTTGGAAGATACATATAAATTTGCTATTTGATTTCTAGTTGAAGCCTCTATTTTGGGGATCCTAATTCTGTTTTAAAGATGGCTTCCCCATCCTTGATTAAAGTTTACTAAGCCAACCAGCCCAGTATTGATTCCCTGATGTCTGAAAATATCCCTAATAGTTTGAACTTATAGGTAAGAAGTTTTGGGGGCACCTGGGTGGCTCAGTCAGTTGAGTGTCATATGCTTGGTTTCTGTTTAGTTTGTGATTTCATGGATTATGAGATGGAACTCCAGGTTCAGCACAGAGTCTGTTTGAGATTCTTTTTATCTTCCTCTTGCTTTCCCTCTGCCCATCCCCATGCTCATGCACTGTCTCTCTCTCTCTCTAAAATAAATAAATTAATGTTTAAACTTTTTTTTTTTTGCTGTACTCATTGTTACACTAAGCTTACTATAGCAAAACTGCTTTGTGATCTTTGCTGCCCTCTATAGGTCACATGAATTTTTGCCTAATGGGACTGTGTCTTAATAAGCAAAATTTTATTTGCTATTATTATTTTCACTGCACATATCTCTACTGTTATATAAGGCTGGAAGAATAAACATTTATTTCACCTTTTCCTATCAGTAGTTATCAGGAAATGTAAGATACTATACGAAAAATTAGTACCACTCTTTCCACAGCAATTGAATTGCATGTCTCAAGAAGAGAGCACCTATATCAGATACTCTGTAGTTTTGAAGCAGGTTTATGTTGTCCTCTGGACCAGTTCAAGGCAAAATAAGGAAGTAGAAAGTGGAAAGTTTTTATTTGTTCTCACCTATACACCTCCCAACATGCTTCCCCTACCTTTCATTCCCTCTCCCTGACAACCACACTTTATCCTTTTATTGGTCTCTATCCCTCAGCATCATCCCTGTATGAGAACCAACTCATATCCCATGAATTTTAATAGTTCCTATTCTCTTCAAAACATAGAGAGCAATATGTTCTCTTAATAAAGGCCTTACTTTTTATAAAGTTGAGATTATCTGGGTAGGCCTATTGTAATCACAGGAATTCTTAAAAGCCAAAAACTTTCTCCAACTGATATCAGGAAAGTAAGAGTAAAGCAAATGAGAGATTCAAACCACAAGAAGGACTTGGCCGTTGTCAGCTTCAAGATGGTGGGGACTATGGAGAAGGAATACAAGATGTATTCAAGAACTAAAATAAGATCCTAACAAACAACCACAAAGAGAATGGTACCTCAGTCTTAAAACCACAAAGAAATGAATATGACCAGCAATCTGAATGAAGCAGGTTTCCCAGAACCTCCAGATAAGAACTCAACCCAGAAGACACCTGGATATCAGTCCTGTAAGACCCTGAGAAGATAATTGAGATTTCCCAGACCTTTGGCCTACAGAACTATGAGCTAATAAATTTGTACTGCTTTAATCTACTATATTTGTGACAATATTTTTGTGCAGCAGTACAAAACTGATATAATGGGTGAATTAGATAAACTAACCCCCATGAATATACATGGTTAATGTGTGATCTCTCAGAAACAAAATAGCTAAATACACTGAAAATTCATATGTTTCAAAGACAGATTAATAAAACTCAAAGTAAATGTCAAGGATGGCATTATGAATATAATAAAAGTAAAATTTAGATCAAAATGTATTGAAGGAGATAAGGAGGTTCATTTTCTAGTGATATGAGCTATAATAATTAATGAAGAAATGACATTATGAAAATGTATATACATTTAGCAGACCCCTAAAGAATAAGCTGAGGCATATGAATTAGGGAATTTAGACAGGAATTGGACTTCAAATCACACCACATAGGCATCTAAATCTTCTACCATTGGATAAAGTCAATCTGGTCTAGATGCAAACCGAGGGAGACAGCTCATGATTAGAAAATGAATCAGCACTGAAAAGAGAATGACTATCTGTTAATCAACATATCCAAGACTGTGGTAACAGACATGCCATAGTTAATTTACAACGCATTTTAAATCAGCACAGCTCACCTAAAATAGTTGAGACTAGCCATAATTCCATGAAGGAATCTTTCTGCATACTTGGAGACTGCAGGGTATCAAGCACTATTAATTTCATTGGCAGAAACTTATATAGCTTTTAGAAAGTGATATGTAACTTTGACTTCAAGAATTTCAAAATCAGGAAAGAAATTAAAGCAAATTATAACAGCCATGGAAAAAGAAATGGGACCAAAACCTGATGAGATAGATATGTGTATACTTTGGTTGTAGAAAGAACATTCTAGTTCTTGTAACTGTGGAACCTTAAATGAACTATATTAATTCCTTAGATCCCAGGTTCCCCATCACCGAAATGAAGAGGCTAAAGTAATAAAAGCATTCTCTTCATCTCTGATATTCTTCTATGTCCCTGTGGAAAGACAGTGGACCTTAGAATCCACTGTCCATCAAATGTACTAGAATCATTTTCCCCAAAAGAAACTTTCTTAAATGGCAGTAGAGAATCCATGTTAGAAATCTCACCAGCTATATATGACACAGCTATCTAGTTGACTCAGTGAACTTCATAAGATGGCACTCAATGTCCTTCACAATGCCCAACCTATATCCTCAGCCTCATTTATCACCATTTGTTACACCAAATTATTTGCTATTTCCTGAACATATTCCTTGCCTCCATGCCTTTACTATGTGCTTATCCAAAACCAAATACATTATCAGTAACATTTTACACACCTCTCAACTTCTAGGTCTAATGTTACCTCCGTTATGAAAATTTCTCCAACTAATTGAAAATCACTAAAGACCTTTCCAAGATTAAAACTTAGGGCTGGGCAGCCCGGGTGGCTCAGCGGTTTAGTGTCGACTTCAGCCTAGGGTGTGATCCTGGAGTCCCGGGATGGAGTCCCCCCTTGGGCTCCCTGCATGGAGCCTGCTTCTCCCTCTGCCTATGTCTGCCCCTCCCGCCCCGTGTCTCTTGCGAATAAATAAATAAAATCTTTAAAAAAAACAACAACTTAGGGCCACTTTTCAGGCCCAGGTAGATTTTTCAAGCTCCCTTTTATATATTACACATATGTTTATTCCTTTAATTATTTGCCAGATCCAAGGGCAGGGGTGAACCAGCACCTGTTGGAAGGCAGTAGCCCACAGATTTGCTCTTTTAGCCAATACATTGTTTTCTTAAGAATCTGAATCTGACTGCCTTCAGGCAGGCATTTCATGTTTTAGGTTGCCATAGGCCACACCACTCAATAATGGTCTTTTTACTATTCCTTGCACATACATGCTATTTCCCTGGGCTCTAAAGACATTCCATTTCCTTTTATTTTTTTAAGGCTGCCACAAACCACAGTATTTTTGGGGTTCTCCTACCCCCAAATCTGTTCATGGAGTAGAATGCATTTCCATAATTCTAAATGCATGTTTAGAGCTCTCTCTTAAATTTAGTTTACTACTGCTTATAATAAGGGAATAGAGAGAAGATAAAAAATTAAGAAATATGGAGACTAACCAGTTCCTTCTCCAAACCACATCCTCCTCTCAAACCTCCTGAAGGTTTACTATCTACTACCTTCCTAAGAGGAGGAGGGGTGCTTTTTAATTATGTCTACTTCTTATCCAAAGATTATTTTAAATGATATTGTTTTGGGATGCCTGGGTGGCTCAGCGGTTGAGCCTCTGCCTTCCTCTCAGGGCGTGATCCCAATCCCACATGGGGCTCCCTGTGGGAAGGCTGTTTCTCTCTGTGCCTCGGTCTCTGCCTGCCCCTCTGTGTCTCTCATGAATAAATAAATAAAATATTTTAGAAATTAAAAAAATAAACGATATTGTTTTTATGAGGGATTACCTACCATCTTCTAATTTAGCATCTCTATATGTGAACAAGAAAACTATATAATAAAGGTAACTGCTAAATGACTATAAAATTTTGTTTCCTTTTGAACTAAAACTAAAAAAAAAAAAGAAACTATAGCATGATACTCAACCTTTATTCCATTAAAACTTTGACCCACAAAACTTTACTTCTATTTTCTTTTTGAGACTGTCATTCTGTCAATGTTTCAGAATTTGCAAAGTGGGTGGTAATGGTCTAAGAGTGAGTTCATTCCATTCTCTGCTATCTCTCAAATGACATAATATATTGCATAAAATAAATTTCACTAACAGAAAAGCACCATTTTCTGCTCAAAGCACTTTAGCCTAGTGAAGATTAAGAAATGGGGTATTGAATTCCAGCAAGAACCGCTCATGCCACATTTTTTAAGGGATGGTTATTTTGTGTTGTTTTGTTTCATATGTTACTTTTTATGAGTGACCTGCTAGTATTTTTTTCAAGTTTTTATTTAAATTCAAGGTAGTTAACATATAGTGTAGTATTAGGTTCAGGGGCAGAATTTAGTGATTCATCACTGGCATATAACACTCATTGCTAAATACAATAAACACCCTCCTTAATGCCCATCACCCAATTATCCCATCCCCCCACACATCTCCTTTCCCACATCCCTCAGGTTGTTCCCTATAGTTATGAATCTCTTGTGGTTTGTCTCTCTCTCTGTCTCTCTCCCTTTTTAAAAGATTTTATTTATTTATTCTTAAGAGACACACAGAGAGAAGCAGAGACACAGGCAGAGAGAGAAGCAGGCTTCATGCAGGGTGCCCTATGTGGGACTTGATCCTGGGTCTCCAGGATCACACCCTCAGCTGAGGGCAGGCACCAAACCGCAGAGACACCCAGACATCCCATCTCCTTCTCTTTTTTATCTTATTTTATTTTTCATTCCCTTTCCCATGTTCATCAGATTTCTCTTTTTTTTTGTACATTTTATATTTGAGTTTGAATTGCCAACATATAGCATAACATCCAGTGCTCATTCCTTCAAGTGCACACCTCAGTGCCCATCACCTAGTCACCCCAACCCCGGGCCCACCTTCCTTTCCACTAAACCTTGTTGGTTTCCCAGAGTTAAGAATATCTCATGTTCTGTCACCCTCACTGATATTTTCACTCATTTTCTCTCCTTTCCCCTTTATTCCCTTTCACTATTTTTTATATTTCCTGAATGAATGAGACCATATAATGTTTGCCCTTCTCCAATTGACTTACTTCACTCAGCATAATACCCTCCTAATGGCTGAGTAATATTCCATTGTGTATGTGTGTGTGTGTGTGTGTGTGTGTGTGTGTGTGTATACCATATCTTCTATATTCATTCATTTTCAATAAACACTGATAAACAGTTTGGTTATCCTGGATATCACTACTATAAACATTGGGGTGCAGTTGACCTGCTGTTTAACTGCATCTGTATCTTTGGGGTAAATCCCCAGAAGTGCAATTGCTACGGAGTAGGGTAGTTCTAGTTTTAACTCTTTGAGGAACCTCCACACGGTTTTCCACAGTGGCTGTACCAGTTAGCATTCCCACCAATGGTGCAAAAGAGTTATCTTTTCTCCACATCCTCTCCAACATTTGTTGTTTCCTGTCTTGTTTATTTCCCCATTCTCACTGGTGGGAGGTGGTATCTCATTGTGGTTTTGATTTGTATTTCCCTGATGGCAAGTGATGCAGAGCATTTTCTCATGTGCCTGTTGGCCATGTCTGTGTCTTCCTCTGTGAGATTGCTGTTCATGTCTTTTGCCCATTTCATGACTGGATTGTTTGTTTCTTTGCTGTTGAGTTTAATAAGCTTTTTATAGATCTTGGATACTAACCCTTTATCCGATATGTCATTTTCAAATATTCTCCTATTCTGTAGGTTGTCTTTTAGTTTTGTTGACTGTTTATTTTGCTGTACAGAAGCTTTTTATCTTGAAGAAGTCCCAATGGTTCATTTTTGCTTTTGTTTCCCTTGCCTTCATGGATGTATCTTGGAAGAAGTTGCTGTGGCCAAGTTCAAAAAGGGTGTTGCCTGTGTTCTCCTCTAGGATTTTGATGGATTCTTGTCTCACATTTAGATCTTTCATCCATTTTGAGTTTATCTTTCTGTATGGTGTAAGAGAATGGTCTAGTTTCATTCTTCTGCACATGGCTGCCCAATTTCCCAGCACCCTTAATTGAAGAGACTGTCCTTTTTCTAGTAGATACTCTTTCGGCTTTGTCAAATATTAGTTAACCATTAAGTTGAGGGCCCATTTCTTGATTCTCTATTCTGTTCCAATGATCAATGTGTCTATTTTTCTGCCAGTATCACAGTGTCTTGATGATAACAGTTTTGTAGTACAACTTGAAATCCAGCATTGTGATGCCCCTGGCTCTGGTTTTCTTTTCAATAATCCTCTGGCTATTCAGAGTCTTTTCTGAATCCACAGAAGTCTTAAGATGATTTGTTCAAACTATGAGAAAGTCCATGGTATTTTGATAGGGATTGCATGAAATGTGTAAATTGCCCTGGGTAACATTGACATTTTCACAATATTAATTCTTCCAATCCATGAGCGTGGAATATTTTTCCATCTCTTCATGTCTTCCATAATTTCTTTCAGAAGTGTTCTATAGTTTTTAGGGTATAGATCCTTTACCTCTTTGGTTAGGTTTATTCCTAGGTATCTTATGCTTTTGGGTGCAATTGTAAATGGGATTGACTCCTTAATTTCTCTTTCTTCAGTCTCATTGCTAGTGTATAGTAATGCCACTGATTTCTGGACATTGATTTTGTATCCAGCCACACTGCCGAATAGTTGTATGAGTTCTGGCAATCTTGGAGTGGAGTCTTTTGTGTTTTCCATGTACAGTATCATGTCATCTGCGAAGAGGGAGAGTTTGACTTCTTCTTTGCCAATTTGAATGCCTTTTATTTCTTTTTGTTGCCTGATTGCTGAGGCTAGGACTTCTAGTACTATGTTGAATAGCAATGGTGAGAGTGGACATCCCTGTCTTGTTCCTGATCTTTGGGGAAAGGCTTCCAGTGTTTCTCCATTAAAATGATATTTGCTGTGGGCTTTTCATAGATGGCTTTGAAGATGCTGAGGAATGTTCCCTCTATCACTACACTCTGAAGAGTTTTGATCAGGAATGTATACTGTATTTTGTCAAATGCTTTCTCTGCATCTATTGAGGGGATCATAGGGTTCTTGTTTTTTCTCTTGCTGATATGATCTATCTCATTGATTGTTTTACCAGTGTTGAACCAGCCTTGCATCCCAGGGATAAATTCCACTTGGTCATGGTGAATAATCTTAATGTACTGTTTGGTCCTATTGGCTAGTATCTTGTTGAGAATTTTTGCATCTGTGTTAATGAGAGATATTGCTCTATAATTCTCCTTTTTGGTGGGGTCTTTGTCTGGTTTTGAATTTAAGGTGATGCTGGCCTCATAGAACGAGTTTGAAAGTACTCTATCTCTTTATATCTTTCGGAACAGCTTTAGTAGAATAGGTATGGTTTCTTCTTTAAATGTTTGATAGAATTCCCCTGGGAAGCCATCTGGCCCTGGATTTTTGTGTCTTGCGAGGTTTTTGGAGACTGCTTCAATTTCCTCTCTGGTTATTGGCCTGTTCAGGTTTTCTATTTCTTCCTCTTCCAGTTTGGAAGTTTGTGGCTTTCCAGAAATGCGTCCATTTCTTCTAGATTGCCTTATATATTGGCGTATAAATCCTCATAATATTTTTAAAAAATCGTTTGTATTTCCTTAGTACTGGTTGTGGTCTCTCCTTTTTCATTCGTGATTTTATTAATTTGAGTCTTTTCTCTTTTGTTTTTAATAAGGGTGGCTAATGGTTTATGTATCTTATTAATTCTTTCAAAGAGCCAACCTGTGTTTTTTTTTTTTTAATCTTTTCTACAGTTCTTCTGGTCTCTATTTCATTGAGTTCTGCTCGAATCTTTTTTAACTTTTTTATTCTACTTGGTATAAGTTTTATTTGCTGTTTTTTCACCAGTTTCTTTAGGTGTGAGGATAGCTTGTGTATTTGAGTTTTTTCCAGTTTTGGGATAGATGCTTGTATTGCGATGTATTTCCCTCTCAGGAGTGCTTTTGCTGTATCCCAAAGATTTTGAACAGTTGTGTCTTCATTCTCATTAGTTTCCATGAATATTTTTATTTATTCTCTAATTTCCTGGTTGACCCTTTCATCTTTTAGCAGGATGCTCTTTAACCTCCACGTATTTAAGTTTCTTTCAAATTTATTTTCGTGATTTAGTTCTAGTTTCAAAGCATTGAGGTCTGAAAATGTGCAGGGAGCAGTCCGAATCTTTTGGTATCAGTTGAGTTCTGATTTGTGACACAGTATGTGGTCTATTCTGATTAAAATTCTATGTGCACTTGAGAAGAATGTGTATTCAGTTGTGTTTGGATGTAAAGTTCTATAAATATCTGTGAAATCCATCTAGCCCAGTGTATCATTTTAAGCTCTTGTTTCTTTGGAGATGTTGTGCTTAGAATATCTGTCATTTGCGGAAAGTGCCCTGTTGAAATCTCCCAGTATTATTGTATTATTATCTAAGTATGTCTCAACTTTTGTTATTATTGATCAATATACTTGTCAGCTCCCAGAGCAGGGGCATAAATATTCATGATTGTTAGGTCCTCTTGTTGGATAGATCCTTTAAGTATGATATAGTGTCCCTCTTCATCTCTTAATACAGTCTTGGTATAAACTTCAATTTATCTGATATGAGGATTGGTTCCTCTGCTTTCTTTGGAAGACCATTTGAATAGTAAATGGTTCTCCAACCTTTCATTTCAGGCTGTAAGTGTCCTTAGGTTTCAACTGAGTCTTGTAGACAGCAAATAGATGAGTCTTTTTTTTTTCCAATTTTTGATCTTATTTATTTTTTTAATCATTTCCCCCCTTCCTTGATTTCTTCATGTAATAAATGTACTCCATCGAAAGATGAATGGATAAAGAAGATGTGGTTTATGTATACAATGGAATATTACTCAGCAATTAGAAACGACAAATACCCACCATTTGCTTCAACGTGGATGGAACTGGAGGGTATTATGCTGAGTGAGTCTTGTTTTTTATCCAGTCTCAAACCCTGCATTTTTAAATGGGATCATTTAGCCCATTCACGTTCAGAGTTACTATTGAAAGATATGAATTTAGTGTCATTATAATACCTACTCAATCCCTGTTTTTGTATATTGTTTATTTGGGCATCCTCTTTCTTCTGCAGAGTCCCTTTTAATGTTTCTTGCAGAGCTGGTTTGGTGGTCACATATTCTTTCAGTTTCTGCCTTTCTTGGAAGCTCTTTATCTCTCCTTCTATTCTGATTGAGAGCCTGGCTGGATAAAGTATTATTGGCTGCATGTTCTTATCCTTTAGTACCCTGAATATATCCTGCTAGCCCTTTCTGGCCTGCCAGGTCTCTGTGGAGAGGTCTACTGTTAATCTAATACTTCTCCCCATATAAGTTAGGTATCTCTTATCTCTTGCTGCTTTAAGGATTTTCTCTTGATCTTTGGAATTTCAAGTTTCACTATTAAATGTCGAGGTGTTGAATAGTTTTTATTAATTTTAGGGGGTACCTCTGTATCTTCTGGATCTGAATGCCTGTTTCCCTCCCCAAGTTAGGGAACTTCTCATCTATGATTTGTTCAAATATGCTTTCTCACCCTCTGTCCATCTCAGCACCTTCTGAACCTCAATTAAACGTAGATTTTGGGGTTCCCTGGGTGGCTCAGGGGTTTAGTGCCTGCCTTTGGCCCAGGGCGCAATCCTGGAGTCCCAGGATCGAGTCCCACATAGGGCTCCCAGCACGGATCCTGCTTCTCCCTCTGCCTGTGTCTCTGCCTCTCTCTCTGTATGTCTATCATGAATAAGTAAATAAAATCTTTATTTAAAAAATGTAGATTTTTCCTTCTGAGGCTGCCATTTATTTCCCTTAGCCTTTCCTCATGGTCTTTTAATTGTTTTTCTCTTTTTTCCTCAACTTCCTTCCTTGCCATCAAGTTGTTTTCTCTGTCACTCAGTCTTTCTTCTACCACATTAGCCTTCATTGTTAGGACCTCAAGTTTGGATGGCATCTCATTCAATTGATTTTTAATTTCGGACTGATTAGATCTAAATCCTTCAGTCATGAAGTCTCTTGAATCCTGTATGCTTATTTCCAGAGCAACCAGTAGCTTTATAATTGTGCTTCTGAATTGGTTTTCTGACATTGAATTTTAATCCAAATTCTGTAATTCTGTGGCAGATAGTACTGTTTCTGATTCTTTCTTTTGTGGTGAGTTCTTCTTTCTAGACATTTTGCTCAGTGCAGAGTGGCTATATGAGCACGCTGTGTCAAGAATATCAATCACGACCTAATTAAATTTCACCCTAGATGAATTTGCTGAGGTCAGAGACCAAAAATTGAAAACAAAGATCAGAATGAAATAAAACAAAAGGACCAATAAAGTGAAAAAGAAATCTTAAAACAAAGTAGTAAAAAAGTAAAAGGCCAGGATTCCTAAAGAAAAAGAGAAAAAAAATAATTTAAACAAATGAAAATCAAAAGAAAAAAGAAAAGAGAAGGTGGGGACTGGGAGATGGTGGTGGTGAAGAAGTTGTCGTATAGGGAGAATGTAGTCTACCTGAGGGGCTCTAGAGGGTGATCCTCTTGGTTCTGAGTATATTAATTTCTGTATATTAGAAGATGCTCAGTTCCAAATGTATATAAACCAGAAATATTTGTAGAGGGCCCCAACATTGACCACCAAAACATAAATGAGATTTAAAAGAGAGGGGCAGAATGGGAATGAGGAATCTCACAGAATGAACCAGCATGGTCTACCCCTTGGTTCTGGGTGCCTGCTGGTCATGTTTTAGAAGGTATTAACTTCTGCCATTGTAGAACAAAATGAGGCAGAGGAAACAAAAAACACAAAACAACAACAACAACACAATATCTTGTATATCTCCCAAAATTAAGTTGAGTGTGTTGAAGCCAATCTAGAAGTGGAAAATATATCTAGGACCTGTAATTGTAGAAATATGAGAGTCAAAAAAGAAGAATCTTGAAAATAAAGAGGTAGTAAAATATTGTAGTTAAGGTGAGAAAAGAGAGAAAAAATTGGAAAATTACAGTCTGATATAAAAACAAGTTGTACTGGAAAAAGGAAGAAAAGCAAAAGAAGAAGAAGAAGAAGAAGAAGAAGAAGAAGAAGAAGAAGAAGAAGAAGAAGGGTAGCCTCTCGTTCTATATACTATAAATCCGTCGACTTCCCCTGGAGATTTCCAGTGCTGCTCTGTCAAGAACTTATTCTTCCCCTCTCCTTCCACCTGGTCTTCTGGGAGAGGGGTCTGCTGTGCTGATTCTCAGGTGCGTGCTCCTGGGGGAGCTGCTCCACACCCTGCCAGGTGCACGGTTCAGTAGGAGCTGTTTATCCTGTTTTGCCTTGTTCCCTGGTGGCCCCGCTCCATCCTAGGCACAGGGTGACACAAGGAGGAACAACAACACTGGCAGCAGCCAGCTCTCCAGCTCTGGAGTCAGCTCCCACCATGACTACCACAGTCTCCCAGTCTGCACTGGCCTAGATGCTTCCGCCCTGGTGGAGGTTCGCTGATCTGCACAGCTTGGGGGTGCCTGGTAGCAGGAGAGTTCTCACTGGCCTGTGCCCTCCTGCCTCTGCTTGTCCGGGGTGGGGATGAAGGATCCTGGGCTTTGTCTGCTGGGTGCTCTGGGATCTGGGGCCTGTAGGGCTGGAATCAGGCTCCCAGGCCTGCTGTTCCCAAAGGCAGCAGGGTGCAGCCCCCTCCATTCAGAGCCACTTCCTGAGCTTCTCTTGAGGCCCCATTAGGGGTGCGCTCCAGCCCTTTACCGAGATTGGCCCACAGTCTGTGGTATGCTCTCCCCTGGGGCACACTTCCTCTAACTGGAGGCTCCACTGCCCCTCCTGCGATTCTGCCCAAGTTCCCTGCTAAGCAACTTTCTGTCCGGGAAGAATACAGTGTGGATTTTTAAAATTCCTGCTTCTCTGGGACTGGGCTTTCCTGTCCCGGGAGGCTTTGCCACCCAGCCTTAGCCCAGCTCCTTGTGGGGCCTCTCCCTCACTTGATTCTTTTTTTTATTTTTTTCCACCTCCCTTCTTGTTAAAAGTGAAAACCCTTCTCTCTGCAGCATTCCAGCTGTTCTCTCTTTAAATATCAGGTCAAATTCGTAGGTTTTCAGGATTATTTGAAAGTTATCTAGGTGAGTTGGTGGGGACTGGTGACTTGGGGATCCTACTCCTCCACCATCTTGCCCATCAGTTTTGTTTCTTAAATTCTATATATGAATGAAAGGATATGATATTTCTCTTTCCCTGCTAGCATTTTTTTAAGAAGAAAAAAATTTGTGTTTGTTCTGCTTACTCTAGTCCCCAGTCAGCATCTCTCCTACCACCAAAAGATAACAAAACAAAACAAAAACTTGTCTTTTCCTGAGGAGAGCTGTGTGTAATTAAAGTTTGGCAAAGGTAGTATAGGTGTCAAAAAGGATATGCTAAACTTAACGTTACTGTGAATTGAAGTTGATTGTATACAATTTTTGGCAGAAGGATACTTTTGTTTTTAACTCCAATACTACAAGTAGATGATATGGAGATGACAGATCCTCAAGAAGATTCCCATAACTAAAGAGGCCACAAAGCACTCCATCACAGAGATAATAAATAATTGAGGCACATCTTTAGTTATCACCAAAAAAACCTAAAGGGGCCAGCTTGGTATCCTCTCACTTCCCCATTACCGGTATTTGTTCCTCCCTCTCTCCTTTTCCCCAACCAAATTCCTATGTCATTTGATGTTCCTATCAATTTAGCTAAAAAGTTAATGGTAGCAGATCAATGCATTAACACTTCAGTAAAAAAAAAAATTGCTTTTAAATAGCTTATGTCTTAAGAGTGGTAGGCTCTTGGGTGGCCTAAATACGGATTAATTATTTAATCTCAACACCCTCTCAAAGACCATTCCTATCGTATCTACTCACAAATCCAGTTTATTTTGTCTAAGGAAATATATTATGGAAAATAAAAATGTACGAAGAAAGGCATTAGGGAAAAATACTTTACAGTTTTCTTGATTTCAGACATTTTATAATGTTTCATAATTTCTGTTTAGATCCTAAGATAACATGTTCCTTACAAAAACAAAGAAACATTTGGGTTATTTGTAAAACAGGCTTAATACAGGTTTAGTGAATTTACAAAAGATTTCTATTAGAGTTCTTCTAGCATAAGAAGACTTATTTATTAAAAATTTTAAATTGGTGGGAGAGGAGTTAAGATGGTAAAGGAAAAGGGGGCCTTAATTTTTCCTAGCCCCTCAAATAACAACAAGATACTTTTCAATTAATTCTGAGTACCTGAGAAATTAATCAGGGATCTGATAAAAGAAAAGCTGCAAGTCTACAAGTAGAAAAGCTACCACTGTTTGGAAGGTAGTAGGTGCATAGACTTAAATCCAGTGTAATATAACAGGGTACAGCAGAAGAGGGGGGTATGCTTAAGGAGGCTACTGCAAAGTTTTATAAGCAGAGGAGTACAAAATTGGAACTTTTAGAAGTCTGTTACAGTGGGGGATGTGCCTGGCTTTGAGGAGCTCAGGTGCTGAAGCCAGACAGGATCCCAGGTGTGACTGCATGGTCTCAGATCCCCCATGTCACAAGAAAAATGGGTGGTGCCTAAGTGTGGCAGAGTTTGCAGGCATAGGAATAGGGAAGCCAGTGGGAAATGATGAGCCTATCTGTCGGCTTTCCATTCTACATTGCCATAAATTTTAAACTGCTGCATGGTCATGCAAGCACTTTCTAGGCAGGGGTAAGGCAAAAAGCAGAAGTGTGGCAAGATCCCTGCTCTCCTGGGAGGAACAGTGCAGGTCCAGGCCACAGGAGTCTGCAAAATTTGGAGTTTTGGAACTCAGTTGCATGCCTGAGATAAAAACGCTCCATTACAGGCTGGGTGAACACAGAGTTCGGATGGAATTAAAGGAGAAAAGAGTGATTTACTGCTTTTTTCTGAGGCCACACTGAAAAGTGGGGGCTTTGGATTTTCAGCTCAGCCCTTGAGAGCATATTAATTCCACCCATCTGTGCTGAAAGCCTTCAGGGAGCAAAACAGCACCACATAGTAGAATTTGGAGCCTCTTACACTGAGCCCTGCCTTTGTATACTGGAGGCACATTTTGCACTAGAGCAAGTGCACCTGAGAATCAGTGCAACAGGCCCCTCCCCCAGAACAGCACAAATAACTTGATCACAACTGATCATAGAAGGCTGCAAAGCTTCAGTTCTTGGGGAAAAAAGCATATAGCATTCTTTGTGTTTTTATTCTTTAGTCATTTAGTAATTTTGCAGGTATTTTCTTATTTTTTCAATTCTATTTTTATTCTTTTTTAATTTTATGCATGTTATATATTTAGTTTCAATTTATTATATACTTATATAATAATTATACTTTGTATATTTATATTATTATAATGAATAATATAATTATATAATAAATTGAAACAAAAGAAATATATGAATATATTATGGATATTTATTTATTTATGTATTTATTATTTTGGTATCTAGGTTCTATTAACAAGCAAACCAAAACACACTCAGTATCTAGTTATTTTTTTAAATTTCTATTGTTGTTGTTATTGTTGTTTTTTTCTCTTTCTTCTTCTTTTTTAAAGATTTATTTATTTATTCATGAGAGACACACAGAGAGAGGAAGAGACACAGGCAGAAAGAGAAGCAGGCTCCTTGAGGGGACCCCATATGGGACTTGATCCCAGACCCCAGGATCACACCCTGAGCCAAAGACAGATGCTCAACAACTGAGCCACTCAGGCATCCCTCTTCTTTACTTTTTGAGACAATGAAAAGATAGAAAATTAAAACCAAAGAAATTTACAACAAAAGAACAGGAGGTAGTGCTCATTACCAGGGATGTGACCAATGCAGATATGAGTAAGATATCAGAACTAGAATTTAAAATGATTATAAAGATACTAGCTGGGCTTGAAAAAAATCGTAGAAGTCACTAGAGAATCCCTTACTATATACATAACAGAACTAAAATCTAGTCGATCCAAATTAAAAATGCTATTACTGAGATGCTGTCCCAAGTAGTGGCCATAAAAAATGGAGACGAATGAAACAGAAGAGTGAATCAGTGATATAAAAGATAAAATGATGGAAAACAGAAAACTGAAAAGAAGAGAAAAATAAAACTATTATATCATGAGAGAAGACTTAAAGAATACAGTGATCCCATAAAGCAAAATACTATCTGTATTATAGGGGGTCCCAGGAAATGAGGAGTGAGAGAAAGGGGAGGAAGGTTTATTTGAGCAAATTATAGCAAAGAACTTCCCTTATCTGGTGAAGGAAATAGGCATTCAAGTCCAAAAGATACAGAGAACTCTCCTCAAAGTCAACAAAAATAGGTAATCACCTTGACATATTATAGTGAAGCTTACAAATTAGATAAAGAGAAAATCTTGGAAGCAGCTTGGGAGAAAAATTCCTTAACCTAAAAGAGTAGACACATAAGGCTGACAACAGACCTGTACATAGAGATCTGGCAGGCCAAAAAGGACTGGCATGATATATTCAACGTGTTAAATGGGAAAAATAAGCAGCCTAGAATACTTTATCCAGAAAAACTGTCATTCAGAATAGAAGAAGAATTAGAGTTTCTAGGACAAACAAAAACTAAAGGAATTTGTGAACACTAAACCAGCCCTGCAAGAAATATTAATGGGGATCCTTGGAATGGAGAGAGACCCCAAAAGTAACAAAGACCAGAAAGGAAGAGAGACAATCTATAGGAACAGTGAATTTACAGGTAGTAAATGGCACTAAATTAATATATTCCAATGATCACTCTGAATGTATATAGACTAAGTGATTCAATAAAAAACATACAGTATTAGAATGAGTTTAAAAAACAAGACCCATCAATATGATGCTTATAAGAGACTCAATTTATTTTTTTATAAATTTATTTTTTACTGGTGTTCAATTTTCCAACATATAGAATAACACCCAGTGCTCATCCCATCAAGTGCCCCCATCAGTGCCCGTCACCCAGTCACCCCCACCCCCCGTCCACCTCCTCTTCCCCCACCCCTAGTTCGTTTCCCAGAGTTAGGAGAAGAGATTCACTTTAGATGCAAAAACACCTCCACATTGAAAGTGAGGTAGTGGAGAGCCATTCATCAGGCTAATGGACATCAAAAGAAAGCTGGAGTAGCCATTTTTATATCAGACAAACTATATTTTAAACCAAAGACTGTAATAAGTGATGAAAAATGGCATTATGTCATAGGAAAAGGGCCTATTAAATAAAAAGATCTAACAATTATATATATTTATGTCCCCAACTTGGGAGAGACCAAATATACAAACCAATTAATAACATATATAAACTATCTCATAGATAATAATAAAAACATAGTAGGGGACTTTAACACCCCACTCACAGTGATGGAAAGAACATGAAACCAGAAAATCTACAAGGAAATAATGGTTTTGAATGATACAATGGACCAAATGGACTTCACAGATATATTCAGAGCATTTCATCCTAAAGCAGAAGAATACACATTCTTTTCAAGTGCAACTGGAACATTCTCCAGAATAGATCACATTCTGGGTCATAAATCATCCCTCAACAAGTACAAAAAAGACAACAAACCTATGAAACTTGAATTCAACCATAGGGAGAAATTAGGAAAGAACACAAAAGCACGGGATTAAATAATATCCTACTAAAGAATGAATGGGTTAAGTAGGAAATTAAACAAGAATTTAAAAAAATAAATTGAAGCAAATCAAAATGAAAACATGGCAGCCTAAAACTTTTGGGACTCAGAAAAGGCAATCCTAATAGGGAAGTATATGGAAATACAGCCTTCCTCAAGAATCAAGAAAAGTCTCAAAGCACCCTTTTTGAACTTGGCCACAGTAACTTCTTGCAAGATACATCCATGAATGCAAGAGAAACAAAAGCAAAAATGAACCATTGGGACTTCATCAATATTAGAAGCTTCTGCACGCAAAAGAAACAGCCAACAAAACTCAAAGACAACCTACTGAATGGGAGAAGATATTTGCAAATGGCCTATCAGATAAAGGGCTAGTATCCAAGATCTATAAAGAACTTATTCAGTTCAATAGCAAAGAAACAGACACTCCAATCATGAAATGGGAAAAACACATGAACAGAAATCTCACAGAGGAAGACATAGACATGGCCAACAAGCACATGAGAAAATGCTCCGCATCACTTGCCATCAGGGAAATACAAATCAAAACCACAATGAGATAACACCTCACACCAGTGATAATGGGGAAAATTAACAAGACAGGAAACCACAAATGTTGGAGAGGATGCAGAGAAAAGGGAACCCTCTTGCACTGTTGGTGGGAATGTGAACTGGTGCAGCCACTCTGGAAAACCGTGTGGAGGTTCCTCAAAGAGTTAAAAATAGATCTGCCCTACAACCCAGCAATTGCGCTGCTGGGGATTTACCCCAAAGATACAGATGGAGTGAAACACCGGGACACCTTCACCCTGATGTCTATAGCAGCAATGTCCACAATAGCCAAACTGTGGAAGGAGCCTCGGTGTGCATCAAAAGATGAATGGATAAAAATGATGTGGCACATGTATACAATGGAATATTACTCAGCCATTAGAAACGACAAATACCCACCATTTGCTTCAACGTGGATGGACCTGGAGGGTATTATGCTGAGTGAAGTAAGTCAATCGGAGAAGGACAGACATTAAATGGTCTCATTCATTTGAGGAATATAAAAATTAGTGAAAGGGAATAAAGGGAAAGGAGAGAAAATGAGTGAAAATATCAGTGAGGGTGACAAAACATGAGAGACAACTAACTCTGGGAAATGAACAAGGGTCACTGGAATGGGAGGTGGGTGGGGGGTTGGGGTGACTGGGTGATGGGCACTGAGGGGGGCACTTGGTGGGATGAGCCCTGGGTGTTATGTTATGTGTTGGAAAATTGAACTCCAATAAAGAAATTAAAAAAAAAAAAAAACCTGGTTTGGGAACTCAGTCTAAGTGACACAATTTTGAGCCTTCAGTCTCTCCCCCCACTTTTAGAGATCAAGGTCAAATAAGATTGGAAATCAATGCTGTGGTAGGAAGAGTTTTTGAAGGAGATAGTCTATATATTGAGTCTTGCAGGTTGAGTATAGAACAGAAAACATTATTGGCTAAAACAAGCCACGGAACAACACAGATTTAAACCTTTATACTTAAAGTATTTTTAGAGTGACCTCGTCACTTAAACTGGTCTACGAGCAATGAAGGCAATGTTCAGTGTTTTGAACGTGAACTAAAATGTTTTCAACGCATTAGATTTGTGTAGCATCATTTGTTGTAATCATTGTGTTTCTCTTTAATACGAATAACTATTTTTGCTTTTTGGAACATATTCTCTAACAATTCTTGAAAATTTAAGTAATTATTCTGAAAACAGAATAAAAACCAGTAAGTTATTTATGTGAGGTAAAAAAAAACTAAATATTAAGGGAAAGATAAACTATAATTTCAATACACATAACAAGATTCTTGAATGTAGATGTGTATACTTTTTGCATGAATAGCTTAATTTTATAAATTTATTTAATACAATTAGTAGAGACTGATAAAAGTGTGGCAAATAGCTAGAGTGAAACTTTCTATGTTAGATATAATTCAAGAGTATATTTGACATATACTGAGTTATATATATATATATATATATATACTTTACATATATATTCTTTATATACATTATATTCTTTATAATATAATCATATATATATATTTTTTTCTTTATCCATTTATCTGACCTCAGGACTTCCTTTGCTGTATGCCAAAGATTTTGAACAGTTGTATCTTCATTCTCATTAGTTTCCATGAATCTTTTTAATTCTTCCTTAATTTCCTGGTTGAGCCTTTCATCTTTTAGCAGGATAATCCTTAACCTCCATGTGTTTGAGTTTCTTCCAAATTTCTTCTTGTAATTGAGTTCAAGTTTCAAAGCATTATGGTCTGAAAATATGCATGGGCCAATCCCAATCTTTTGGTGCCGGTTATGACCTGATTTGCGACCCAGTATGTGGTCTATTCTGGAGAAAGTTCCATGTGCACTTGAGAAGAATGAGTATTCAGTTGTGTTTGGAGGTAAAGTTCTGTATATGTGAAATCCATCTGGTCCAGTGTATCATTTCAAGCTCTTGTTTCTTTGGAGATGTTGTGTTTAGAATGTCGGTCTATTGTAGGAAGTTCTATGTTCATGTCTCCAAATATAAGTGTGTTATTATCTAAGTATGTCTTAACTTTGGTTATTAATTGATTTATATACTTGGCATCTCCCACATTCGGGGCATAAATATTCATGATTGTTAGGTTCTCTTGTTGGCTAGATCCTTTAAGTATAATATAGTGTCCCTCTTCATCTCTTACTACAGTCTTTGGGATAAACTAATTTATCTGATATAAGGATGGCTACCCCTGCTTCCTTTTGAGGACCATTGAATGGTAAATGGTTCTCTAACCTTTTATTTTCAGGCTGTAGGTGTCCTTATGTCTAAAATTAGTCTCTTGTAGACAGCAACTAGATGGGTCTTTCTTATTTATCCAGTCTGAAACCCTGACCCTTTTGATGGGATCATTAAGCCCATTCACGTCCAGAGTTCCTATTTAAAGATATGAATTTAGTGTCATCATGGTACCTATTCAGTCCCTGTTTTTGTGGATTGTCTCATTGGACTTCCTCTTTCTTTTACAGAGTCTCTATTAATATTTCTTGCAAAGCTGGTTTGGTGGTTACATATTCTTTCAGTTTCTGCTTTTCTTGGAAGCTCTTTATCTCCCCTTCTATTCTGAATGAGAGCCTTGCTGGATAAAGTATTCTTGGCTGCATGCTCTTCTCATTTACGACCCTGAATATATCCTGCCAGCCCTTTCTGGCCTGCCAGGTCTCTATAGATAGGTCTGCTGTTAACCTAATACTTCTCCCCATAAAGGTTAAGAATCTTTTCTCTTGCTGCTTTAAGGATCTTCTCTTTATCTTTGGAATTTGCAATTTTCACTATTAAATGTCGAGGTGTTGAACGGTTTTTATTGATTTTAGAGGGGGAATCTCTGTATCTCCTGGATCTGAATGTCTGTTTCCTTTCCTGAAGTTAGGGAAGTTTTCAGCTATGGTTTGTTCATTACGCTTTCTCGTCCTCTCTTTCGGCACCTTCTGGAACCCCAATTAAACGTAGATTTTTCCTTCTGAGGCTTTCATTTACTTCCCTTCACCTATCCTCAGGATCTTGTAATTGTTTTTCTCTCTTTTTTTTTGTTTTTCTCTTTTTTTTATCAGCTTCCTTCCTTGCCATCAACTTGTCTTCTATGTCACTCACTCATTCTTCTATCTCATTAACCCTCATCATTAGGACCTCCAGTTTGGATTGCATCTCATTTAATTGATTTTTAGTTTTGGCCTGATTAGAAATAAATTCTGGATTCATGAAGTCTCTTGAATCCTTTATGATTTTTTCTAGAGCCACCAGTAGCTTTATAATTGTGGTTCTGACTTGGATTTCTGACATTGAATTGTAATCCAAATTTTGTAACTCTGTGGGAGAGACTACTGTTTCTGATTCTTTCTTTTGTGATGAGTTTTTCCTTCTAGTCATTTTGCTCAGTGCAGAGTGGCCAAAAACATGTTATACTGGTAAAAAGAGATAAAGAGAGAAAAGAAAAAAGCGGGGAAGGGGGCACAATAGAAAACAAAAAACAAGGGGGAGTATCCTCTGATTCTATATACTGTAAATCTCTCGACTTCTCCTGGAACTTTCCAGTGCTGTTCGGTCAATAACTTGCTTTTCCCCTGTCCTATTAGCTGGTCTTCTGGGGGAGCGGCCTGCTGTGCTGATTCTCAGGTATGTGCACTTGGAGGAGCTGCCCAGTCCTCTGTCAAATACACAGCTCAGTGGGAGCTCTTTATCCTGTGAGGCCCCTGCTCAGTCCCAGGTACAAGGTGACACCAGGAGGAACAACAGTGGCAGTGGCCAGCTCTCCAGCTTTGGATTCAGCTCCTGCAGTAACTACCACAGCTCCCAGTCCACAGCTCCCAGTCCACCAAACCAGGGTTTAACACCCCATATAATTGCCGTTTCAACCTCCCCCAGAAATCTGGCCTTAACCAGTCTGTCAGGAATGTTTTCTTTCCATCAGCACCAATGAATCTGTCACTGAGTTTTTTCTATCTCCCAAATAAAAGCAAGGTAACTTCCATAATAAGATACCTTTATTTATCCCGTAGCAAACAGCCTTAGCTGGCTGTAAATTGTTATTTAATACCTCTTAAATTATATTGTGTTGTCTAGCACCTGTTCATGTTACATTTTAAATACTTCACTTATAGCTTCATATTTGTCAGTCTTCTCTATAATAGCTTTATGTGTCTGGGTTAGGAATCAATGTCTTCTATTTCTGAGTCAGAATCATAAGACCATAGGTCTATAAAATCATCAGGTCATCCTCTCACCTTTCCTCATTTTTTTTTTACCTTTCCTCATTTTATACACATTTAGACAATTGAGATCCAGAGAAGATTATAATGAGATTGACATCTAAATCTCTTGATTCTGAATCCCATGTTCTTATTTTTCCCAGTCCTTTCTTATTACTAAATTATGTACCCTTTCCTGTTCTCCTCAGTGCCTAGCCCACTGCTAGACTCCCAGGAAGCATCTGAGGAACACTGTGCAGATGAAGCAACTTTCAGAGAGCTTTATGCTATATTTATTGCTACTGTCTTCAAACATTGCCAAGTTCTATACTTGGCTAAGAATGCTACATAAACTATATCTATAGTTCCCTGAAAATCAAGTAGCATTTATCATTTATATTTTAATTTCCCTTTTATGCATTTTTAAATAAATGCTATTCAAAGGATTCTGGTGACTTAATAAGATATACATATATATGTATATATACATATATATCTTAATATGTAATTACACATTATATGTAAAATTACATGTGTGTACCTGTGTAATGCATTACTTTAACATGGAAATCTGATGGAAACACAGTTTAAATTAAATTTTTGTTTTTAGAATGAGATAAATCCCTCACAAGTTTGAAAGTTGGCACCACATAGCCTATGGAAAAATGCTACAATTACTAAACAAATCTGTAGTTTAAATTAAAAGCAAAGCTATTTACTCATCTGACTTTTTTGCAAAGAATTTCAGGGAGTTCAGGTTCATCTTTTCTGTATGCACACATATCTACAGAAAATAACCAGGACTTAATAAATTTTTATGACTAGACTAGAATGTGAATCTTCTTAAAGGAACTGAAACAATTTATTTTTGCAAGGAATTTCTGTCATAGCTCAAAAAGGCCCATTATACTGTACATAAGCATGTTAGTGGTATTTCTATTAAATGAAAACACAGCTGCCACTTAAGAGTAAAACAATAACACAATAAACACCATCATAAAACCTGCTGAAAGATGGATATCTTCTCTCTCCTATATTTTCCTTGACTGAATGGTAAAGAAATTGAATGCAAGGGCCACTATATGAGCTAGAATGAGTGAATCTCTTTTGGTGTTCAGTCAAACTGAAAATTACATCCAAGCTATTCAATTTCAGTCCAGTCAAATGCAAAGCTGGTTAGAGCAGTCCTTTGTTTAGAAATGTTAAGTGACTAGGTAGGGATTGAGGTGAATCCAGATATTAAATCAGTTTTGAAGTTCCTATCATATAGATTTTCTAATATTAATGATTGATAACCCTAGATACCCTGGCATTTTTACTCATCCTTTAAATATAACTTCTATCTATGGTTTTTGCATTCTAGCTGTTACTGTTGGCTTCTAACCCACATAGTCACAACAGATTCATCAGGTAGCTTACTCTGCCTAAATATTAATTAAAATCCCTAAATACTGCTTAGGGATTAGGCATTATTTCTTTTCAAATTGAAAGAAACAAAATGAACTATTAGAAGTAAAACAAGGTAGCATAGCCTATCTATATTAATATATTTAAATTATTTTGCTCCATTTCTAGCATCAATGGTACAATAAACAGGCAATTTATTTTTCATTCATTTGTTTCAATCAAGCTGAGAGTTAGAAATTGAAGCATTCTCTGGGCCAAATGTGACCAGTTTAAAGGGCCTCAGTATAAATGCTCCTAATGATCCCTACATCCTACATAATAATAAGCTTTTGAGATGGTTTAACTTAATTCTGGGAAACTCTAAGCTTTGGTGAACTTTAACAATTAAGACAATTATGGAGAGATATTCACCAAAATCTTAAAGTATTTTTCATTAATGGCCCAAGTAGAATTTTACTGAAATTGCTCATTTTTTGTATCCTCAACTGAAGTGCAACATCTTAAGAGATGGGATGCTGTCCTATTCATCATCACACCCCAGGTGCCAATTACTGCCATTCAATAAATATTTTAATTGAATTAGATCTTCAATATCATTAGGTATTTGACACCAATTGTGAAAAATTACCATTTACATATGGACATGTACTATTTGTTAGTTACTTCATAAGAATGAATATGTCCCTATTATTTTTTGCAGATTTTTATTGAAATATATAAAATTATAAAACTTGTATGGTCAGCCTTAGAAGGCATATTTCTCCATATCCCAAGTTCTTTTTTATTGCCTTGAAATTTGTATCATATTCTGTTTCTAAACCTTATATTGAGTTTCAAATTTTAGCAGCATTCAATTTCTAGCAAAATGGAAAAAAATCAGATGAGAAATGATTATGTATTTTAAAAATAAGGCAAATAAAAATAATTAAGTTAAAATGCCCTTTTCTTTTCTTATCTCTGGGACACAAGCTACAAAAAAAGCACTTTCTTGGGTCTTAACTAGTACTTTCAGGAATATCCAGACAAATTGAGCAAATCAGTCCTGAAGAATTTGAGGATCATATCAATCAGTCTATTCTTATTTTGCTAATATTAGTCTACACTGACTCTTCCATTTTCTGGTTTCTTTTAGATTTACATTATTCATTCCATGCTTATTGAATAAGGTATACCTTACTGCAGCACATTAGACTAGAAAAATTCACCTCTAAATTCTATCACTATTTTCACTATCTGTCAAATAGATCCTGGCCATTTGGAAAGCGTGACAAAAATACAATATCTTATACAAAGCTGTCTTAATAGAAGAGATGACCAATTTAAACATGTCATTCTTATATTATCTTCTGAATTTTACTTTTGTTAGGAAGACTTCAATAATGTTTGTGCATCCACTTGTAATACATGGACCATAGTCTGTTTCTTCCTAGAGAGATCTTGAATTTGACCTCCTCTCCACCAAAATAAGGAATCATGTAAACAAACAACAACAACAACAACAACATAAATTCATGGATGTGATTTGCTTATAAAATACCAGATGCAAAATATAACTCTGGGGATGTGTTTAGCACTTTGCATTTCTCAGGTAATTTACTCATTTGACAATATTATTAAAGAAAAAAAATTTTTTATCGAAAAGGGGGAGGAGCACCACTATGGAAATAAACCAGCTATTTCTCAATTTGTAGAAGTTCATGAATGACAGGCCAGATATCTTGCCCAATCACTCCCTTTTCATTATTATTTGCTAGTTCAGAAAGAGGCTGCTAGTTACAGTAGACTAAGTTTAGTCTACTGTAGTTTAGTTTAGAAGCTGCAATCATTTTTATCATGTTAGTTAATTTTGATCCTACCCTGTCAAAACCTTAATACTTTCAGTTATATCCATTTTAGAATACATGAAGTTCTTCAATACCAAATGTGGAGCAAATCCCTTTATTGGAAGGACTCAATACTACATCTGTATCTCAAGATGCTGGTTGGTTTGGTTTTAAATTATAATATTTTCAGTTTGAAGGCTTTTGCCTGGCATTCATTATTCATGAATGTTGCTGTTTTAACCTTATGTGATTTCATGCTAGTCTAATTAAAATTTTGTAGTGAGAACCCTGGAGCTAGGATCTACTTAGAAAACTACAAACAATATGCATTGCATGGGGAGTTCAGAAAAAAATAAACAACTGTTTTTAAACAATTCTTCATATGATAAGTGAATATGAGAGTATTCATCTGCCTCCCCAACAAAGATCTATGTGTTTAGTCTCACTTTCCCAATATCCTCTCCAGGTCGCAGGTGTACAAACAACCCCTCTTTTACCTGAACTCAACCATCAGCTAGAGTTAATGTCTCTAGTCTTTTCCCATTCAAGTTCAACAGGTTCACAGCTTCCAGATTTTACTTAAATAATAATTTTGTTACGTTACTATTCTACCTAAGAACACTATTGCCTGCCATGTCAAATACAATATTTCCCCATAATTTTGAAGGCACTCCATTATGTCTCTAGAGATAAAAGCCAGAATAGAAACTTGGAAGAAATATGGCTGAGTTTTCAATCAGGGGTAAAATAGAGAATCTGAGGATTTAAATATGGCTATAGGTATACATCTTGGCAGGGGACAAATTAAGATCCCAGACATCTGGGACATATGAAGTTCTTACAGGTCAGAACAACATATGAGTTTTAAGGAACTATTCAAGGTTTGAGAGGGTAGAAGTTCTTAAATAGAAAGATAAAAAAATGGCTCCAAATGCTGTAAGTATATCAGTCAGCTATTGCTGATCACCTACTAAAATAAATAAAGAACAGTTGTCAGTTTATAGGTCATTAAATGGTTCTGCTAATCTGGGCCAGGCTTGACTGATTTTTCCTGGGATTACTCATGTCTCTGTAGTTAGCTGATGCGTTAACTGGGGGCTAGCTTGTGTAGTATGGAATCCTTTCAAATGCCTCAGCTCTCACCCACGTATCTCTCACATCTTTCTAGCAAGCTAGCTCAAACCATTTGTCATGATTTTGACAGAGGTCAAAGAGAGAAAACAAAAATGTACAAGCACTTTTTAAAGTCTCTGCTTGCATTAATCTTGCAATGTCCCATTGGCCAAATCAAAGCACATGACCAAGGCCAGAGTCAGTCTGGAATGACACTACAAAAACTTTGGATACAGAGAGACATGAACACAGTAGGTTAAAAAAAGGTGTCAAAAGTCTTAAAGGGCAATTAGAGTGAAAGGACATCTAATACTTATATTGGAATAGGCACTGTGTCCCTTCTGTGTTTTTTCCTCCTTATTTTGTTTATAAAACAAGTGTGTTTATGGGTGAACTATATATGTGTTATACTAGCAGTTGCTGCTAATTTCCTATTATAACTTTGTGGCAAAAGTCCTTGACCTGTATTTTACATATTCCCAGAGGCCATAGAAATATTCCAAAAAATTAATTACCTTGAGAATTCACAAAAATTACACAGAGGTGTTATATGAAAAAATAAGTAATCCTCAATATTTTATGATCCATTTTTCAAATGAATTTGATATTGCTCAGGAAGGTAATATCTGTCTTTTGTGGCTCTTGGCTTTTATTCAGTCCCACCACTTCCAGGAAGTAGTATTTGAAAGATTCACTACAGAATTCTCTTACAGCTTCCCTGGCTTATTACTAACTTGTCTGTACCCTGATTTCATCTCCATTGGGCTTTAAATTTTTAGACTTTTTTTTAAAGCTTTAATTGAATTTATTTGAGAGAGAGACTGAGTGTGTGTGTGTGAGAGAGAGAGAGAGAGAGACAGAGACAGAGACAGAGACAGAGACAGAGACAGAGATAGAGAGAAACAGATAGCGAGCATGAGTGGGGAGAGGGGCAGAAGCAGAAGAAGCAGCAGACTCCTAGCTGATCACGGAGCCCAATATGGGTCTCAATCCCAGGACCCTGGGATCAGGGCCTGAGCCAAAGGCAGGTGCTTAACCCACAGAGCCACCCAAGAACCCTGCCTCTTTTTTTTTAATCTAAGACTTTTGATCCTAAAGTAAACCTTCATTGTGGATCCTATATACTTAGTTTTGCTGTTTTTCTAGTATTTGAAACTTCTTTTCATCACCTGGTATTCATCAAAGCTTCAATAAGAAAAGTTGTACCCAAGATAGGTCCAAACCCTTTAAAATCAGTAACGAATCTTGGAAATTAGTCAAATGATTCCATGGAAGGGAGGACAGGAGCTGGGTTGGGAGCCACAATAGTGAACAGTAGTCTGTCTTCATTAGATCTCAAATTTAGTTGGAAATACATATAATATAACATTTAAAATGAAATTGAAAAAGTAATCAAAATGATAAGATGACTCATTGCCATCAGTTTTCTTCACATTTCTTACTCAACAAGAACAAAATCCTGGAAAGAACTGAGTGAGTGGTCACATTTTTTGTGACCTAAAAACATTGCTGAAATATCTAGCTCATCTGTGTAAACTTCCTAATATATTGGAGTTAATTAAATATAAGCTACTGAGTCTACCACAGTGGTAAGATAAAATAAAGCCCTGTGTCTCTGATAAAGGAATTAGCATATTAGTAAGAAAGAAATACCTAATCTACTGATAGCTCAGATTGATAGAATCTAAAAACTTCAGAGTTCCAGCATGATAAAGATGGTAAGATAATTCTCTTTTTCACATGGTAAATAGATATCCTTAAAAGTTCACATGCTGGTCAAAATACAAACATACATCAAAACATGTAACTGTTGTGCCCAAGATCGCGAATCTGAGAAACCGCCAAGGAGCCCACACCGATGCAATCACATGAGGGTTTATTTACAAGCTCGAGCCTGGGTCCAAGTATACCTGCAGCGGAGCAGGGACTTGGACCCCAAGACTAAGAGGCTTAGCAACTTTATAGGGGCCAGTGGCCAATGGGATAAGCAGAAAGTTGCACAGTCATGCTGGTCCCCTAAGCTGGATTTCTGGTAAGGGTGTGTCCTGGTCTTTGACTAGGATGGGGCAGTATCCCTGGGCCGGATTTCTGATTAGGGTGTGTCCTGGTCTTTGATTGGGCGGGGCAGTGCCCTAAGTAATAAGCAGGTCAGCACAAGGCCGGTGCAGCCCAAAATAGAGTCAGTCCTGCTCTGCTTGTCCAGGGGTAGGGGGTTTTGTTCAATTTCCTGGGTCCCACATTCCCCCCTTTTTCAGAGGATCCTATGCAGGACCCAATCATGGGTCCAGGTTGCTCTCAGAGTGAGCCAGGGGAATGATTAAACCAGGATTCTCACCAACCTTGTTGATGTTCTCACTCTTATTTACAGTTAAGGCAGCACATACCCCCCCCCCTTTGTTGTAAGAAGACTAATTCTAATCCCCTTCTATTTTGAAGGACAACCTCGGACTAGGGAGTCTTGGAGGTGGGAGATAAGTGAGAACGGCGCAGTCTTAGCTTTAGGGTATTGTCCTTGTCTGGTTGGTTTTTCCATTCTGTAACAAAGCCCGTGAGAACGGTGTGTGGGTCAGCTGGCTGGTCAGCTGGCCGGACATGTGTGTAGTGGACCCAGGGAGTAATCCCGTCGACCTTGAGAGCGGTGGGAGTGGTCAGGATCACGATGTAGGGTCCCTTCCAGCGAGGTTGATGTGCCTGGTGTTGGTATCTCCGCACGTACACCCAGTCACCTGACCGATATCGATGGGGGTCCGGGGGTGGCCCAGTCTCGTAGAGGGCCCTCAGCTTAGGCCACACCTGCTCATGGGTTCATTGTAAAATTTGGAGGGAGAAAAGAAGTTGGTGATCAAATTCAGCAAGCACCTCAGGTTTTAAATTGGGGATAACAGGTGGAGGAAGACCGAACATGATTTCTTAGGGAGTCAGTCCCATCTTATATGGGGAGTTCCTCACCCTATATAGGGCAAAGGGGAGGAGAGCCACCCAGTCCCTGCCAGTCTCCAGGGCTAATTTAGTTAAGGTCTCCTTTAATATTCTATTCATCCTCTCTACCTGTCCTGAGCTCTGGGGCCTATATGCACAATGTCATTTCCAATCTGCCCCAAGTACTAGTGCCACTCCCTGTGTTACCTTAGATACAAATCCTGGGCCGTTGTCTGACCCAATTCTAATGGGAAAACCATACCTTGGTTCAGTGTCTTCCAGCAGTTTCTTGGTCACGATCTGTGCCATTTCATGTTTGGTGGGAAATGCCTCTGTCCATCCTGAAAGAGTATCTACAAACACTAGTAAATACCTATACCCGTATTTTTCAGATTTCACCTCAGTGAAGTCCACTTCCCAGTAGGCTCCTGGGCGGTCCCCTCGGAGCTGGATGCCCGGGTTAGATCCATGGGCAGAGGCATTTGTTAATTGGCACGCGCGGCAGCTTGCCACAATCTGTTCGATCTTTGTTCGAGAGTGTTTAATAGTGATCTTTGCATGTCGTATGAGGTCTTCCATCTTCCTTGTTCCCATGTGAGTACTCCAATGCACTTTGGATAGGACTCGCCATCCTAGTTCCTCTGGCAAGATGATGCTGGAGTCTGCGGCCCTCCACCAGCCATGCAAGCACTGGGTCATAGGCAAGCGTTTGATCCAGTGTAAGTCAGCATCAGTATAGTTGGGGGTATCAGGCAGGGTCGGTGCCCCCAGATCAGGTCGTGTGGTAGCTAAGACCTGGGTCACCAGAAGGGCCGCCTCTTTTGCTTTTAAATTGACTAGCCGGTTTCCCCTGGCTACTGGCGTGTCTGCCTTTTGGTGCCCCAGACAATGCATGATGGCTAGGGCCTTGGGCAGCCAGAGGGCCTTTAGGAGTTCAAGAATCTCCATTTTGTTTTTAACAGTCTTTCCCTCTGCTGTGGATGTGAGCGGTGGCAAAGGCGTACCTGCTGTCGGTGTAGATGTTTATTTGTTTACCTTCCCCCATGGTCAGCGCCTTGGCCAGTGTGGTCAGTTCTGCCCGTTCAGCCGACGTTCTGGCTGCCAGTGGCTCCGCCCAGACAGTCTCCATCTCCGTGGTTACAGCTTCCCCTGCATATCTGAGTCCTTCTTGGACAAAACTGCTTCCGCCCCTGTACCAGGTGGCATCTGCATTCAGCAGTGGCTGGTCCTGGAGATCAGTTCTGATTCCGTGCACCTGGTGGATGGTTTGTGGCTGTGGGATTCTTAAGACAGTTTCCTTCCATGCATCTGTCAACCATATTTGTCCATCTTTTAATTTGTACCCAAGTTAGCTCACCTCTGCTCTGCACATCTGGGCTTTTTTAGCTGAGGCCCAGTATCCTAGGGCCACTATGGTCTGGAGCAAGTCCCTGGTGCCTCACAGGCATGTGTCCTGGTCCTTTGCTGCCAACAGGTTATCATCTACATACTGTAATAAAGTTAAATGTGAGTGCTTGGAACGTAACTCACCCAAGTCTTCATGTAAGGCCTCATCGAAGATGATCAGTGAATTTTTGAATCCTTCTGGTAGTCGAGTCCAGGTGAGCTGGCCATTGATGCCTTTCTCAGGGTCCGTCCATTCAAAGGCGAAGAGGTCTTGGCTCCTGGGTGCTAAAGGAAGGCTGAAAAAGGCATCTTTTAAATCTAATACTGTATACCAAGTTTTGTCTGGAGGCAGGGTGGAGAGAAGGGTGTATGGGTTTGGGACCATAGGGTGCATATCCTCTACTTGCCGGTTGACTTCCCTCAAGTCCTGGACTGGCCTGTAATCATTAAGAGTACGGTTTCTGAACTGGCAGCAAGGGAGTGTTCCAGGCCAATTGGCAGGGCCTTAATATGCCCGAGTCCAGTAGTCGCCGTATGTGGGGTGTGATTCCCTTTTGTGCTACTAGAGGCATGGGGTATTGGCGGACCCTGACAGGGTCTGCCCCTGGCTTTAGTTCTATGTATATGGCCGGTGGATGCTGGTCCAGCCCGATTCCCCCAGTTTCTGCCCACACTTGGGGAAATTCCTGCAGCCAACGGTCAATGTCAGTCATTGGCACTGAGGGTATTTGGTGGAGATGATATTCGTCTTCTAAACTCAGGACAAGCACCTGAATTGGGTGCCCCTTCTTGTTTAGGACTTTTGCCCCTTCAAGGTGGAAGCAAATTTGTGCCCCCATCTTGGTGAGCGAATCCCAACCTAACAATGGGTAGGGACACTCAGGGATGACCATGAAGGAGTGGGACACCTGGCCCGTGCCAAGATCCACGGTTCTTCGGGTAGTCCATGAGTATTGTTTGGTGCTCATGGACCCTTGCACCCATGAAGTTTTTTTGCCAATTTTCCTTGGGGTTGTAATAAAACTGAATGTCGTGGCCCAGTGTCCACTAGGAATTTAACAGGTTGCCCCTCCACTTTAAGAGTTACCCTGGGCTCAGGGAGGAGTGCCGAACCCTGACTCCCCTAATCGTCCAGGTCCTCCATTTCTAGGATCTTGGCAGGGGCCTTAAATTGTTTGTTAGGGCAGCTTTTCTCCCAATGGCCCTCCTCTTTGCAATAGGCACATTGGTTTTTGTTCATCTTAGGGTGCTCCCAAGGGGGACCAGGGCCATCCTCCTTACCTGTCTCTAAAGCCAGCTTCTTGAGGTGCCTCCGTCTTTCCTGTGGGTCGTCCATGGTTGTGGCCAGCAGGATCTTGGCCAGATTTCGGGTCTGCTGGTCACTTAGTTTGGTTTGTTGTTCTTCTGGACTTTATTATTATAGACTCATTCTGCCACTATCACTAAGTCCTGCAAGCTCTTCTCTCCCAGTCTCTCTACTCTTTGTAATTTCTTTTTAATATCCAGAGCGGTCTGGTTAACAAAAGCCATGATAACTGTGGCCTTTGTTTCCAGGGCTTCTGGGTTCATAGGGGTGTACTGTCTAAAAGCCTCTATGACTCTCTCTAAGAAGGCTGCTGGACTCTCATCCTTACCCTGCCTCACATCATAGACCTTGGCCAGATTGGTAGGCTTGCGTGTGGCAGCCTTGAGACCTGCCATTAGAGTCTGGCGGTAGACCCGGGGTCTCTTCTTACCTTCAGCAGAGTTGTAGTCCCAAGTGGGGCGGGATAAAGGGAAGGCAGCATTTATGAGGTCTGGGTTTTGAGTTGGCTGTCTGTCCTCTCCCAGGACAGACTTCCGGGCTTCCACCTGAATTCGTTCTCTTTTCTCGGTGGTGAAGAGAACCTGCAAGAGCTGTTGGCAGTCATCCCAAGTAGGCTGGTGGGTAAAGAGAACGGTATCTAAAAGCCCAATTAGGTCTCTCGGATTATCAGAGAACTTTGCATTTTGGGTTTTCCAATTATATAAATCACTGGTGGAGAACGGCCAATATAACATTAGCTGTTCGCCAGTCTCATCAGGGGGGCCCCATGGTGCGGAGAGGAAGGGCAGTGGAATCAGTCGGCCCCGCATTCGGAGGTGGGGCCATCTGGTGGGTCTGACCGCATGTCCCTGCTGCTGGCTCACGCACAGGGACTCCCTCGTCAGGGAGGGGTTGCACCCCTTCTGCAGCCCCCAATGCCTCCAATGGAGGGGTGGAAGCTGGGAGGGATGCCCAGTAGGGTGGCAGGAGAATCAGGTCCTCTGGGGAGGAATCCTGGAAGACCGGATGAAGGGGTGCTTCGGGCATAGAGTAGGTCTCCTTTTTGGCTTTCCGCAGGGCTAGAATCTCCGTGGGTCCTGCTTTGGGGGGTAAAAATGGTTTTAGCCAAGGAGGAGGATTCTCCATCATGTCCTGCCAGATCAGGATTTAGGGAACCTGGTCAAAGTGGCTGTCCAGTTCGTCCCTGAGAATCACGGTCTTAAGCTGTAAGATAATATGTAGGTGAAAAGTTCCTTTCTGGGGCCATCCTACGTCAAAGGTTGGCCATTCTGATATACAATAAATTTGGAATCTCTCTCTCCGTATGTCTATGCTCAGAATACGATCTCTTTCCCTAACATCCGAGAAGTGAGCAAGCATAAGAGATAGGGGAGTGGTTTCTGTCTCCCCCATTATGTCCCCAATCCACACCAAGACACAGACAGTAAAAACGATTAACAAGGACACAGCAACACAGACAAATACACAAATAGTTAGCAAGGACATAGTAACACAGACAAACGTGCAAACAGTTAATAAGAACACGGTAACAGACAAACGTTCCATGTGGCCGCGGAGACAAAACAGAAAGTAACCTGAAGGGCTAGCAGCTGGCCCTCCTTACAGATGAGGACCTCCGTCCTCCTTACAGATGAGGACCTCGTCCTCTATACAGATGAGGACCCCATCCTCCAGACAGGGGCAAGGGACATCTCCTCAAGACCCCCGGTCAATGGCCCGCCAGAGCATCGGCCTAAGCCAACGCCAACCCAATACAGATTGGAATTCCTACAGGTACAGTACAGTTTAGAGCTCTCAGAAAATATGCGTGCAAGGTTCCTCAAAGAGTTAAAAATAGACCTGCCCTACGACCCAGCAATTGCACTGTTGGGGATTTACCCCAAAGACTCAGATGCAATGAAACGTAGGGACACCTGCACCCCGATGTTTCTATCAGCAATGGCCACAATAGCCAAACTGTGGAAGGAGCCTCGGTGTCCATCGAAAGATGAATGGATAAAGAAGATGTGGTTTATGTATACAATGGAATATTACTCAGCAATTAGAAACGACAAATACCCACCATTTGCTTCAACGTGGATGGAACTGGAGGGTATTATGCTGAGTGAAATAAGTCAATCGGAGAGGGACAAACAGTGTATGTTCTCATTCATTTGGGGAATATGAATAATGGTGAAAGGGAATATAAAGGAAGGGAGAAGAAATGTTGGGAAATATCAGGAAGGGAGACAGAACATAAAGACTCCTAACTCGGGGAAACGAACTAGGGGTGGTGGAAGGGGAGGAGGGCGGGTGTTGGAGGGGAATGGGTGACGGGCACTGAGGTGGACACTTGACGGGATGAGCACTGGGTGTTTTTCTGTATGTTGGTAAACTGAACACCAATAAAAATTAATTTAAAAAAAAATAATAAAAAAAATAAAAAAAAAATTGTATCCAGATCTGGTAATACTCAAAATAAAAAGGACTTTGAATCTCAAAAAAAAAAAAAAAAAAAAAAGAAAATATGCGTGCAAAAGGTGGAAAAAGTTGAATGCACTCACCACGCATGAAACCCTCTGGATGGGGTCCTGGAGGTTTCTTGGATCCCGGACGAGCCCCCAAATGTTGTGCCCATGATCGCAAATCCGAGAAACCTCCAAGGAGCCCACACCGATGCAATCACACGAGGGTTTATTTACAAGCTCGAGCCTGGGTCCAAGTATACCTGCAGCGGAGCAGGGACTTGGACCCCAAGACTAAGAGGCTTAGCAACTTTATAGGGGCCAGTGGCCAATGGGATACACAGAAAGTTGCACAGTCATGCTGGTCCCCTAAGCCGGATTTCCAGTTAAAGTGTGTCCTGGTCTTTGACTAGAGTGGGGCAGTGCCCTAAGTAATAAGCAGGTCAGCACAAGGCGGGTGCAACCCAAAATAGAGTCAGTCCTGCTCTGCTTGTCCAGGGGTAGGGGATTTTGTTCAATTTCCTGGGTCCCACAGTAACCAAAAATGTGTTTTCTATAAAACTAGCTACGATTTTTTTTTTTTTTTTTGCAATTAGCAAGAGGGTTTATTGGACATTTGCGCAAACGGGCTCTCCTCCTCCGAAGAGGAAGAGAGCCCTGATTAGCAATTACAGGTATCTTTTAAAGGCAAAAGGAACAAAAAAAAAAAAAAACCGCTTAAATACAAAAGAGCCTCAGGAGTCGCATAGCATTCAGGTTATTGATTTCACAGAGGGTCAACATGAACCTATTCAGGGACATTCCAATCAGGGTGTGGGGGGGAAATGGTTTTCTTATTGTAAACAGAATGCTTTTAGTTGCTAAAATTTCAGGAAGGCGCCTGGATGGGCTGCCTCTGGATTAGGGCTGGCCCTACTTACAAGGGGCGAGGTTTCTTCATTCCCTCCTCTTGTTTGGGCTGATTTTAATCTTAAAATCTTAGGGAACATTTATTTTTTTCAGCTTGGAGGGCCCGACATTGTTGAGTTAATACCAGAGCTTGGGTAATAGACAATCTTTCTCGGACGAAATGGAGCAGCCGGTTGAGGATGCAGGGGCCGAAAGTTAGCAGCAGGAGCAGGATAACTAGAGGGCCCATAATGGTAGAGATTAGGGTGGTCAACCAGGGAGACTGATTAAACCAGCTTTCAAACCAGCCCTGCTGGGCCTCCCGGTCCCTTTGTCTTTTATTTAGCCTATCCTTGAGTTTGGCCATGGAGTCCCTGATGACTCCAGAATGGCCTGCATAGAAACAGCATTTTTCTCCTAGGGCTGCACACAGTCCTCCCTCTTTCAGGAATAGTAAATCCAAGCCTCTCCTGTTTTGAAGTCCTACTTCTGAAAGTGAGGTGAGGGACTGTTCTAACTTAGGAACGGACTGCTCTAGTGCCCGTAGATCCTCATCTAAAGCTGCCTGGAGTTCTATATAACGTCGTGAGCCCTGGATCAGAGCAGCTGCGCCAGTACCCACCCCAGTAGCGACCCCTAGTCCCAACATAACGACTAGGGTTAGGGAGACAGGTTCGCGCTGAAAAAGGGTGGGATGTTCATCATACTGATTTTCTAGAGTTTCAGCAGGGTGATAGAACACCCTGGGTATGATCTGCACCATGACACAGAAGTCGTTTGAGCTATTTAGAACCTTAAGTGACACACAGTGGGTGAGGACTTTGTTGCATGCCCACCAAGTTCCCGGCTGGGGCTCCAGGTAAGAGTCAGTCCCTAAAAACGGGGCGGTAGTGTTGCAGTGTTCCTGGTAACTGCGGGTGAGTATAGTTAGCCTTGACAGTGATGTAATCCCAGGAGGAGGAGGGCCTCCCATCCTGTGTCCCCCGTAGTCTCACACCCCCAATTTTTACAATAGAAGTATTCCCCTCTTCCACAGGTGGGATTTAGCCTGCGATCTCTGTGGTACCCGAGATAGACATAAAAGGGAAGAGTGCTTAGCATGGCCCTTCTGTCAGGCGTGCCACATCCCCCCCATGGGTCTAATCCCAGTCGCCCTGGAGGGCTTTCTCGGTTAGGGGCTCTAGAGGTGTCGAAGTATCCCTCTAGGTCCCATGGGCTAGGGGTCCCTATGGTTAGCTTGCATAGGTCAGGATATAGGTTAGGCCACCAGGTTCCCACGGGGGCGGTCTTAGTTATAGACCAGACCTCGTCACCCCCAGACGTTAGTACCTGCCAGGTTAACCTTTTGAGGGCATGAGGGTCACCTTTGGCGGAGGTGAAGAGCGCTAGGAGAGGTAGCGAATATAACAACTCTCATTGAACAATTTTTGAAAGTCTTATCTTGAGCGGGTTTTGGGTGCTGTGGAGCTTCCATTGGGGTGGCTCGTCCGGTCCGTCCTGGCTGGCGTCAGCAGTGCTCGTTGATGGGGCGCGCTTGACGTGTGAGGCGTGGACCCAAGCAGCAATGCCGTCTACCTTTAAGGCGGTTGGGGTGGTCAGTAGTACAGTGTATGGGCCCTTCCAGCGGGGCTCAAGCGTCCTGGACTGATGTTTCCTGATGTAGACGGAGTCACCGATCTGGAACGGGTTGTCTCCGGGGCAGTAGACAGCTGCAAGGGGTTTCCAGATCTGGCGCTGGATAATCTGGAGCGCCTTTAGCCTGTCCTGTAAACCAGGAGTGTTAGCAAGAGGGTCAATAGCAGAATCTAGTAAGTCCGTTACTGGTGGGGGACCTCCATAGAGAGTCTCGTAAGGAGTTAGCCCATAGCGCACAGGAGTGTTCCCGACTAGGAACAGAACCATAGGGAGGAGTTGGACCCAGTCTCTAGTGCCAGTCTCCAATGTCAATCTGGTTAGGGTCTCTTTAATTGTTCTATTCATTCTTTCTACCTGCCCTGAGCTCTGGGGTCTGCATGCACAATGTAATTTTTAATTTATCCCCAGTAATCTGGCCACCAACTGACTTACCTGGGAGACAAAGGCGGGGCCGTTGTCCGACCCTATTACCTTGGGCAGTCCAAACCAGGGGAAAATTTCTTCTAGGATTTTCTTGACAACCACCTGGGCAGTTTCTCGTTTGGTGGGGAAGGCTTCTGTCCATCCTCCTGTGGGCCTAGTGCAGCGGCTCGTGCTGCTTCATCGGCCATCCTGTTCCCCTCTGCTACTGGGTTGTTGCCTCGCTGATGCCCCGGACAGTGAATTATCTACCACGGCCGCCCCGGCTTTACGTTCACCATTTCGTAGAAAGCTACTCCCCTCGGTGTACCAGGTTGCTTCAGCATCTGGCAAAGGCTGGTCCGTCAAGTCCCCTCTGGTGCCATGGACCTCGGCTAGGATCCGGTGGCAATCATGCATTACCAGGGAGGGGGACTCGGCTTCTGGAAGCAAGGTGGCTGGATTTAGGGATGTAGCCGTTCCGAACCGTATCCGCTCGGAATTCAGTAACATGGCCTGATAATGGGTGGCCCGAGCGTTTGAGAGCCATCGATCAGGGGGCTGGCGGATGACTGTCTCTATGGCATGGGGGGGGGCCACCACAGTGAGGGGTTGGCTGAAGGCCAACTTATCTGAGTCTTTTACCAGGACTGCCACAGCCACTATTATTCGGAGACATGGGGGCCATCCTGCAGCCACTCTGTCTAATTTTCTTTTGAAAAGTATGCCACGGGCCTTTTCCAGGGTCCCAGTTTCTGAGTTAGGACCCCTTTGGGTATTCCTTGGTGTTCATCAGCATATAGCACAAATGGCTTGGTTACATCTGGGAGGCTCAGGGCAGGGGCAGTCAATAAGGCCCTTTTTATTTTGTCAAAAGCCAATTGTTGCTCCTTTCCCCAGTGGTAGGGGGTGTTGGATTTCGTAAGAGGATATAGGGGAGCCGCCAGCTCTGCAAACCCGGGTACCCAGAGGCAGCAGAACCCAGCACTGCCGAGGAACTCTGGCATCAGTGGGTGCTGGGTTCAGGGCTACAGCCTTTTTGCGGCTCTCCGTCAGCCACCTCTGGCCTCCGTCCAGGAGATATCCCAGATAGGTCACTCGTCTCTGGCCTATTTGGGCCTTTTTGGCGGAGGCCCTATACCCCAGTACTCCCAGTCTCTCGAGCAGAGCCCCCGTACCTTTTACACAATCCTGTTCTGTCTTAGCCGCTATGAGCAAATCATCCACGTACTGCAGGAGAACAAGGTCCGGATGGCCAACTCCGAATTCTGCCAAGTCCTGATGCAAGGCTTCGTTGAACAAGGTGGGGGAGTTTTTGAATCCCTGTGGTAGCCTTGTCCAAGTGAGTTGTCCTGAGAATCCCATCTCAGGATCTTTCCATTTAAAGGCAAAAATAGGCTGGCTTTGAGAGCTTAACTTTAGGCAAAAGAATGTATCTTTAGATAGAGCTCAAGGGTCCTTCTGCCTCAGTTAAAACTGAATGTTGAGCTCCCGTAGCAACCGGGAAGGTCACTGGTTGACCCCCCCACTTTAAGGGTTATCTGAGGCTCGGGGGGTGGGGGGGCTCCTGGCCCTGACACCCCTAATCTTCATCCTCTAGGGACAGTACGGGAATGGGCTTCTTAGGTCCCTGGGTTTGGCCCTTCTTTGGACAATCTTTAACCCAATGTCCTTTTTCCTTGCAGTAGGCACACTGGTCTCGTTCAACCTGTGGTCTTCTTTTGTCTCCCAGGTCCTTACTCTGTCCTGACTTACTCTGCCCTGAGCCCTGTACTACGGTGGCCAGTATCCCAGTCAGTTCTTTACTGCGTTTCCTCTCTCTCTCTCTCTCTCTCTCTCTCTAAGCATACATACGGTAGCCCTCCAGTAATCTTTCCAGAAAACCTGCCGGCGTCTCATCTTTTCCCTGCACTATAGCACGTACCTTTGCCAAATTGGTGGGGCGTCGCCCTGCCCCTTTGAGACCCGCTAGGAGTACCTGGCGATAGAGACGGAGCCGCTCCCTACCAACAGCAGTGTCGTAGTCCCAGGTCGGGCAAACCAAGGGGAAAACGTCCTCAATTTCATTAGGCAGCTGGGTCGGCCTCCCATCCGCCCCGGGGCCGTTTTTCTGTAGACGCGCTGTCTCTCCTCCGTGGTGAGGAGAGTCTGCAGGAGCTGATCAGGGTGCCCATGGGGTCCTGGCTGAAAGACCGGGGCCTTCACCTGCAAGATAATGTCAATATTAAAAGTTCCATTCCTGGGCCACCCGACGTTGAGAGTCGGCCACTCTGAGGAGCAGAAGGTGACCCATCTTCGTCTTCTGACTTCGACCGAAAGGTTGTGTGCTCGGCCGGGGACTTCTTTCCAGTGATCTAGAGTGAGGCTTAAAGGGGTGGTTACAGTTTGCCCTGCGGGTGTAGAAAAGAGGTGAGCGCTGAGGAGGAGGACAGGAAGAAAGACACAGAACAGACAGATGCACACAGATGACAGGATCCGCCCGGCGGGAGCGGTCGCCAACAACGACACTCCCCGAAGAGGAGGGAGTGCCGGGCTCCCTCCCTCTTCCAGACCACTCCGGAGTCCGACTCCGGAGCGGGACCAGAAAGACACAGAACGAACAGACGCACACGAATGACAGGACTGGCGTGGCGGATTCAGGTGGGAGCGGTCGCGAACAACGACCGTCCCTGAAGAGGAGGGAGTGCCGGGCTCCGTTCCTCTTCCAGACCACTCCGGAGTCTGACTCCGGAGGGGGACCAGGGGTCTCGGGCACGTCTGCCTCCCCCGCTGGTCCAAATACAGAGTACAGCATCCTGCAGGCACAATACAGACCCGGCACAAGCCCGGCCAGTCAGACAAACGGACGAGACAGATATGACCTTTAGCAAGCTTGGTCTTACCTCCTACGGGTCTTAGGATTGAGCCTGGGGCGTCTCGGATCCCGGACGAGCCCCCAAATGTTGGACCCTGGCTCACGGGTGCCAACGTGTCCCGGCGGACGCCCCAGAGACTCAGACCCCAGACAGGCAGATGCAACAAGCAAGAGGGTTTATTGGACGTTTGCGCAAACGGGCTCTCCGCCTCCGAGGAGGAAGAGAGCCACTAGCTATGATTTTAATTGCTACATCTTGCTTGAATCTTTAAAAGATGTAATCTCTCTTAACTGATTTTAAATAAATTAATTCTTGTCTAATACTTATTCATTTATGTATTCAAAATCTCTTATAATTAATATTAGATATATGGTTACTGGGATATTTTAACATTTCTTCCCAATAAATACAGAAAGAAAATGCTATGATTTCCTTTCAGTGCATTTTCTAAACAGTCATATATATCCAGATTGCCTTATTACTGTTATTATTACTTTTAGGTACTGTGTCTTTGTCCTATATTTCTCCTGTGGTTCTCTTTAACCTTGCATTACGGATTTCTGTCATAATTCTATTCCTGTCATTAAATCACTACATTATGCCTTTTTGGGAACCTTTCCAGGGAAGCCACACAATCATCATAGTGAACTACATTCTAATTTCTCAAGACATTGTGAAACATTTCATTGATTTGGGATATGTTAAATACAATAGAGGCAATTCTGTTTTATAAGGTTATTTTTTCTAGGCTAAGAACCACAGTGTAAGATCAACTTTTTGGTACTCAGTAAGAATCATAACATGCTTTAAAAATTTGTATCAAACTACTCAGTGCTCCAATGACCTATTGGATGACATCATGCCATAAGATTAGAATTTTAATCCAACAATTTGCTTCACACATGCTGTTGAAAGTAGCAAGATTGTGGGAATTGTTGTAAAAGGACTCTAAGAATGTTTATTGATGCAACCAATACTGCCATTAAAAGTTTCTACACTTATATTGATAACTTGGTTGGTATACTGCAATGCAAATGCCCTTTTTAGAAGGTATCAGTAAACACATCAATATACATTTCATTTCTGATTCCTTTTTCCTTGGGTTGTACTAAATACGGCAATAAAGTAGAATAATTTTTAATAATTGGTAGCCATATTATTTGTCACATGTCATAAGCCAGAAAGGCACATAAAATAGATTTGGCTAATAAATCACAACATAATATTAGACCTAACAGACCTTAGAATCCCCCAAATTTAATCATTTGAAGGGATAAGCTAATTTAGCACTAAAATGTATCTATCCTCATGCTGAATGATAACATCTGTGAAGCACTACCCAATAACATTGTGAAGTTTAAAATATCTAGAGACACTAGAAAGAATTATGGCTGTTAGGCCTGAATCCTTAAGGAGACAATGACATCTTCTGGCTTATAAGCAGTAAAGTAGGATAAGTTCACTCTTAAAAAAATGATTAACCGTTAGAGGTAAATTCCAGAAGAATACAGAGTAAGTACCCAGTTAATTTAAAAGGTTGATTTTCCAGAAAGCAACCATTTATCTTGCAAGAGTGTATAGCTCTTGACTCATCTAAGATTTAAATTCAAAATATTTATCTAAAGAGGATGACTCATTCCTACACTTCTCCCAAATCCCTCAATCCAACAATAATTCTTTATGAAATTGGCTTTTATAAGCCATTTATTCAGCCAGAAACCAAGGATGATTCCCATCCAATCTTATAGAAAAACAATACCTTATACTAAAATACACTTGGAATTACTTATTTCAATTACCTAACACCAAATGAAGAAGGGGAACATGGCTTACTCAAATATACCAATTAATTGATCAAATTAGTACTATAGAGATTAGGCATCTTCAGTCACAGCCTAGTAAATGTTCTATTTATTATCTATTTTACTGCCACTATTGATGAAAATAGTCACATAGATGGAAATCAGGTATCCAGTGCTTTTTTTCATATACCATTTACTTTCAAATTACCCTTGCACAAATCACATTTGCCTTTACTAAAGTATATTAAAAAAAACATGATTGAGATAGTGGTTTAAGATGAACATTGACGTAGTTCAATAACTAACATACTTTCCTGAGACACACAATAATGTAGTTGACACTATAAATTACTTTTCCTTGTAAATATTATAAGTGTCTAGATTCAGAACTATTATGATATACTTTATATGGCTAATATAAAGCTTGGGAATTATCCATGTCATTAACAATCCATTGGTGGGAGTGGAGAATACTATCTGAAGTATTTAGATAGCTCTTGAAATGACTGGCTCTGTGCAGAATCAATGAGGAAATGCCATGGCAGCAATTATAGATAAAAGTATGAAGGACAAGAAGAATTAAAACTTTTTCATTGCATTGGAGAGGAGCAATTGAGATTGTATAGAGAAGGAAACTCAGACTCAGTGATCTCTGACTACCTGATTTACAACCACAACTAATTTATAAAACACAGAAAGACAAGGACATATGAAATTGAAGTATTTTGGGGGTACCTGGGTTGCTTAGTGATTGAGTATTTACCTTTGGCTGGGGACTGATACCAGAGTCCTGGGATCAAGTTCTGCATCAGGCTCCCCATAAGGAGTCTGCTTCTCCCTCTGCCTATGTCTGTGCCTCTCTCTGTGTCTCTCATGAATAAATTTTTTTTTTTAAATGAAGTATTTTGGGACCCTTGGGTGGCTCAGCATTTGAGTGTCTGCTTTTGGCTCAGGGCATGATCCCGGGACTCCAAGATCAAGTCCCACATCGGGCTTCCTGCATGAAGCCTGCTTCTCCTTCTGCCTATGTCTCTGCCTCTCCTCTCTCTCTCTCTCTCTCTCTCTCTCTCTCTCTCTTTCTCTCTGTGAGTCTCATGAATAAATAAGTAAAATCTTTTAAAAAACGAAATATTTTGAGAAAAGAAAAGGAAATCTAAAAGAAATAGAGAATAATTAAACTGGTTTAAAAAAGCATCATATCAAATGTGTTGATTAATCATATACTTAAAAGAAAATAAGAATCATTGGGACACAGTACTATTTCTGTGAATGCAATGAGAAAACAAAGAAGAACCTATAAATGGAGGTTGACCACATAATAACGATGTAAAGAGGATCTTTTTTGAAAATGACAGTGTGAGGGATACCTAAGTGGCTCAGTGGTTCAGCATCTTCCTTTGGCTCAAGGCATGATCCTGGGGTCCTGGGATCAGGTCCCACACTGGGCTCCCAATGGGGATCCTGCTTCTCCCTGGGCCTATGTTTCTGCCTCTCTCTGTGTCTCTCATGTATAAATAAATATAATATTTTTTAAAAGAAAAAGAAAATGCATTTATTTTTTAAAAGAAAAAGAAATGGCAGTGTGGGGAGAAACTAGAATATACATATAATCAAGGCCTGTTTAGAAAGAGATAAAGGTGGAACAGAGAATGAGTCCATTCAAGTCAAGAGGCCTATAAAGAAAGTGAAAAAATATTTAGCAAATACACCAGAAATTCTAAAGAAAAAGTAAGCCAATGAGTATTTAAGTAAGGGAAATAAAAAACCTAAACTGACTAATCTGCCTTTCACGAATTGCTTATATCAAACTAGAGATTGGTGTTCTTAAATATTAGAGCACCAAAATAATAATATAAGACAACTTTTAAAGTATTCAGATAGGGATCCCTGGGTGGCGCAATGGTTTGGTGCCTGCCTTTCACCCGGGGCACGATCCTGGGGACCCGGGATCGAATCCCACGTCAGGCTCCTGGTGCATGGAGCCTGCTTCTCCCTCTGCCTGTGTCTCTGCCTCTCTCTCTCTCTCTCTGTGACTATCATAAATAAAAAAAAAGTATTCAGATAAAGACATGATATATATAGTGATTTTTTTCAATTTAAAATAAGACAAAATATATTTTTGCAAAAAAGTGAAGCCAGGGGAAAAACAAACTTTAACTAATGAACTTAAATGAAAAGTTACAAGCAATTTTAAGAAGCAATTAAATCAATAAGGGACTAAAACAACACCCAATGGAGTAATACAAAAGGGACAAAAATAGAATAAATTTAAAATAGTTGAATGGCTATGAATTCAGGCAAGTTATTGATAAATAATACTCAATTCAAAAGGATATTAGAACATAAAACTGAATGCATATATGCATATATATATGCAGGTAATAATGGGCAGAGTTAACATCTTTGTACTGCAGTAAAGTATACCTTTTGAATGTAAAATTTTAACAATAAAAGGAAAATATACATGAAAAGAAAAATTAAAAGGTGTGCCACATAGCAAGAAGTGCTGCATTTATTGCAATCTAGCTTTCCTAAATTTCTTAGAGTTTGATATTTGAGAACCTGAATTCAGCATTGAATCTTGTATATTTTTAAGTTAAATGTAGGTGCCCCAAAAGGTATAATGATTTTAACTATATTTTAGCATAACTTGGTCCATTTCTTTATAAACTGTTTAGTGTTTTAAATTTTTTTAATTTAAATTTCATTTGGTTAACATAAAGCATAATATTAGTTTCAAGGTTACAATTTAGTGATTCAAAACTTACACATAACTCATTAGAAGTGCACTCCTTGGGCTGCGGGGCTCCGGGAGCAACTCGGGGGCGGCGGCTCCGGCAGAGGAAGAATCTCTGAGCTGAGGGGGCTGCGCGGCTCTGGGAGAAGCTCAGAGGAACTCGGGCGGCGGCTCCGCGGAGAGGCGGCTGCGCGGCAGTAAGCGCCAATCCAACAGCGCAGATCCGAAGCACTGGGCGAGGGGACACAGCCCAAGATCCGGCCTCCCCCCGGGACAGGCAGAGGCCGGGAGGGCCCAGGACAGCAAGGACACAACTGCCCGGATGTGAGCAGATCAGCGGCCCCACCCCGGAGCCACCAGACCCTGCAGATGGAGAGCCCCGGAGTTACTGCGGGAGCTGAATCCGGGCTTCCAGAGCTACTGTAGCCACTGTGGCTGTTCCTCCTGGGGCCTAATGGGGTAAACAACCCCCACTGAGCCCTGCACCAGACAGGGGGGAGAGCAGCTCCCCCAAGTGCTAACACCTGAAAATCAGCACAGCAGGCCCCTCCCCCAGAAGACCAGCGAGACGGACCAGTTCCAGGGGAAGTCGAGGGACGTAAAATATACAGAATCAGAAGATACTCCCCCGTGTCTTTATGTTTTTTTGTTTTGTTTTGTTTTGTATTTTTTTCTTTCTTTTTGATTTCTGTTGCTTCCCCACCCCTTTTTTTCACCTTTCTTTCTTTTTCTTTCTCTTTTTCTTCTCTTTTATCCTTTTTTTCTTCCTTTTTTTCTTTTTTCTTTTTCTCTTTTCTTTCCTTCTCTCTTTTTCTCCTTTTCCCAATACAACTTATTTTTGGCCACTATGCACTGAGTAAAATGACTAGAAGGAAAACCTCACTTCAAAGGAAAGAATCAGAAACAGTCCTCTCTCCCACAGAGTTACAAAATCTGGATTACAATTCAATGTCAGAAAGCCAATTCAGAAGCACTATTATACAGCTACTGGTGGCTCTAGAAAAAAGCATAAAGGACTCAAGAGACTTCATGACTGCAGAATTTAGATACAATAGGGCAGAAATTAAAAATCAATTGAATGAGATGCAATCCAAACTAGAAGTCCTAATGACAAGGCTTAATGAGGTGGAAGAACGAGTGAGTGACATAGAAGTCAAGTTGATGGCAAAGAGGGAAACTGAGGAAAAAAGAAACAGACAATTAAAAGACCATGAAGACAGATAAAGGGAAATAAACGACAGCCTGAGGAAGAAAAACCTACGTTTTATTGGGGTTCCCGAGGGCACCGAAAGGGACAGAGGGCCAGACTATGTATTTGAACAAATCATACCTGAAAACTTTCCTAATCTGGGAAAGGAAATAGGCATTCAGATCCAGGAAATAGAGAGATCCCCCCCAAAAATCAGTAAAAACCGTTCAACGCCTCGACATTTAATAGTGAAGCTTGCAAATTCCGAAGATAAGGAGAAGATCCATAAAGCAGCAAGAGACAAGAAATCCCTGATTTTTATGGGGAGGAGAATTAGGGTAACAGCAGACCTCTCCACAGAGACCTGGCAGGCCAGAAAGGGCTGGCAGGATATATTCAGGGTCCTAAATGAGAAGAATATGCAAAGAAGAAAACTTTATCCATCAAGGCTCTCATTCAGAATGGAAGGAGAGATAAAGAGCTTTCAAGACAGGCAGAAATTGAAAGAATATGTGACCTCCAAACCAGCTCTGCAAGAAATTTTAAGGGGGATTCTTAAAATTCCCCTTTAAGAAGAAGTTCAGTGGAACAATCCACAAAGACAAGGACTGAATAGATATCATGATGACACTAAACTCATATCTGTCAATAGTAACTCTGAACGTGAATGGGCTTGATGACCCCAACAAAAGGCGCAGGGTTTCAAACTGGATAAAAAAGCAGGAACCATCTATTTGCTGTCTACAAGAGACTCATTTTAGACAGAAGGACATCTACATCCTGAAAATAAAAGGTTGGAGAACCATTTACCATTCAAATGGTCCTGAAAAGAAAGCAGGGGTAGCCATCCTTATATCAGATAAACTAAAATTTACCCCAAAGACTGTAGTGAGAGATGAAGAGGGACACTATCTCATACTTAAAGGATCTATCCAACAAGAGGACAATCCTCAATATATATGCCCCGAATGTTGGAGCTGCCAAATATTTAAACCAATTAAGAACCAAAGTGAGGAAATACGTAGATAATAATACTCTTATACTTGGTGACTTCAATCTAGCTCTTTCTACCCTCGATAGGTCTTCTAAGCACAACATCTCCAAAGAAACGAGAGCTTTAAATGATACACTGGACCAGATGGATTTCATAGATATCTAAAGAACTTTATATCCAAACTCAACTGAATACACATTCTTCTCAAGTGCACATGGAACTTTCTCCAGAATAGACCACATACTGGGTCACAATCGGGTCTGAACCGATACCAAAAGATTGGGATTGTCCCCTACATATTCTCAGACCACAATGCCTTGAAATTAGAACTAAATGACAAAAAGAAGTTTGGAAGTACCTCAAACACGTGGAGGTTAAGGACCATCCTGCTAAAAGATGAAAGGGTCAACCAGGAAATTAAGGAAGAATTAAAAAGATTCATGGAAACTAATGAGAATGAAGATACAACCGTTCAAAATCTTTGGGATGCAGCAAAAGCAGTCCTGAGGGGGAAATACATCGCAATACAAGCATCCATTGAAAAACTGGAAAGAACTCAAATACAAAAGATAACCTTACACCTAGAGGAGCTAGAGAAAAAACAGCAAATGGACCCCACACCCAGCAGAAGAAGAGAGTTAATTAAAATTCGAGCAGAACTCAACGAAATCGAGACCAGAAGAACTGTGGAACAGATCAACAGAACCAGGAGTAGGTTCTTTGAAAGAATTAATAAGATAGATAAACCATTAGCCAGCCTTATTAAAAAGAAGAGAGAGAAGACTCAAATTAATAAAATCATGAATGAGAAAGGAGAGATCACTACTAACACCAAGGAAATACAAACGATTTTAAAAACATATTATGAACAGCTATACGCCAATAAATTAGGCAATCTAGAAGAAATGGACGCATTCCTAGAAAGTCACAAACTACCAAAACTGGAGCAGGAAGAAATAGAATACCTGAACAGGCCAAAAACCAGGGAGGAAATTGAAGCAGTCATCAAAAACCTCCCAAGACACAAGAGTCCAGGGCCAGATGGCTTCCCAGGGGAATTCTATCAAACGTTTAAAGACAAAATAATACCTATTCTACTAAAGCTGTTTGGAAAGATAGAAAGAGATGGAGTACTTCCAAATTCGTTCTATGAGGCCAGATCACCTTAATTCCAAAACCGAAGACTCCACCAAAAAGGAGAATTACAGACCAATATCCCTGATGAACATGGATGCAAAAATTCTCAACAAGATACAAGCCAATAGGATCCAACAGAACATAAAGAAAATTATTCACCATAACTAAGTAGGATTTACCCCCGGGACACAAGGCTGGCTCAACATTTGTAAGACCATCAATGTGATTCATCATATCAGCAAGAGAGAAACCAAGAACCATATGATCCTCTCATTAGATGCAGAGAAAGCATTTGACAAAATACAGCATCCATTCCTGATCAAAACTCTTCAGAGTGTAGGGATAAAGGGAACTTTCCTCAACATCTTAAAAGCCATCTAAGAAAAGCCCACAGCAAATATCATTCTCAATGGGGAAGCACTGGGAGCCTTTCCCCTAAGATCAGGAACAAGACAGGGATGTCCACTCTCACCACTGCTATTCAACATAGTATTGGAAGTCCTAGCCACAGCAATCGGACAAAAAAAAGACGTTAAATGCATTAAAATTGGCAAAGAAGAAGTCAAACTCTCCCTCTTTGCAGATGAATGATCCTCTACATAGAAAACCGAAAAGCCTCCATCCAAAGATTGCTAGAACTCATACAGCAATTAGGTAGGGTGGCAGGATACAAAATCAATGCCCAGAAATCAATGGCATTTCTATACACTAACAATGAGACTGAAGAAAGAGAAATGAAGGAGTCAATCCCATTGACAATTGCACCCAAAAGTATAAGATACCTAGAAATAAACCTAACCAAAGAGGTAAAGGATCTATACCCTAAAAACTATAGAACACTTCTGAAAGAAATTGAGGAAGACACAAAGAGATGGAAAAATATTCCATGCTCATGGATTGGCAGAATTAATATTGTGAAAATGTCGATGTTACCCAGGGCAATTTACACGTTTAATGCAATCCTTTTCAAAATACCATGGACTTTCTTCAGAGAGTTAGAACAAATTATTTTAAGATTTGTGTGGAATCAGAAAAGACCCCGAATAGCCAGGGGAATTTTAAAAAAGAAAACCATAGCTGGGGGCATCACAATGCCAGATTTCAGGTTGTACTACAAAGCTGTGGTCATCAAGACAGTGTGGTACTGGCACAAAAACAGACACATAGATCAATGGAACAGAATAGAGAACCCAGAAGTGGACCCTGAAATGTATGGTCAACTAATATTCGATAAAGGAGGAAAGACTATCCATTGGAAGAAAGACAGTCTCTTCAATAAATGGTGCTGGGAAAATTGGACATCCACATGCAGAAGAATGAAACTAGACCACTCTCTTAGACCATACACAAAGATAAACTCAAAATGCATGAGAGATCTAAATGTGAGACAAGATTCCATCAAAATCCTAGAGGAGAACACAGGCAACACACTTTTTGAACTTGGCTACAGTAACTTCTTGCAAGATACATCCACGAAGGCAAAAGAAACAAAAGCAAAAATGAACTATTGGGACTTCTTCAAGATAAGAAGCTTTTGCACATCAAAGGATACAGTCAACAAAACTAAAAGACAACCTACAGAATGGGAAAAGATATTTGCAAATGACCTATCAGATCAGGGCTAGTTTCCAAGATCTATAAAGAACTTCTTAAATCAACAGCAAAGAAACAAACAATTCAATCCTGAAATGGGCAAAAGACATGAACAGAAATCTCACAGAGGAAGACATAGTCATGGCCAACATGCACATGAGAAAATGCTCTGCATCTCTTGCCATCAGGGAAATACAAATAAAAACCACAATGTGATACCACCTCACACCAGTGAGAATGGGGTAAATTAACAAGGCAGGAAACAACAAATGTGGGAGAGGATGCGGAGAAAAGGGAACCCTCTTACACTGTTGGTGGGAATGTGAACTGGTGCAGCCACTCTGGAAAACTGCGTGGATGTTCCTCAAAGGGTTAAAAATAGACCTGCCCTATGACCCAGCAATTGCACTGTTGGGGATTTACCCCAAAGATTCAGATGCAATGAAACGCCGGGACACCTGCACCCTGGTGTTTATAGTAGCAATGTCCACAATAGCCAAACTGTGGAAGGAGCCTTGCTGTCCATCGAAAGATGAATGGATAAAGAAGATGTGGTCTATGTATACAATGGAATATTACTCAGCCATTAGAATCGACAAATACCCACCATTTGCTTCAACGTAGATGGAACTGGAGGGTATTATGCTGAGTGAAGTAAGTCAATCGGAGAAGGACAAACAGTGTATGTTCTCATTCATTTGGGGAATATAAATAATAGTGAAAGGGAATATAAGGGAAGGGAGAAGAAATGTGTGGGAAATATCAGTAAGGGAGACAGAACATAAAGATTCCTAGCTCTGGGAAATGAACTAGGGGTGGTGGAAGGGGAGGAGGGCGGGGTGTCGGGTTGAGTGGGTGACGGGCACTGAGGGGGACACTTGACGGGATAAGCACAGGTTGTTATTATGTATGTTGGTAAATTGAACACCAGTAAAAAATTATTTTATTTAAAAAGAAAGAAGAAGTGCACTCCTTAATTCCTATCACACATTTAACCCATTCATCTCCCATTTCTTCTCTGATAACGATCAGCTTGTTTTCTATAATTAAGCATCTATTCCTTGGTTTGACACCTTTCCTTTTTCCCCCATGATCATTTGTTGTGTTCCTTAAATTCCATGTATGAATGAAATCATATGGTATTTGTCTTTCTGTGATTGGCTTATTTCGATTAGGATAATATTATTTCCAACCATGTCTTTGCAAGTACCAGGATTTCATTATTTTTATGGCTGAGTAATAGCCAATTGCATATATATGCCATTTCTTCTTTATCCATTCATTATTTGATTGTCACTTGGGCTGTTTCGATAATTTAACTATTGCTGATAATCACAATATATTCTTTGGGGTTCATGTATCCCTTTGAAGTAGTTTTTTTATATCTTTGGGGTAAGTAAATACCCGGTAGTGCAATTGATGGATCATAATGCACTTCCATCTTTAACTTTTTTATTTCTTATTGAAGGTCAATTTTCCAACGTATAACATAATACCCAGTGCTCATCCTATCAAGTGCCCCCCCCCAGTGTCCATCACCCAGTCACCCCAACCCCCTGGCCACCTCCCTTTCCACTACCCTTTGTGCATTTCCCAGACTTAGGTGTCTCTCATGTTCTGTCACCCTCACTGATATTTCCCACTCATTTTTTCTCCTTTCCCCTTTATTCCCTTTCACTATTTTTCTATATTCCCCAAATGACTGAGACCATAGAGTGTTTCTCCTTCTCCGATTGACTTACTTCACTCGGCATAATACCCTCCAAATCCACCCATGTCCAAGCACATGAATCTTTTCATTTCTAATGCCTGAGTAATACTCCATTTTATAAAGATACCACAGCTTCTTTATCCATACATCTTTTGATGGGCAGCAAGGCTCCTTCCACAGTTTGGCTATTGTGGAAATTGCTGCTAGAAACATTAGGGTACATGTGTCCTGCCATTTTGTATCTTTGGGGTAAATCCCCAACAGTGCAATTGCGGGGTCCTAGGGCAGATCTATTTAAAACTCTTTGAGGAACCTCCACACATTTTTCCAGAGTGGCAATACCAATTCACATTCCCACCAGCAGTGCAAGAGGGTTCCCCTTTCTCCACATCCTCTCCAACATTTGTTGTTTCCTGTCTTGTTAATTTTCCCCATTCTCACTGGTGTGAGGTGGGATCTCATTGTGGTTTTGATTTGTATTTCCCTGATGGCAAGTGATGTAGAGCATTTTCTCATGTGCCTGCTGGCCATGTGTATGCCTTCTTTGGTGAAATTTCTGTTCATGTGCTTTGCCCATTTCATGATTGGATTGTTTGTTTCTTAGCTGTTGAGTTTAATAAGCTCTTTATACATCTTGGGTACTAGCCCTTTATCTGATAGGTCATTTGCAAATATCTTCTCTCATTCTGTAGGTTGTCTTTTAGTTTTGTTGACTGTTTCCTTTGCTGTGCAGAAGCTTTTTATCTTGAAGAAGTTTCAATAGTTCATTTTTGCTTTTCTTTCCCTTGCCTTCATGGATGTATCTTGGAAGGAGTTGCTGTGGCCAAGTTCAAAAAGTGTGTTGCCTGTGTTCTCCTCTAGGCTTTTGATGGAATCTTGTCTCACATTTAGATCTTTCATCCATTTTAAGTTTATCTTTGTGTATGGTCTAAGAGAATGGTCCAGTTTCATTCTTCTGCATGTGGCTGTCCAATTTTTCCAGCACCATTTATGGACGAGACTGTCCTTTTTCCAGTGGATAGTCTTTCCTGCTTTGTCGAATATTAGTTGACCATAGAGTTGAGGTACCATTTGTGGGTTCTCTATTCTGTTCCATTGATCTATGTGTCTGTTTTTGTGCCATTACCACACTGTTGATGATCACAGCATTGTAGTACAACCTGAAATCAGGCATTGTGAAGCCCCTGGCTCTGGGTTTGTTTTTCAATATTCCTCTGGCTATTCGGGGTCTTTTCTGATTCCACACAAATATAAGATAATTTGCTCTAATTCTCTGAGGAAAGTCCATGGTATTTTGATAGGGGTTGCATTAAGTGTGTACATTGCCCTGGGTAACATTGACACTTTCACAATATTAATTCTTCCAATCAATGAACATGGAATATGTTTCCAAATCTTTGTGTCTTCCTCAATTTCTTTCAGAGGTGTTCTGTAGTTGTTAGGGTATAGATCCTTTACCTCTTTGGTTAGGTTTGTTCCTAGGTATCTTATGCTTTTGGGTGTAATTGTCAATGGGTTTGACTCCTTAATTTCTCCTTTTTCAGTCTCATTGTTAGTGTATAGACATGCCACTGATTTCTGAGCATTAATTTTGTATCCTGTGACATGGGCAAATGGCTGTATGTGTTCTAGCAATCTTGCAGTGGAGCGTTTGGGGTTTTTTATGTACAGTATCATGTCATCTACAAAGAGAAAGAGTTTGATTTCTTCTTAGCCAATTTGAATGCTGCTATTTCTGCTTACTGCCTGATTGCTGATGCTAGGATTTCTAATACTATGTGGAATATCAGTGGTGAGAATGGACATCCCTGTCGTGTTCCTGATGTTAGGGGAAAGGCTCCCAGTGTTTCCCCATAGAGAATGATATTTGCTGTGGTTTTTTCATAGATGGCTTTTAAGATGTTGAGCAATGTTCCCTCTCTCCCTACACTCTGACGAGTTTTGATCAGGAATGGATTCTGTATTTTGTCAAGTGCTTTCTCTGCATCTATTGAGAGGATCATATGGTTCTTTTTTTTTTCTCTTGTTGATATGATCTATCACAATGATTGCTTTATGAGTGTTGAACCACCTTGCATCCCGGAGATACATCCCACTTGGTCATGGTGAATAATCTTAATGTACTGTTGGATACTACTAACTACTATCTTGTTGAGAATATTTGTATCTGTGTTGATGAGGGATATTGGTCTATAATTCTTTTTGGTGGGGTCTTTGTCTGGTTTTGGAGTTAAGGTGATGCTGGCCTCATAGAATGAGTTTGGAAGTATTCCATCCCTTTCTAACCTTCAGAACAGTTTCAGTAGAATACGTGTTTTTTCTTCTTTAAATGTTTGATAGAATTCCCCTAGGGAGCCACCTAGCACTGGACTTTTGTGTCTTGGGAGGTTTTTGATGAATGCTTCAATTTTCTCCCTGGTTATTGGCCTGTTCAGGTTTTCTATTTCTTCCTGTTCCACTTTTGGTATTTTTGGTTTTCCAGAAATGTGTCCATTTCTTCTAGATCGCCTAATTTATTGGCATATAGCTACTCATAATATGTTTTTAAAATTGTTTGTATTTCCATGGTATTGGTTGTGATCTCTCCTTTTTCATTAATGATTTTATTAATTAGTGTCTTTTCTCTTTTTTAAAAAAAATTATGTAGGCTAATGGCTTACCTATCTTATTGATTCTTTCAAAGAATTATCTCCTGGTTTTGTTGATCTGTTCTACAATTCTTCTGGTCTCAATTTCATTTAGTTCTGCTCCAATCTTTATTTACTCCTTTATTCTGCTGGGTGTAGTTTTTATTGCTTTCTCCAGTTCCTTTAGGGTTAAGGTTAGCTTGTGTATTTGAATTTTTTCCAATTTTTTGAGGGATGTTTGTATTGTGATATATTTCCCTCTAAGGACTGTTTTTGCTCTCTCCCAAATATTTGAAGAGTTGTATCTTCCTTTTCATTAGTTTCCATGAATCTTTTTAATTCTTCTCTAATTTCCTGGTTGACCCTTTCATCTTTTAGCAGGATGGACTTTATCCTCCATGTGTTAGAACTTCTTCCACATTTATTCTTGTGAGTTAGTTCAAGTTTCAAAGCATTATACTTTGAAAATATGCAGGGGCCAATCACAATCTTTTGGTATCAGTTATGACCTGATTTGTGACCCAGTATGTGGTCTATTCTGGAGAAAGTTCCATGTGCACTTGAGAAGAATGTGTATTCAGTTGCATTTGGATGTAAAGTTCTCTAAATATCTGTGAAATCCATCTGGTCCAGTGTATCATTTAAAGCTCTTGTTTCTTTGGAGATTTTGTGCTTAGAATATCTGTCATTTGCAGAAAGCGCCGTGTTGAAGTCTCGCTGTATAAGTGTATTATCATCTAAGTATGTCTTAACTTTGGTTATTAATTGATTGATATACGTGGCAGCTCCCACATAAGGAGCATAAATATTCATTATTGTTAAGTCCTCTTGTTGGATAGATCCTTTAAGTATTATAGTGTCCCTCTGCATCTCTGAGTATAGTCTTTGTGGTCAACTTTAAATTATCTGATATGAGGATTAGTACCCCTGCTTTCTTTCGAGGACCATTTGAATGGTAAATGGTTCTCCAACTCCTCATTTTCAGGCTGCAGATGTCCGTAGGTCTAAAATGAGTCTCTTGTAGACAGCAACTAGATGGGTCTTGCTTTTTTATCCAGTCTGAAACCCTGTGTCTTTTAATGGGATCATAAAGCCCATTCACATTCAGAGTTACTATTTAAAGATATGAATTTAGTGTCATCATAATACCTATTCATTCCCTGTTTTTGTGGATTATTTCTTTGAGATTCCTCTTTCTTTCACAGAGTCTCCCTTAATATTTCTTGCAAAGCTACTTTGGTGGTCACATATTCTTTCAGTTTCTGCCTATCTTGGAAGCTCTTTATCTCTCCTTCTCTTCTGAATGACAGCCTTGCTGGATAAAGTATTCTTGGCTGCATGTTCTTCTCATTTAGGACCCTGAATATATCCTGCCAGCCCTTTCTGGCCTGCCAAGTCTCTGTGGAGTTGTCTGCTGTTAATCTAATACTTCTCCCCATATAAGTTAGGGATCTCTCATATCTTGCTGCCTTAAGGATTTTCTCTCTGTCTTTGGAATTTGCATGTTTCTCTGGTAAATGTTGAGGTGTTGAATAGTTTTTATTGATTTTAGGTGGGACCTCTCTATCACCTGGATGAATGCTTGTTTCCCTCCCTAAATTAGGAAAGTTATCAGCTATGGTCTTTTCAAATGTTTTCTGGTCTTCTGTCCCATTTGGCAGCCTCTGGAACCCCAATTAAATGTAGATTTTTTCCTTCTGAGGCTGTCATTTATTTTCCTTAACCTTTCCTCATGGTCTTTTAATTTGTGTTTCTCTTTTTTCCTCAGCTTCCTTCCTTGCCATCAACTTGTCCTCTATGTCACTCACTCTTTCTTCTACCGCATTAACCCTTGTCATTAGGACCTCCAGTTTGGATTGCATATCATTTAATTGATTTTTAAATTCGGCCTGATTAGATCTCAATTCTGCAGTCATGGAGTCTCTTTAATTCTTTTTTTTTTTTTTCCAGAGTCACCAGTAGCTTTTTAATCGTACGTCTGAATTGGCTTTCTGACATTGAATTGTAATCCAAATTCTATAACTCTGTGGAAGAGAGTACTGTTTCTGAGTCTTTTGTGGTGAGTTCTTTCTAGTCATTTTGTTCAGTGCACAGTGGTTAAAAACAAATTTTACTGGAAAAAGGAAGAAAAAAAGAGAAGAAAAAAGGAAAAACAAAACAAAACAACAACAACAAACAAAAACAAAAACAAAAACAAAAACAAAAACAAAAACAAGGAGGGATCCCCTCTGGTTCTATATATTGTAAATCCCTGGACTTGCCCTTGAGCTTTCCAGGGTTGCTCTGTCAAGAACTTGCTCCTCCCCTATCCTTCCAACCTGTCTTCTGGGGGAGGGGCCTGCTGTGCTGATTCTCAGGTTGTGCAGCTGGGGGATCTTCCCTTCCCCCTGCTGGGTGCAGGGCTCAGGGGGAGTCATTCCTCCTGCGAGGCCCCTATTCCCTGGAAGCCCCGCTCTGTCCCAGGCACAGGGTGACACCAGGAGAGACGACAACACTGGCTGTGGTCTGGTCCCCAGCCCTAGAGTCAGCTCCCGCAGTAACTACTGCAGTCTCCCAGTCATCATTGGTCAGGATGCTCCTGGGGTCTGGGGGTGCTGATTTGCACAGCTTGGGGGCGCCCGGCAGCAGGAGAGTCCTTGCTGTCCTGTGCCCTCCCCACATCCACCTGGTTCGGGGGAGCATAGGATCCTGGGCTGTGTCCCCTGGTACCCTGGGATATGGGGCCTGTGCCACTGGAATCGCAGTTCCAGGGCCACGCAGCCCCCTCCACCTGGAGCCACCACCTGAGCTGCTCCCGAGGTCCCACCTGGTGTGTGCTCCAGCCCTTTTCCAGGCTCAGCCCGTGGTGTGTGTCACACTCTCCCCCGGGCTCACTTCCTCTGTTAGTGACCCTGGGAACCTGGAGGCTCTACTGACCCTCCTTTGGTTCTGCCCAGTTTTCCTGCTAAGCGCCTTTCTTTCTGGAAAGAATCCGGTGCAGATTTTTAAAGTTCCTGCTTCTCTGGGACTGACCTTTCCTGTCCTGGATGCTCTCACCTCCTGGCTTTAGTCAGGCTCTTCACAGGGGCCCCTCCCTCCACTTGATTCTTTTTCATTTTTTTCTGTCTTCCTACCTTGTTAGAAGCGCAAACTCCTCTCTGTAGCATTCCAGCTGTTCTCTCTTTAAACCTCAGGCCGAATTCATATGTTTTCAGGATGATTTGAAAGTTCTCTAGGTAAGTTGTTGGGGACAGGTGACTTGAGGACCCTACATTTCTGCCATCTTGCCCCACCCCCCATTTTTAACTTTTGAGGAATCTCTGTACTATTTTCCAGAGTGGCTGCACCAGTTTTCATTCCCATCAACAGTGTAAGAGAGGTCTCCTTTTTCACCATCCTCACCAACACCTGTTGCTTCCTGTGTTGTTGATTTCAGTCATTCTCACAGGGGTGAAGTGTTATCTCATTATATTTTTTTGACATATTTCCTTGATAAGTGATGTTGAGCATCTTTCCATGTGTCTGTCTGTTAGCCATCTAGATGTCTTCTTTGGGAAAATGTTGATTCATGTCTTTTGCCCATTTTAATTGGATCATTTGTTTTTCGGTTGTTGAGTTTAATAAATTCCTTCTATGTTTTGGATACTAATCCTTTATCTTTTGAGAATATATTTTCCCATTCTATAAGTTGCCTTTAGTTTTGTCGATTATTTCCCTCACTGTGAAGAAAGTTTTTATTTTGATGAAGTCTCAGTAGTTCATTTTTGCTTTTGCTTCCCTTTCCTCAGGAGACATTTCTAGCAAGAAGTTGCTATGGCCAATGTCAAAGAGCTTACTGCATGTATTGTCATCTAAGATTTTAATGGTTTACTGTCTCATATTCAGGCCTTTCACTCATTTTGAATTTATTCTGTTTATGGTCTATACAAGTGGTCCAGTTTCAGTCTTCTGCATGTTTCTGTCAGATTTTCCCAATGTTATTTGTTAAAGAGACTATCTCTGTTCTGTTGGATAGTCTTTCATGCTTTGTTGAAAATTAACTGATTATATAGTTGTGGGTTCATTGCTGTTTTCTTTTATTCTGTTCTATTGTTCTGTGTATCAATTTTTGTGCCAATACCATACTTTTTAAATCACTACAGCTTTGCATTAGAACTTAAAGTCTTGAATTGTGGTGCCTCAAGCTTTGCGTTTCTTTTTCAAGGTTGCTTTGGTTATTCTCGATCTTCTGTGGTTGCATACAAATTTTAGGATTGTTTGATCTAGCACTGCAAAAAATGCTGTTGGTATTTTGATAGGGATTGCATTAAATGGTCATTACTTTGGATAATATAGACATTTTAACGATATTTCTTCTAATCCATGAGCATAAGATGTTTTTCCATTTTTTGTGTGTCATCTTCAATTTTTCTCATCAGTATTTTACAGTTATCAAGTACAGGTATTTTACCTCCACAAGGTGTTTAATTTTGGGTATATTTTCCTTAAAATATCCAGAGATAAATAAAAGTTCTTACTCCAGACTTGGGGAAAAAAAGAATGCTTAGAGCTCAATATTTGTTTTCTTTCTTTCTCTCTCTCTCTCTCTCTCTCTCTCACACACACACACACACACACACACACACACACACAAATTTCCTATTATTGCATGTCAAATAAAACGTTAGTAGACCATAATTCAAATATGCAAAACTTTGAGCAAACCAGTAATATAAACATATACAGAATTTGGTCAATGCTTTGCAGTACAAGGATCAGTACAAATTTAGCCCAATCATCTAACTACCTCTAAATTTATAGTGTTACACACGGATCATTGATGTTCAGATAGTCTTGTACGTCATTCAACTAATAAAGACAGGCACATTTGTCTTTCACCTACAGAGCTCTCTAGGACCAGAAAGCAGATGAATACATTTTACAAACATTTTCAATAAGAAGTTTTGTAATAAAATCATTGTTTTTTAACCCCTTGCTTTCTCAGGAATGCTAGCCCTGAGTATTTCAGGTGATCATAATTTTTCAATATTTAGCAAATAGGTATAACTATCAAAGGAATTGTTGGACAAATAAAAACAAGAAGGACACATTTATTTCTAAAGATTATACAGCAAGGAGAAAAAAGTCCAAAAGGAGTAATGAGGTGAAACTCTCAAGGATATTTCAAAAACATCTTATATGTGTGTTTTGTTTGGAATGGTCTCCAAAAAGTCATAAAAATCTTCATTGTTTAGCCATTTAGATATCAGAGCATATAAAGGCAGACTTAAAATACTTAAATATGCATCTTATTTTTTCCCTGAATAATATGAATTTTGCACTAACTCACTGGTGGAGAATTCTCCATCTTTGGTGGTGGTTGTTTTTGTTGTTGTTGTTGTTGTTGTTTAATGCAGCCCAGAATTAGCAGCATGAATCTTACTAAAGACATAAATATTATCAACAAAATATTGTCATGAACTCTTGAGTCTTTAAACGTTGTTTGACCATTTATTTGAAATACAAATATAAGGTATTGAACAGCTAATATTGTTTTACATTTATATTCTAACAATAATTCCCTTAAAAGTTAGAAGAATTCAGATAGTTTCTACTTATTTGAGATCAGTGAAAATTCTTGTTGTAATACTGATTTCTGTATGAAACAGACATCAATGCCTTAAATAAAACATATTTTAGAAAGTCCATCCTATTTCTGAAGCATAAAAATTCCAATGTATGTTTTAGAATCCAAGGCAATTACATAGAGTTAAAAAAGAAGTCCTTCACTCAGACTTTTACCAGGAGGAAAATGAGAGTATTAATACTTAAGAGAAATGTTCTTCAAAAGATCATATGCAGCATCACAATTTCCTAGAGTTTGTTACTTTTAAATAGAGATTTCTGGGCTTCCCTTTAGACCTATTTGGGCTAAGTAAAATGCATTTTACCAAGGTCCTCAGGTGACTCTAGAGTAAGATAAAACTGGAGAATCATTGATAGGAATAGAGAATTTGAATGAGAAAGCTAGAGGAAGAAAGCCATGGATTTTCATTGTTCCAGTGTCATTAGTATAATATATCTAATTTTCTTGCTACTCATAAAATTTCCCTAAGATAAAATAAAAGATAGAGTTACATATGATTATAATTTCTTAAAACACATCCAACAATTATAATTCCATAGAATTCCATCTCAAGATATGTGTATATATTTTTTCTAAGTGGTTCCAAAGAAGGCCCATAAGACATAATGCTGATTTTAATTCAAGATATCATATCATTTATAAAACAGAGAAGACTGATCTGAACTCCAGCTGTCACTGAAGGCTTAAAGCAAATCCAGAAGGCCTTACCAGTTTCAACCAGTTTGTGTCAATTACTTTTAGAGAGGCAGCTTTAAAAAAAATCACGATTTTATGACAATATATTGTATTTTGTTATTTGCTTAGCCTAGTTATTCCATTTTGATTAAGAGCTCTTTAAAAGAGTATTGAACAAGGAACATGAGAGTTTGAAATTTTTAGAACTGGTTTATTTTAAATATCTACTGCTAATACAAATCACATTTTAAATCTTCTAGCATACTGGTTTTATTTCTTTATTTACAGAGGAACAAATGCTCACACTTAATTCATTAAGAGCTTCAGGTTCAACAGATTTATCTGTATATTTTCTAAAATAATAATAAATTACTGATAGATCAATCCATTTCTGTCCACTTATTGTTCCATTTTATCACCTATTTAATTATCTAAATCAATATTTATAAAAAGCTTGTCCTCTTTCCCTTCTGTATCACAGTTTCATACTATAATTTTGATCCCTATGAAGAAATAAGAGCCAGAATCAGGAATTAGATACAGGCCAAAACAGAAAAAAAAAAAAAAACAGAAATACCGTTTGGTTACATACTTGAGTGGTCTTTTGGTACATCAAAATGATTACAACTTCACATATAGGGAATGAAATCATATTCTGTATGGTCAATGAGGTAAAAACTAGGAAAATATTTAAGCTTGTTTTTCAGAGAACTGTTTCTAATGTGCTGTTTCTTTTCAGACTCCAGTAACAAATATACTAACTGCCTCTGCAGAAACCTGGGCTCAGAGGCAACTCGGATAATTCCAAGCCATCAACAACAAGGCCCTGCAGTCCTTAACAGAAATAACAATCTCAAGACCCCATCCAGTTTATATCACCTCATAGAGCATGCCCATAGCCCTTCTCCTTCTCCCATTATAAGCTTCTGATATCAGAGGCTGAATGTTTCCTCCTTCTGATGTTAAGCCTCCACATCAAAGTGAACAAGGGAAAATGTTACATATATGTTTTTGGTCAATGAATATGCTCCATTTTTCCTCATGAAAAGTTTCCCCCACCATTTTCATCAATATGCATATAACTTAACCCCGTGAATATAAAAAGAAAAACAAAAACAAAAAAACAAAGCATATTCTTCCTCACGAGGGAGTCAGATTTGAGGCTTGCCTTTCCATCTTCTCATTTGGCTGCCTCTCAAATAAAGCTTTTCATTGCTGCATACCTGATGTTTCAGCGATTGGGTTTGCTGAGCATCAGGCAACAAACTTAGGTTTGGTTACAAGAAATCTTCCTTGTAATTATTAATTCCACATTTGTAATATAATTTATAATTTTTGGAAATATAATTCTAGTAATATAATTTATAAATCTAAAATCCATACTATATATGATTCACTCAATTTTCCTTTATGTGAGACTTAAAATTATCTCTATAAATAATCTATTCTCTTTCTGATACTTAATTTTAATTTTGATTCTTTTTAGATTTTATTTGAGAAAGAAAGAGAGAGAAAGTGAGATAGAGAGAGCATGAGCAGAGGGAGGGGCAGAGGGAGAAGCAGACCCCCTGCTGATCAGGAAACTTGATGCAGGGCTTGATCCCACCACCCTGAGATCATGACCTGAGCTGTAGGCAATTACTTAACTGACTGAGCCAGCCAGGCCCCCCAACTGATTACTTTTATATTTCAATGTTTAAAGTTTTTTTTTTCAAAAGTTAAAAATTATTCCAACACTTGTTTGTTATATAAATTAAATTAAAACAAATATACACAATTTCTAACATCCATTTACAATACTTTATTATATTAATTTCATTATTTATTTTAGCATCTACCATAAGCCAGACATTGATACACTTATACTTTTCAAATTTTAGTATACATATGAATGAGCTCTAAAATGCTGAATCTAATTTGGTGTGTTTGGTCTAGGGTCTAAGATTCTGCATTGCTGACAAATCATATATTTACCTTACTTTTGATAGCAGGGGTCTAATCCATAGTCTAACTGAAAAACTATGAGGGAAGCAAAGAGGATAATAAGTGATCAAAGGAAAGATAAGAGTGTAAGTGGACCCTAAGCTCACCTTGTCCCATGGATACAACTAGAGAATATTCATGTCAACATAAATAACCACCCAAAGACTGTCAGAACAAATTCCACAACTAAAATTTGAGAAGATGTCATTTCCAAAAGGGAAGCAGTGGTGGAGACACTCTGAGTAAAGTTGACTTTGGCTCTCCCTAGGGGGAAGGAAGCCATGGGCATGGAGACAGAGGAGAAACAGACTATCATACCAGGGATCCTACTAAGGAAAGATGAAAACCCACAATATTTGGCTTTGAAAGTAAGAGGGTTCTTACAGCCAGCAGAGCTTAAAGCCTGGAATTTTAAAAATAAGCATGCTTAGTTCTGGGAGAACCCAGAGGGTAATAGGAGGCTGAGTCTCCACCCTTAAAGAAATAGCACACCCAACATCCCATGGAATTATAGCATAGAAGTAGAGGTTGGAAAACACCTGGGGCATATAGGAGGAAGAGTAGTTTACTAATTGTGGAGCATATCCTGCAGGGATAGGAATTGTTGAGGAATTTCTCTAGGAACAAAGGAGCTGGTAGGCACCATATCCCTTCCCTGCCCCACAGCATAAATACACAGCCACTTGTGGGAACCAGTGCAGCACTGACATTCACTACCTAACCTGCTTGCACGGTACCCCACCACCTCCACCTCAGCTTGCCTCAGTCCCCCCACTGCAGATACCCTCTCCCAGAAGATATGTGCAAACATTGCTAACACCATGTCTACTGACCCATGCATTTTGTGGGGCCTGATCCAGGCAGCAGCAGTAACAGTGTGGAACTCCATGGAACCCCAAGGTGCACTTGGTCAAAACTGCATGATCCACAATTTTGCATGTTTTGTAGATCTGCCTTGGCCTCCCAGCCCCTGCTGCTGCTGCAGCAGGTTTCATTTCACAAGCAGACATGCATGCATCTTGTTAAAACTGCACATCCCACCCTGACTGGGTACCAAACAATGTCCAAAGAGACAAAGAAAGCCTCTGTGGATGGCTGGACTGAAGGGAAAAAGTCAGGCCACAATAGCAGGCAGGCCATATGCAAAACAAATAGAAGACACCCTCTGAAGCACCAGACACAACATTGCATGACACTTCAGGAACTCTTCTTCATAAGGCCATTACTTTCAAAAGCAGGAGACATGACAGACTTTCCTAACACACAATAATAGACAAAGAGAGTTAGACAAATGAGGATACAGAGGAATATGTCCCAAATGAAGGAACAGGACAAAACCACAGCAAAAGACTTAATTGAAATAGGTATAAGTAATATGCCTGATAGAGAATTTAAAGTAATGATCATAAAGATACTTACTCAACTGGAGAATGGAGGGCATTAGTGAGATGCTGAACACAGACATGGGAAACTCAAAAAAGTGCCAATGAGAGATTTATAACTCAACAAATGAAGTTAGAAATATAGTAGATAGAATAAACAGTAAGTGAGAAGAAGCAGGAAAACATATTAGTGACCTAAAGGACAGACTAATGGAAGATAGTTCAAACTGAGCAGGTGAGAGAAAAAAAGACAAAATGAAAATAGTGGCATCATCATGCATAATAATATTTACATTATAGGGAATACGGAAGAAGAAAAGAGAGAAAAGGTGGCACAAAATTTACATAAAGAGATAATAGCTGAAAATTTCCATAATCAGGGTACAGAAACAGAAATCCAGTTAGAGGAGGTACAAAGAACTATGGACAAAATCAACCCAGGGATTTTCACAACAAAACACATAGTAATTAAAATGGCAAAAAAGTAGTGACAGAGAATTTTAAAAGCAGCAAGAGAAAGAAAGCAGTTATATATGAGGGAAATCCCATAAAGCTAGCAGTTGATTTTTCAGTAGAAACATTGTGGGTCAGAAGGGAGTGTCATGATATATTCAAAGTGATGAAAGAGAAAAAGAAATCAACAGCCAAGAATATCCAGCAAGGCTATCATTCACAAGAGAAGGAGATATAGAGAATTTCCCACAAAAACAGAAGTTAAAGACATTAATGAGCACTAAACCAGCCCTACAAGAAATGCTATACTCTTTCAGTAGAAAGGAGGTATCATAAGTAACAGTAAGAAAAGTAGGAAGTACAAAAGCACTCAAAATAAGTATATTTGTAAAAATCAATCAAGGGACTCATAAAATAAAAGATGTAAAGTATGACACTATACACCTAAAATGTGCAGAGGGAGGAGAGGAGTAAATGATGGATTCAAACTTTAGTGACCATGAACTTAATATAGAATGCTATATGCAAAAGCTGTTATATACAAACATAATGGTAACCACAAATCAAAATACAGAAATAAATATTCAAAAAATCAAGAGACAGAAATCCAAGTATATCACTAAAAAAAGCTGAGTAATTATGAGTGAAGAGAGAAAAGGAAGCAAAGAACAGAGAACTACAAAAGCAAGCACAAAACATCTAACAAAATGGCAATAAATAATACCCATCAATACTAACTTTGATGTAAATAAACTAAATGCTCCAATTAAAATGCATAGGATCATGGAATGGATAAAACAAACAAAAACAACATTCATCTATATGCTGCCTACAAGATATTCACTTCAGACCTAAAGAAATACATTGATTAAAAGTGAAGAGTGCACCTGGGTGGTTGGCTCAGGTAGTGATCCTGGGGTCCTGGGATCAAGTTCCACATCGGGCTCCCTATAGGGAGCCTGCTTCTCCCTTTGCCTATGCCTCTGCCTTTCTTTCTGTGTCTTTTATGAATAAATAAGTAAAATGTTAAAAAAAATAAAGTGAAGGGATGGAGAAGCATTTGACATGCAAATAGATGTGGAAAGTTGGGGCTGCAATATTTATATTGGAAAAAATAAACTTTTTAAAAAATGTAACAAAAGACAAAAAACAACACTATTTAATCATAAATAGAACAATCCAACAAGAATATGTAACTACTGTAAATATTTATGCACCCAACATGGGAGCATCCAAAGCAGTCAATAACAAACAGAAAGGAAGGAATCCATAGTAATACAGTAACAGTAGGGGACAATAACACCCCATTTACACCAAGAATATACTCATCTTTTTTATTAAGGTTTTATTTAAGTCCAGTGCAGTTAACAGTAGGGGACAATAACACCCCATTTACACCAAGAATATACTCATCTTTTTTATTAAGGTTTTATTTTAAGTCCAGTGTAGTTAACATGCAATGATATTACTTTTAGGTGTACAATATAGTGATTCAACAATTCTATATGTGATCAGAGCTCAACATGATAAGTGTAGTCTTCAATCCCCAGCAACTTCTATAACCATCCCTGTGCCCAGATTTCCTCTAATAACCATCAGTTTGCTCTCAATAGTTAAGAATCTCATTATTGGCTTCTCTCCTTCCCACCCTTTTTTTTCATTTGTTCATTTGTTTTGTTTCTTAAATTCCACATATGATTTAAATCATATGATATTTGTCTTTGACTGGATTATTTCACTTAAAATTATCCTCAGTAGCTCCATTCATATTACTAAAATTAGCAAGATTTCATTCTTTTTAATTCTGAGAAATATTCCATTGTATCTATATGCCATGTTTCCTTTATCCATTATCTATTGATGGACATTGGGGCTGTTTCAGTAGTTTGGTAATTGTAAATAATGCTACAGTAAACAGGCTACATTGTATTCCTTTGAATAGGTGTTTTTGTTTTCTTTGGGTAAATACCCACTAGTACAATTACTGGATTTTAGGGTAGTTCTACTTTCAACTTTTTTAGGAGTCTCCATGCTGTTTTCCATAGTGGCTTTACCTGTTTGCATTCCCAAAACCAGTGAAAGAGTTCTTTTTTCTCCACATCCTTGCCAAAACTTGTTTCCTGTGCTTATGATTTTAGTGATTCTGACAATTGTGAAGTAATATCTCATTGTAGTTTTGATTTGCACTTCCCTGATAATGAGTGATTTGAGCATGTAGGCATGTGTCGGCCATCTGGATGTTTTCTTTGGAAAGGTCCGTTCATGTCTTCTGCCCATTTTGAATTGGATTATTTATTTATTTGTTGTTTAGTTGTATATATTTTCTTTATATATTTTAGATAATAACCTTTTATTGGATATGTCATTTGCGAATATCTTCCATTTAGCAGGTTCTTTTGTTTTTCTTTGATTGTTTCCTTCACTGTGCCAAAACTTTTTATTTAGATGTAGTCCTACTAGTTTATTTTTCCTTTTATTTCCCTTGCCTCAGAAAATATATCTAGTAAGAAGTCGTTACAGCCTATGTCAAAGAAGCTACTACCTGTATCTCTTCCAGGATTTTTCTTGCTTTGGGTCCCACATTTAGGTCATTAATCCATTCTGAGGGTTTTTGTTTGTTTGTTTTTGTGTGTGTGTGCATATGATATAAGAAAGTGGTCTAATTTCATTCCTCTGCATGTTGCTTTCCAGTTTTTCTGACACCATTTATGGAAGAAATTGCTGTTTTTCCACTTCATATTTTTGCTTCTTTTGTCAAAGATTAACCAACAGTGTAATTGTGGGTTAATTTCTGAGTTTTATATTATTTTTTAATCAATTTATGTGTCTATTTTATGGGGTGCTTGGGTGGTGCATATGCAGTTAAGCATATGACTCTGGTTTTGGCTCATATCATGATCTCAGGGTCATGGGATTCAGCCCACCATCAGGCTCCACACTCAGCATGGAGTTCACTTGGTACTCTCCCTCTATCTATTCCCCTACCCCCTGTACTCTTACTCTGTCTCTCTAAAATGAATACATAAATCTTTAAAAACATTTTTGTGTATCTTTCTTTTTGCTAGTATCATACTATTTTGATTATTACAGCATTGTAACATAACTTGAAAACTGGAATTGTGATACTTTCAGCTTTCTTTTTCATTTTTCAAGATTGTTTTGATGATTTGGGGTCTTCTGTGGTTCCATACAAATTTTAGGATTGATTTATCTTTTCCTGTGAAAAATATTGTTGGTATTTTGCTAGAGATTGCATTAAATCTGTAGATTGCTTAGTGTAGTATGGACATTTCAAAAATATTTCTTCTTTTTTTAATATTGTATTTATTTATTCATGAGAGACACAGAGAAAGAGAGGCAGAGACACAGGTAGAAGGAGAAGCAGGCTCCATGCAGGGAGCCCGAGGTGAGACTCGAGCCCGGGTCTCCAGGATCACACCCTGGGCTCAAGGTGGCGCTAAACCACTGAGCCACCGGGGCTGCCCAATATTTATTCTTCTAATCATGAACATAGACTATCATTCCATTTATTGGTGTTTTCTTCAATTTCTTTCATAAGTGTTTTAGTATTCAGAGTACAGGCATTTCAACTCCTTGGGTAAGTTCTTCCTGGATATTTTATTATTTTTGATGCAATTGTAAATGGAATTATTTTCTTAATTTCTCTTTCTATTGCTTAATAGTGTACAGAAATGCAACAGATTTCTGCATATTGATGCTATATCCTATGACATTAATTCGTTTATCAGTTCTAATAATTTTTATGGAATCTTTTGGTTTTTTTTATGTAGAGTACCATGTCATCTGCAAATAGTGAAAGTTTTACTTCTTCCTTAACAATGTGATTGCCTTTTATTTCTTTTCCTTGTCTGATTGCTGTAGATTGGACTTGCAATATTATGTTGAATTAAAGTAGTAACAGGGACATCCACTTCTTGTTGCCAATGTTAGGGGGAAAGCTCTCAGTTTTTCATCATAAGTATGATGTTAACTTTGGGGTGTTATGTATGGATTTTATTATATTGAGATATGTTCCCTCACAATCCCACCTTGTTGAGGGTTTTTATCATGAACGTATGTTTTACTTTGTCAAATGTTCTTTACTCACGTATTGAAATGATGTTTTTTTATCATTTCCTTTATTTTGTGTGATTTCTTATATTAATTGATTTGTGAATATTGAACCATACTTGCAGCCAGGGAATAAATCTCACTTGATGACTGTGACTGATTTTTTAATGTGTTGTTGGACTCAGTTTGCTAATATTTTGTTGAGGGCTTTTACACCCATGTTTATTAGAGATATTAGCCTGTAGTTCTATTTTTTTGAGGTTTATCTGGTTCTGGTGCCAGGGTAATGCTGGTCTCATAGAATGAATTTGGAACCTTTCCTTCTTCTTCTGTTTTTTTGGAATAGTTTGAGAAAAATAGGTATTACTCCTATTTTAATTATTTGGTAAAATTCACCTTTGAAGTCATCTAGTCTTGAACATCTGTTGGTTGGGAGTTTTTTGATTAGTGATACAATTTTATTTCCTATAATTGAGCTGTTCAATTTTTCTATTTTTTTCAGGTTCAATTTTGAGAGGTTACATGTTTCTAGAAATTTACTTATTTCTTCTAAGTTGTTCAATTTGTTGGCATATAATTTTCATAGTATTATATTATAAAATTTTGTATTTCTATGATGATGGGCGTTATTTCTTCTCTTTTATTTCTGACTTTGTTTATTTGAGTCTTTTCTCTTTTTTTATGAGTCTGGCTAGAGGTTTATCAATTTTATAGATCTTTTCAAAGGGCCGTCTCCTGGTTTCATTGGTGTGTTCTATTGTTTTTAGTTTCTACTTCATTTATTTCTGCTATGATCATTATTTACTTCCTTCTGATAGATTGTGGTTTTATTTATTCTTCTTTTGTTAGTTCCTTTAGGCATAATTTTAGGCTGTTTATTTGACATTTTTCATATTTCTGGATATAGACCTGTTTTGCTGTAAACTTCCCTCTTAGAAAGATTTTGCTGCATTCCAAAGTTTTTCAACATTGTGTTTTCATTTTCATTCATCTCCATATATATTCTGACAATAGCATAGTAATCTTGATGAGTTCTAAATATATAGTTTTTGAATAACTCAGAATTACCAGAAACCAATAACACTGTATGTTAACCATGGTAAATTAAAATTTACAATAAAAATTAAAAATAGCTAGGTATTTGATATCAGCTAGGTATTTGATATTTGATATGACAGCATTCATAAGTTTGTTCACATAATTACACAGCCATAAACAAGTATTTATCTCACCACTTTCCTTTTTTATGACATGGATGGACCTAGAGGGTGTTAGATTAAGTGATATAAGTCAGATTGAGAAGAAAAAATACCATACAATTTCACTCATATGTGGAATCTAAAAAAAAAAAAAAAGCAAAACAAGTGAATAAACAAACAGAAAGCATAATCAAACCTATAAATACAGAGAATAAGCTGATGGTAGCCAGAAGAAAGGAAGGTGAGAAGATGGACAAAATGGGTGAAAAAGAATAAGAGATACAGTCCCAGTCATGGAATGAACAAGTCATGGAAACAAAAGGTACAGCATAGAGAATAGAGTCAATGATACTCTAATTGCATGGTATGCTGATAGATATTAGCTACAGTTGTAGAGAGCATAGTATATAGAAATTTTAAATCACTATGTTGTACAGTTGAAATTAAAGTATCATTGTGTGACAACTATATTCAATTAAAAACAGTAAAACAAAGATTTTTCTATCACATTCCCAGAGCCAATGGTGTAGTATTTTCTTTAAATTAATGCACAAACCATGAAATAATTTCTCAAGTGAACACTGAGCAAAGTCACACATCAAAAAACTGGAAAGACAAGAAATCTTTAGTATGTGTTCTTTAATAAGCACAAGCTTATTAAAATAATTATTTCTTTAATAATCATAAGCTTATTAAATAATTATTTCTATGGGGACCCCTGGGTGGTGCAGTGGTTTGGCGCCTGCCTTTGGCCTGGGGCGCAATCCTGGAGACCCAGGATCGAATCCCACGTCGGGCTCCCGGTGCATGGAGCCTGCTTCTCCCTCTGCCTGTGTCTGTGTCTCTGCCTCTCTCTCTCTCTCTCTCTCTGTGTGTGTGACTATCATAAATAAATTTAAAAAATAATTATTTCTATGAAATAGATAGTAAGGAAAACAATAACAAAATGGTACTAATTGTGTCCAACTTGGGTTGAGAGAAGTTAGATATTTAAAGAATCAAATTGAACACTGCTTGCCTTGCTGCACAAGTTAGGAAAAGAGAACCTCTGCAGACAACTGGATTGAAGGAACAAAAGGCCAAGACTCAACAGCAGACCACATGCAACACACATGCAAGACACTCTCTGAAGTGCCAGACCCTGAAAACAGGGGACATTGCACTGCAAAGCACTACAGAACCTCTTCTTCATAAGGCTATTATCATTAAGAGAAAGAAAAGAAGCTGATTTTCCTCTCACAGAAAAACAGAAAAAAAGTCAGACAAAACGGAGGCACAGAGAAACATCTCCCAAATGAAAGAACAGGACCATATCATAGCAAGAGACCAAAGCATAATAGGCATAAATAATGTGCCCAGATAGGTAATTTAAAGTAATGATCATACAGATACTTACTTGACTGGAGGAAAGAATAGAGGATATCAGTGATATCCTTAACATGAGATTAAAAAAAAAGAACCAATCAGAGATCAAGAACACAATAGTTGAAATTAAAAATATACTTCACAGAATAAATAGCAAGCTAGATGAAACAGAGGAATGAATCAAATACCAGGAAGACAAAGTAATGGAAATTAAACAAGCTGAGCAAGAATAGGGAAGAAAATTAAGAATAGCCTTGACTCCATCAAATATAGACTCAATCCACTGAAGGAGGTACACAGCAAGACACATAGTAAATAAAAAGACAAAAAGAATCAATACAGAAAAAATAAATAGTATAAAAAATTAAGTAAGCTCTATCCCCAATGTGGAGCATGAAACATGACCCTGAGATCTAGAGTCTCATGCTCCAGTCAATTGATCCCCCCAGATGTCCCAGGGGAAAAAATGTGAAAACAGCAAGATAACACTAGGGAAACTCTATAAGGGTATTAGTGGATTTTTCAGCAGAAAATTTCAGTACAGAAGGTAGTTGTATGATATACTCAAAGCATTAAAAAGGAAAAACCTGCACCAAGAATCCTCTCTACAGCAAGGTTATCATTCAGAATAGAAGGAGAGAGAAAGAAATTCTCATACAAATCAAAAGGAAAGGAATTCATGACCAATAATCCAGTTATACAAGAAATATTAAAGGGGACTTTCTGAGTGGAAAGGAAGACCTTAAGAGAGAGTATGAAAAAGAAAACACAAAAGCAAAGACACAAGAACATTTATGTAAACATTTGTCAAAATATTTATAAAATAAAAGGATGCTAAATATGACACCATATATCTAAAACGTGGGAGGAAATGGAGTAAAGAATGGGTTTAAACTTAAGTGATTATCAACTTAATATACAGTGTATATGCAGAATATGTTATATACTAAGCTAATGGTAACCACAATTCAAAACCCTATAATATATTTGCGAAGAATAAGTAGAAAGGTATCATAGTGTACCACTAAAGGAAGCAAACAAACCATGAAAGACATCCAGCAAAGAAAGACTCAGGGAAAATCTATTGAAACAGCAACAAAACAAGTATCAGCAAGTCAATAAATGCACATGTATCAAAAATTACTTGGAATGTAAATAAATTAAATGCTCTAATCAAAAGACATGAGGTGATGAAATCAATAAAAACATAAGATCCATCTATATGCTGCCTGACAAGACACTCATTTCAGACCAAAAGACACCTGCAGATTGAAGTGAGTGGATAGAGAAATAATTATCCTGCAAATGAATGCCAATAGAAAGCAACAGAGATAGCAATTAACATATTGAACACCTTTAATACAAGGTCTGTAACAAGAGATAAAGACAACATATAATAATAAAGGGGACAATCCACAAGAAGAAATTAAAATTTTAAGTATTTTTGCACCTAAAATGGAAACACCTAAACTCATAAAACAATTAACAAATATAAAGTAAATAATCAATAGTAATACAGTAATAGTAGGAGACCTTAACACCCCACTAACATTGATGGACAGAACATGCAAACAGAAAATCAACAGGGAAAAACTGGTTTTGTATAACACACTGGATCAGATAGATTTAGCAGACGTATTCAAAATATTACATCCGAAAACGGTAGAATACATATTCTTTTCAAGTGCACGTGGGACATTTTCTAGAAACAAATCACGTATTAGTCAACAAAACAAGTCTTAACAAATTTTCAAAAATCAGTCATATCACACACCTTTTTCTGGCAAAAATGCTATAAAACTAGATATCAACCTCATGGAAAAATCTGGAAAGAGAAAAATACATAGAAATTAAAAAAACATGATATTAAACAATGAATGAGTCAACCAAGAAATCAAATAAAACAAATGAAAATGAAAACAAAATAGTCCAAAATCTTTGGGATGAAACACAAGTGATTTTAACAGGGAAGTATATAGTAAAACAGGCCTGCCTCAAGAAGCAAGAATAATCTCAAATAAATAACCTAACATTACACTTAAAGGACCCAGAAAAAGAACAAAGCTGAAACCCACCAAAAAGAAGGAAATAATGAAGATTCGAATAGATATAAATGATATAGAAACTAAAAGAATAGAATAGATCAATGAAATGAGAAGCTGGTTCTTTGAAAAGATCAATAAATTGATTAATCTCTAGCAAGACTTATCAAAAGCAAAGAGAAAGAAATAAACTTAACCTAGGAATAAACCTAACCAAAGAGGTAAAGGATCTATACCCTAAAAACTAATAGAACATTTCTGAAAGAAATTGAGGAAGACACAAAGAGATGGAAAAATATTCCATGCGAATGGACTGGTAGAATTAATATTGTGAAAATGTCAATGTTACCCAGGGCAATTTACACACTTAATGCAATCCCTATCAAAATACCATGGACTTTCTTCAGAGAGTTGGAACAGATTATTTTAAGATTTGTGTGGAATAAGAAAAGACCCCAAATAGCCAGGGGGATTTTTAAAAAGAAAACCATAGCTGGGGCATCACAATGCCAGATTTCAGGTTGTACTACAAAGCTGTGGTCCTCAAGACAGTGTGGCACTGGCACAAAAACAGACACATAGATCAAAGGAACAGAATAAAGAATCCAGAAGTGGACCCTCAACTTTATGGTCAACTAATATTCGATAAAGGAGGAAAGACTATCCATTGGAAGAAAGACAGTCTCTTCAATAAATGGTGCTGGGAAAATTGGACAGCCACATGCAGAAGAATGAAACTAGACCACTCTCTTGCACCATACACAAAGATAAACTCAAAATGCATGAGAGATCTAAATGTGAGACAAGATTCCATCAAAATCCTAGAGGAGAACACAGGCAACACCCTTTTTGAACTCAGCCACAGCAACTTCTTGCAGGATACATCCACGATAGCAAAAGAAACAAAGGCAAAAGTGAACTATTGGGACTTCATCAAGATAAGAAGCTTTTGCACATCAAAGGATACAGTCAACAAAACTAAAATACAACCTACAGAATGAGAGAAGATATTTGCAAATGACATATCAGATAAAGGGCTAGTTTCCAAGATCTATAAAGAACTTCTTAAACTCAACAGCAAAGAAACAAACAATCCAATCATGAAATGGGCAAAAGACATGAACAGAAATCTCACAGAGGAAGACATAGACATGGCCAACAAGCACATGAGAAAATGCTCTGCGTCACTTGTCATCAGGGAAATACAAATCAAAACCACAATGAGATACCACCTCACACCAGTGAGAATGGGGAAAATTAACAAGTCAGGAAACCACAAATGTGGGAGAGGATGCGGAGAAAAGGGAACCCTCTTAACACTGTTGGTGGGAATGTGAACTGGGGCAGCCACTCTGGAAAAATGTGTGGAGGTTCCTCAAGGAGTTAAAAATAGACCTGCCCTACGACCCAGTAATTGCACTGCTGGGGATTTACCCCAAAGATACAGATGCAATGAAACACTGGGACACCTGCACCCCAGTGTTTATAGCAGCACTGTCCACAATAGCCAAACTGTGGAAGGAGCCTCGGTGTCCATCGAAAGATGAATGGATAAAGAAGATGTGGTTTATGTATACAATGGAATATCACTCAGCCATTAGAAATGACAAATACCCACCATTTGGTTCAACGTGGATGGAACTGAAGGGTATTATGTTGAGTGAAGTAAGTCAATCGGAGAAAGACAAACATTATATGTTCTCATTCATTTGGGGAATATAAATAATAGTGAAAGGGAATAGAAGGGAAGGGAGAAGAAATGGGTAGGAAATATCAGAAAGGGAGACAGAACATAAAGACTCCTAACTCTGGGAAACAAACTAGGGTTGGTGGAAAGGGAGGAGGGTGGGGGGTGGTGGTGAATATTGACGGGCACTGAGGGGGGCACTTGATGGGATGAGCACTGGGTGTTATTCTGTATGTTGGCAAATTGAACACCAATAAAAAATAAATTTATTATTTTTAAAAAAGAAATAAACTTAACCAAAAAAAATGAATGAAAACTGTAAAACAATGATATAAGAATATCAAAAAGATGTAAAGAAATGAAAAAAAATATCACATGTTCGTGACTTGGTAGAACCAGTATTGTTAAAAGTTTACACTACCCAAAGCAAATTGCAGATATAATGAAATCCTTGTTAACATACCAATAGCATTATTCATAGAAATAGGACAAATTATATTAAAATTTCTATAGAACCATGTCCTTGAATAGCCAAAGCAAAAAAAAAAAAAAAAAAAGAATAGCCAAAGCAATCTTGAAAAAGAAATATAAAACTGGAGGTATCATAATTCCATATTTGAAGTTATGCTACAAAGTGGTAATAATTATAACTATATGATACTTGCATAAAATAGACATATAGAATAATGATATAGAAAAAGAACCCAGAACTAAACCCAGAATTATATGGTCAATTAATCTTCATCAAAGGAGGAATGCATATAAAATGGGAAAAAAGACAATCTCTTCAAAAAATGGTGTGAGGAACTACATGGAAAAGGATGAAAATGGACCACTTTCTTTTACCATAAACAAAAATAAACCTAAAATGGATTGAAGATCTGAATGTGAGACCTGAAACCATAAAAATTCTTGTAGAGAACACAGGCAGTAATCTCTCTGACATCAGCCGTAAAAACAGTTTTCTACATATGTCTCCTCTGGCAAGGGAAATAAAAGCGAGTATAAACTATTGGGACCACATCAAATTTAAAAACTTCTGTGCAGCAAAGAAAACAATCAACAAAACTAAAATACAACCTACTGAAAGGGATAAAATATTTTTAAATGACATATCCAAGAAAAACTTAGTATTGAAAATATATAAATAATTGATACAACTCAATAACCAAAAATAAAATAAATCAATTAAAATGGGCAAAAGGCATAAACAGACATTTCTCCAAAGAAGACATACAAATGGCTAACAGACATATGAAAAGACACTGAACATTACTTATCATCAGGGAAATGGAAATCAAAACTACAATGAGATGTCACCTCACAACTGTCAAAAAATGTAAATGCAACAGTTGAAACCCTTTGGAATGCAGCAAAAATGGTTCTAAGAGGGAAATTTATAGCAATATAGGAATACCTCAAGAAGCAAGAAAAATAGCAGATAAACAATCTAATCTTAAACCTAATGGATCTAGAAAAGAACAGTAAACAAAAACCAAATCAGCTTAAGGAAGGAAATGATAAAAATTAAAGCGGAAATAAATGATATAGAAACTAAAATAACAGAACAGATCAATGAAACCAGGATATTATTCTCTGGAAAAAATCAATTAAACCTCTAGCCAGACTCATTAAAAAATAGATAAAATTACAAATTAAGTGTTGAAATATCAACCAATACCACAGAAATACAAACAACTATAAAATAATATTATGAAAAAACTATGTTAACAAATTGAACAACCTAGAAGAAATGGATAAATTCCTAACAAAACTGAAGCAGGAAGATATACAAAATATGAATACACTGATTACCTGAAAGGAGATTAAAAATCAGTAATAAAAAACAAAAACAAAAACAACTCCCAATGACCAAAAGTCCAGGACCACATGACTTCACCTGCAAATTCTACCCAACATTTAAAGAAGAGTTAATATCAATTATTAAACTATTTTTTTAAAAAAGGAGGAAGGAAAACTTCCAAATTCATTCTATAAAGCCAGATTACCGTGATATCAAAACCACATAAAAATACCACATAAAAAAAGAGAACTTCAGTCAAATATCTTTGGTAAATATAGATGCAAAAATCCTCAAGAAGTTCCTAGCAAATATAATCTAACAATACACTAAAAATAACTTACCAGGGTGAAGTGGGAATTATTTCCCATAGACAAGGTTAGTTCAATATTTGTGAATCAATTAACATGATATATCACATAAAAAAGAAAGATAAAAATCATATGATCATTTCAATAGACGCAGAAAAATCATTTGACAAAGTACACATCCATGCATGGTGAAAAAAACTCTCAACAAAGTAGGTTGAGATGGAACATAACACAATAAAGGACATAAATGAAAATCTCACAGGGAACATCTTAATCAATGGGAAAAACTGAAACCTTCCCCCTCAAGGTCAGAAACAAGGCAAGAATGTCTACTCTCATAACTTTTTTTTTTTTTTTTAGTGAAACTAGTGAAAAAGACTAAGGGTTATTCTTGTCATGATGAGCACAGAATGATGTATGGAATTGTTGGATCACTATATTGTACACCTGAAAGTAATATAACATTGTTAACTATACTAGAATTAAAATAAAATTAATAAAACAAAAACACAGACCATACATACAAGAACACAGAGTGTGCACCACATCTGTTATAATACACCTCACAAACACCACACACTCCTCACATGTAAACAACACACACTCTTAATATAACATATACACACATGACATTCACACCACACATACTTGAGGAAATTGTCACATGTACATCACAAACATAAATAATATATATACCACACAAGCATACACAAATCATGTAAAACACAAATACCACATATATAACACATATACTACAAACAAATACACACTCCACACATGTCTCACATATAGGAAACACAAGCACACCACTACACATACACCACACACATTAAACATCTACAAAAACACCAAAATTACACTTCACAGACACATACAACACACAATCACCATAAGCCCCACATACACCACCAACACACCACATATATATTATACACACAATCCACATATAGCCCTCACTTACTACCAAAATACCACATATATTAAACACCCACCAAAGATACTTATATACACCACACAAACACCAGTACACAACAAATACTTCACATTGTATACATGCACATCACACATACAACACCAATACTGGCACACACAACATATAGCACACAAACACACAAATAACACACATAAAACATATACGAGGAACACATTGCCAATATTCCACATGTAGACTACACACCACACAAACAGCACACAAAGACATTTATCAGGCTTACATCACACTCAACACAATCTTCAAACATGTATACACATACCACACACACACCCCATATAAACAGCACACTGAATACATATGCATCACAGAAACACCACAGATACAACACAAACACCACATATGTGACACACACACACACACAGACAACACAGATACAAAACACAGTTATACAGAGACTGTGTAAACATTCTAACACTACACACACCACACATATATCACACACACACACACCAAAAAGACAGATGTGCATACCTTTTCATCACCCCTGATACAATACAGCACCCAAGTCATATATACAGAACACACACAATATGTACAACACACACAATACACATGTACCACTGAAATACCACACACACGCCACACATGTACCAAACTCACAACCAAATATGCTACCCACAATCCAGAATACTCAGATGCTACACATACAACAGAGTCCTATCACTCTTCCATCATACAGAAAATTCATACAGCATATACACACACATACACAGCACACACTCAACACCAATACACCGCAAACATACCACATATACCACATAAAGATACAGAGTACACATGCAATACACACATACCAAACATACAACTCACTCATGTGCTGCACACACACATCACACATTAAACAGATTCCACACACATACAAGACATACCAGAAACAGCACACACATACACCGCACATTCATCACACATACAACCTACACCCTACACATATGCTACACACAAACACCACACATGCACCACACATTACTTATGCATATACCAAAATCACTACATATATAACTCACACATAAAACACACCACACTTACACTACACATACACACATACATGAAACATGCACCACACACACTTCAACTATACAAAACACAAACCACACATACAACATACACAATGCATATATATCATATAAAACACATGTACAACACACAATCACCACACACATCACACATACACAACACTCACATTTACATTTGCCACATGCAAACACACCACACATACACCACAAAAACAAGAAAAACACCTACCCTCTTATATCACATTCAAAACATTATCCCTTTCTCATCTCTAATAAAAAAATTGGACTTCCGTATAAAAGTTAATAATTATTCCTTGGAATTGTATGGTATTTTCACTTTTTCCATCACACTTTGCTGTATAGCATTTTATTCAATACACATCCCACTGAGATAAAATTATTATGTTTACTTTATACATTGACAAGCTAAGGCAGTAAGATAACAATTATTTGGCTGAATATAAGTAAATTTTAAATTAGAAATTCAGTATTTCCCATAGCACCAGATTGTTTTTACTTTTGCTTTTACTACCAAGAAATCAGTGATCTATGAATATAAGCCCTGTCTACAGTAAAAAAAAAAATGGGAACTGCAATATGTAAGGCTCTCTACAATTAACTTCACAGAGTGAAAGACCATCTATTCAGTACTACATCAAACAAAATTGTCAAAATGGCGAAGATTTTGCTTTTGTTTGGTATTTCTTTCACCTTAATTCTACTTTTTCACTTTATAATTCTACATTCTAACCAGAAAATATTGCATAAACTGCCTAGTTACCTTTATGATGGAGAATATCTGAGTTGGCATATCCTCCCAGGTATATACATGAACATATATCATTATCATTATTTTGTAAATATATAAATTCTAATTATGAGATTTTTTTAAACCATAATATTCACAAACTTTAATATTCACAAAGGTACAAGTAAGTGGTGTATATTACAATATTTTTACTTATAATATCCTATTATGTCTAGTTATTAATTATTTTAAAATATGTTAAATTAATTTACATTTTATTTTAATTTTTTGGACTATGGCTAAAATATAATAAACTGAACCTCCTTTGCAGTGATTTACAATTCAGATTTCACATTCATTTTTAAGTACCATCCAGAGCTAATATTCTGATTGATATTATAACTCATATCCATAACCAAAAATATTATTTTACTGTACCTTTAGTATCTTAGAGATATATTTCTATCTATATATTTATGTATATACAGTGGTAAAGATATATAAAATCATTGGTAAAGCAGTCATTCCTTACTTGTATTTTAAAATGAGCCATTAATCAACTTGCATGATTACTTTTAAAGAAGGGAAAGGTTTAGGGCTGTGGCCCATTATAGTTGGCATTTCTCCTTTATTAATGAAGAAAATCATTTTAATGGTCAACCCCTTTACCTCATCAACAGCCTTCCAGGAAAACTGTCCACTGAATAGTATCCCAACAATGTCCACTTTTTATCTTCTAACTAAACAGAGGTCATTTTTACAATGTTTATATTTCAATGAAGTCATAAAAATATCATTGAAAATTCTTTGTAATAATGACAGTTCCAAGCTTGTAAGTTAATATAAAAATTTCCTGAAGTTGAAAATCTCTCTTCTATTTCAGCCTTTCACGTCCCTTAGGAAATTGGATAAAATTAATGCTTATTTCAAGGCAAGAAATATGTATAGAAAAAATATAATCTGAACTAGACATTTTCAAGATTTTAAATCCCATCAATGGACTGCACAAACTTCAATTGTGAACAAACAATTTCAACAGGTAAGGGAGCGTACTTACTTCAAATAATGTTGTAGAGTTTATCTATATTCTACTATATGGCAAATATATGCTATTTAAGCAGAGAAAAGTAAATTTAAAAACTTGTTTATTTTTCTGTGTTATAAAGGTATTCAAGAGTAGTATCAAGTGATAAAAGGAAACCATAAATATATAACAATATAGTGATTAACTTACTCATATTCTGTCCCTACCTTTCTGCTTGATATACTTCAAAAAATATTTTGAGAAATGCTAAGAGCTTCTGGTGAGAAATTCCACACTTTGATAATAATGAGGTGCTTAAATAGAAACTATACAAATCTTTCTTTTTTAAAGAAGATGTGGTATGTATACAATGGAATATTACTCAGCCATCAGAAATGACAAATGCCCGCCATTTGCTTCAATGTGGATGGAACTGGAGGGTATTATGCTGAGTGAAATAAGTCAATCGGAGAAGGACAAACATTATATGGTCTCATTCATTTGGGGAATATAAAAAGTAGTGAAAGGGAATAAAGGGGAAAGGAGAAAAAATGAGTGGGAAATATCAGAAAGGGAGACAGAACATGAGAGACTCCTAACTCTGGGGAACGAACAAGGTGTGGTAGAAAGGGAGGTGGGCAGGGGGTGGGAGTGACTGACGGGCAATGAGGGGGGCACTTGATGGGATGAGCACTGGGTATTATTCTATATGTTGGCAAATTGAAAACCAATAAAAAATAAAAAATAAAAAAAGAAACTATGCAAATCTAACTTCTAATTTTTTATGTACAACCTGTTTCTTATTTTTAGGACACAGCAGAAAACTTTTTAAAAACTGAAACAGAGCTTCCTCCTTCAAGAAATTAACTATAATTTGATCACTTTCTTAGTATTATATTTAAAAATAATTTTATATAGCCAAATATGTAATTTTTTCTTTACTTTTAAATGCCAGATCAGATTATTTTATTATTTTTTGGTTTTATTTAAGTTAAAGTGAGTTAATTTATAGTGTGTTATTAATTTTAGGGTAGAATTTATTGATTAATCAGTTGCACATAACATCCAGTTTCATTACAAGTGCCCTCTTTAATGCCCATCACCCAGTTATCCCACCTCCAAATCCATCTCCTCTCCAGCAACCCTCAGTTTGTTCTCTATATTAAAGTCTCATGGTTTGTCTCCCTCTCTGCTTTTATCCTACTTTATTTTTCCTTTCCTTCCCGTACATTCATCACTTTTGTTTCTTAAATTCCACATATGAGTGAAATCATATGGTATTTGTCTTTCTCTGACTAACTTATTTCATTTAGCATAATACACTGTAGGATCCACCCACAGCATTACTAATGGCAGGATTTCATTGGTTTTGATAGCTGAATAATATTTCATTATATAAATACATTACATCTTCTTTATTAATTCATCCCTTAATGGACATCCAAGCTCTTTCCATAGTTTAGCTATTGTGGACAGTGCTGCTATAAACATTAGGGTGCATGTGCCCCTTTGAATCACTATTTTAGTATCCTTTGGATAAATACTAGCAGTTCAATTGCTGAATCCTAGGGTAGTTCTATTTTAACCTTTTGAGGAACTTCCATACTGTTTTCAAGAGTGGCTGCACCAGTTTGCATTCCTACAAAGTGTGAGAGGATTCCCCTTTCTCCACATCCTTGACAAAATTTCTTGTTTCATTAGTAGCTAATTAAGCCATTCTGTCCACTGTGAGGTAGTATCTCATTGTGGTTTTAATATTTCCCTGATGCTGAGGGACGTGGAGGATTTTTTCATGTGTCTGTGGCGATTTGTATGTTCTTTGGAGAAATGTCATGCCATATGCCCATTTCTTGACTGGATTTATTGTTGTTTTTATTGTTATTTGCATGTTGATTTTGATGAGTTCTTTAAAGATTTTGGATACTAGCCTTTTATATGATATGTCATTTGCAAATATTTTCTCCCTTTTAGTTTTTTTGGCTGTTTCCTTTGATGTGCAAAATATTTTATCCTGGTGAAATCCCAAAAGTTCATTTTTGCTTTTGTTTCCCTTGCTTCTGGAGATATGTCTAGCAAGAAATTGCTGTGGTGGAGGTCAAAAAAATTGCTGCCTGTGTTCTTCTCTATGATTTTGATGGTTTTCTGTTTCACATTTAAGTCTTTCTTCCATTTTGAGTTTATTTCTGTGTATGGTATAAGAAAGTGGTCCACTTTCATTCTTCTGCATGTGACTATTCAATTTTCCCAACATTATTTGTTGAAGAGAATTTCTTTTTTCCATTGGATATTCTTTCATGCTTTGTCGAAGTTTGGTTGACCACAGTGTTGAGTCCATTTCTGGGTTCCCTATTCTGTCTCACCAATCTGTGTATCTGTTTTTGTGCTAATACCACATAGTCTTGATTATTACAGCTTTGTAATACAGATTGAATTCCAGAATTTTGATACTTCCAGTTTTTGTTTACTTTTTTAACATTACTTTGGCTTTCAGCATCATTTCTAGTTCTAGAAAAATTTTAGAATTGTTTTTCCAGCGGTGAAAAATGTTGGTGTTATTTTGATAAGGATTTAGTTAAATGTGTAGATAGCTTTGGGTAGTATACAAATTTTAACAGTATTTGTTTTTCAATTGATGAGCATGGAATGTTCTCTTATTTCTTTGTGTCTTCCTCATAAGTGTTTCATAACTATTCTATGTTTTTCATAGTACAGATTTTTTACCTCTGGCTAGGTTTATTGCTAGGTATCTTGTTCTACTTGATTTAATTGTAAACGAAGTCAATTCCTTGATTTATCTTTCTGCTCCTTCGTTGTTGGTGTATAGAAATGCAACAGACTTCTTGCATTTATTTTATATCCTGAGACTTAGCTGAATTCCTGTATAAGTTCTACCAATTACTTGGTGGAGTCTTTTGGGTTTTCTACTTAGAGAAAATTGAAAATTTGATTTCTTATTTGCTGATTTGGATATCATTTATTTCTTTTTGTTGTCTTACTGTTTGAGGCTAGGACTTCCGTCACTATGTTGAACAACAGTGATGAGAATGGAAATCCCTGACATGTTCCTGACCTTATGAAAAACACAGAGTTTTCCCCATTTAGGATAATATTCCCCATGGGACTTTTGTATATGGCCTTTATGATGTTGGGGAATATTCCCTCTATCCCTACTTTGTCGAGGGATTTTATCAAGAATGGATGCTGTATTTGGTCAAATGCTTTTTCTGCATCTATTGAGAGTATCATATGGTTCTTGTCCTTTCTTTTATTAATGTGATGTATCACATTGATTGGTTAGTAGATATTGAACCACTGGGAAGCTCAGGAATAAATCACACTTGGTGATGGTAAATAATACTTTAAATGTACTTTTGATCCTATTAGCTGGTATTTTAGTGAGAATTTTTGCATCCATATTCATCAGCAATATTGGTCTGTAATTTTCCTTTTTTTGTGGAGTCTTATCTGGTTTTGGGATCAAGGTAATGCTGGCCTGAAGAATGAGTTTGGAAGTGTTCCTTCCATTTCTATTCTTTGGGAAAGTTTCTGAAGAATAGGTATCATCTTCTTTAAAGTTCTGCTAGAATTCCCCCTGTGAAACCATCCTGCCCTGGACACTTGTTGGTTGGAAAATTTATTACTAATTCAATTTCTTTGCTAGTTATGGCTCTGTTCGGATTTTATATTTCTTCCTTTTTCATTTTTCGTAGCTTATATGTTTCTAGAAATTTGTCTAATACTTCGAGATTGCCTAATTTTTGGCATATAATTTTCATAATATTTTTAAAATTATATTTCTGTGGTATTGATTGTGATATCTCCTCTTTCAATCAAGATTTTATTTATTTAGCTCTTTTCTCTTTTTTTTTGATAAGTCTGCTAGGGGTTTATCAATCTCATTAATTTGTTCAAAGAACCAGCTGCTAGTTCCATTGCTTTGTTCTAGAATTTGTTTTTATTTCTATAGCTTTGATTTCTGCTCTAATCTCTATTATTTCTTTTTTTACTGTATTTAGCCTTTATTTTCTTCTCTTTTACATATTCTTTAGATGTAAGATTAGGTTAAATATTTGAGACTTTTTATTCTTTTTGAGGAAGGCCTATATTGCTATATAGTCCCCTCTTAGGACCATCTTTGCTGCATCCTAAATGTTTTCAACTGTTGTTTTCATTTTCATTTGCTTCCAGTTGTATTTTGTAAAATTCTTTAAACTTCCTGCTTGACCCATTTATTCTTTAATAGTATATATTTTAACTTCTGTGCATTTGTGGTCCTTCCAATTTTTTTCTTGTAATTAACATCAAGTTTCATATCATTGTGTTCTGGAACTATGCATGCTACAACCTCCAACTCTTTGTAATAGTTGAAGCCTGATTTGTAATGTAGTATGTGATATGTTCTGAAGAATGTTCCATCTGCACTCATTAAGAATATGTATTCTGATGCTTTAGGATTAAATGCTCTGAATATATCTATTAAGTCCATCTGTTCCAGTGTGTCATTCAAAGCCATTGATTCCTTATTGATCCTCTACTTAGATAATCTGTTAATTGCTGTTATTGAGGTGTTAATGTGCTCTACTATTATTGTATTAGTTTCAATGAGTTTAAGTTTGTTATTAATTGATTTATATATTTAGCTGCTCCCAAGCTAGAGGAATAATTATTTATATTTGCTAGGTCTTCTTGTTGTATAGTCCCCTTTATTAAGACACAGTGTCTTTCTTCATCTCATATTACAGTCTTTGGATTTAAATCTAGTTTGTCTTATATAAGGATGGCTACTTCAGCTTTCTTTTGATGTTCATTAGCATGATAAATTATTCTCTACCACCTTACTTTCAATCTGAAGATGACATTGGATCTAAAAGGAGTCTCTTGTAACAAGCAGATAGATGGGTCTTGGGGTATTTTGTTTTGTTTTGTTTTTAATACATTCTGATATTCTATTTATTTATTTTTTAAATATTTTATTTCTTTGTTTGTTTGTTTATTTATTTATTATTCATGACAGACACCGAGGGAGAGAAAGAGGCAGAGACACAGGCAGGGGGAGAAGCAGGCTCCATGCAGGGAGCCAAAAGTGGGACTCAATCTTGGGCCACCAAGATAACACCTTGGGCCATAGGCGGCACTCAACTTCTGGGCTACCCAGGCTCTAACTAGATGTTTGTTTGTTTGTTTGTTTGTTTTTTATATTGGAGTTCAATTTCCCAACATATAGCTTAACACCCAGTGCTCATCCCATCAAGTGCCCCCCACAGTGCCCATCACCAGTCACCCCAACCCCTCGCCCACCTCTGTTTCCACTACTCCTTGTTCATTTCCCAAAGTTAGGTGTCTCTCATGTTCTGTCACACTCACTGATATTTCCCACTCATTTTCTCTCCTTTCCTCTTTATTCACTTTCACTATTTTTTTATTTTCCCCAAATGAATGAGAACATATAATGTTTGTCCTTCTCCGATTGACTTATTTCACTCAGCATAATACCCTTCAGTTCCATCCACGTTGAAGCAAATGGTGGGTATTTGTCATTTCTAATGGCTGAGTAATATTCCATTGTATACATAAACCACATCTTTATCCATTCATCTTTCTAAGGACACCGAGGCTCCTTTCACAGTTTGGCTATTGTGGACATTGCTGCTATCAACATTGGGGTGCAGGTGTCCTGCCATTTCACTGCATCTATATCTTTGGGGTAAATCCCCAGCAATGCAATTGCTGCATTGTAGGGTAGTTCTATTTTTAACTCTTTGGGAAACCTCCCACAGTTTTCCAGAGTGGCTGTACCAGTTTACATTCTCACCAACAGTGCAAGAGAATTTCCCTTTCTCCACATCCTCTCCAACATTTGTTGTTTCCTGTCTTGTTAACTAAGACTTTAGTTGTATTTCCCAAAATAACCACTAGAAACATAATTTAAAAATACACAGGAAAGGAAAGAAGAGAATCTAATTGTTCACTAAAAAAATCGATTAAACACAAATGAAAGTAGTGATGAAGGAATTTAGAATTATACAGGTATGACAGACAGAAAACTGGCTGAAGAAATTCCTTTATTTTCAGTATTTAAATTAATCCTCAATTAATTAACACTATAATTAAAAGAGTTTCATAAAATGGATTAAAAGAAAACATGATCCAACTAGATTCTGTACATGAGACTACTAAATTACAAAGACACAAGTAGTTTTAATGTGAAAGGCTATATATATATATATATATATATATATATATATTAAATCTAGTTTGATTTATTTAAAAAATAAAAAAGTATATATATGTCATTTCATCAATATATATATATATTCCATGAAAGAATCAACCAAAGTTGGTGGAGAAAGCACATTATTATCAGATGAAATATACTTTAAAACAAAACAAAACAAAATGTTACTAGAGATACCACAATATTTCATAATGATAAATCTACCTATCCTGAAGATGTAACAATTATAAGCATGTATACACACAATTACACGGTACCAAGATACATAAATTAAACTCAGAAATGAAAAGTGAAAGACAAAAAAAAAAAAAAAGAAAAGTGAAAGACAACCTAACAAAAATAAAGACCTCTATATTGCAATTTGAATAATAAATAGAAAACCAGGTAGAAAATAAACAAGAAAACAGAAAACTTTAAAAGTCATACAAACCAACTAGACTAGCATACATCCGATAGAATATTCCAAATAATAGGAGAAAATATACTTCTCACAGGTGAAGATGGAAACTTCCCCAGGATAGACAGTATGCTAAGTCATAAAACAACCTTCAATAAGTTTAAAAGAATATAAGTACTGCAAAGCATATTCTTGAACACAACTGAATGAAAATATGTCTTCCTAAACTTCTTTCAGAAGTGTTCTGTAGTTTTTAGGGTATAGATCCTTTACTTCTTTGGTTAGGTTTATTCCTAGGTATCTTATGCTTTTGGGTCCAATTGTCAATGGGATTGACTCCTTAATTTCTCTTTCTTCAGTCTCATTGTTAGTGTATAGAAATTCCACTGACTTCTGGGCATTGATTTTGTATCCTGTCACCCTGCCAAATTGCTATATGAATTCTAGCAATCTTGGGGTGGAGTCTTTTGAATTTTCTATGTACAGTATCATGTCATCTGTGAAGAGGGAGAGTTTGACTTCTTCTTTGCCAATTTGAATGCCTTTTATGTCTTTTTGTTGTCTGATTGCTGAGGCGAGGACTTCCAGTACTATGTTGAATAGCAGTGGTGAGAGTGGACATCCCTGTCTTGCTCCTGATCTTAGGGGAAAGGTTCCCAATGCTTCCCCATTGAGAATATTTGCTGTGGGCTTTTCATAGATGGCTTTTAAGATGCTAAGGAATGTTCCCTCTATCCCTACACTCTGAAGAGTTTTGATCAGGAATGGATGCTGTATCTTGTCAAATGATTTCTCTGCATCTATTGAGAGGATCCTATGGTTCTTGTTTTTTCTCTTGCTGATATGATGAATCACATTGATTGTTTTACGAGTGTTGAACCAGCCTTGCATCCCAGGGATAAATCCCACTTGGTCATGGTGAATAATCTTCTTAATGTATTGTTGGATCCTATTGGCTAGTATCTTGTTGAGAATTTTTGCATCTGTGTTCATCAGGGATATTGGTCTGTAATTCTCCTTTTTGGTGGGGTGTTTGTCTGGTTTCGAAATTAAGCTGATGCTCAGCCATTAGAAACGACAAATGCCCACCATTTGTTTTGACGTGGATGTTACTGGAGGGTATTATGCTGAGTGAAATAAGTCAATCGGAGAAGGAAAAACATTATATGGTCTCATTCGTTTGGGGAATAAAAAACATAGTGAGAGGGATTAAAGGGGAAAGGAGAAAAAAAGAGTGGGAAATATCAGAAAGGGTGACAGTACATGAGAGACTCCTAACTCTGGGGAATGAACTAGGGGTGATAGAAAGGGAGGTTGGCAGGGGGTGGGGGTGACTGGGTGTCGGGCATTGAGGGGGGTACTTGATGGGATGAGCACTGGGTGTTATTCTATATGTTGGCAAATTGAACACCAATAAAAGAAAAACAACTGAATGAAATTAGAAATTAATAACATAAAGAAATTTGGGGAATTCAAATTTATGTAGAGATTTAAAAAAAAACACTCCTAAATATGTCAAAGAGGACATCAGAAGGAATAGCTAAATATTTTCAGATGAATGAAAATGAAAACAGAACATTAGGAACCTTATGAAATGCAGCTAAACCAGTGCTCAGAGGTAAAATTATATCTTTATCTACCTATATGATGGAAGAGAAAATATGTAATGTCAATAATGTAACTTCTCACCTAGAGAAACTGGAAAAAGGAAAAATATATGTATATAAAGCAAGTAGAAAAAAGAAAATAATAAATGTTAGAAGAGAGATAAATGAAATAGAGGATTTTAAAAAATAAAATAAAATAAACCAAAGGTTGGTTCTTTGAAGAGATCAATTAATTTTACAAACCTTCAGGTACATTGACTCAGAAGTAAAATGATCAAATTACTAAAATCAGGAATGAAATTTGAAATACTACTAATTTTACTAAAATTATTAAAGAAAGATTATAAGAGTACTATAAGCAATTGTAGACCAATACATTATATATCTAGATAAAATAGAGAAATTCTTGTAAGCCCACAATCTAAGAATGAATCATAAACAGAAAAGGCTAAATGGACCTATAGCAAATAAAGATATTGAATCAATTATTTAAAACTCCTCAAAATGAAATGCCCAGGACCAGATGGAGTCATTGGTGAATTCTACCAAACCTTTAAAGAAGAATTAACACCCATCCTTCTCAAGTTCCTCCAAACAGTAAATGTTCCTATCTTGTTCAATGAAGCAAGAATTACACTTATACTAAGCTTTACACAGACATTATAAAATAAAAAAATACAGATTGATACCCCTTTAAAAATAAATGTAAAACTTCTCAGCATTATACTTGCAAACCAAATATAGCAGCATATGAAAGAATTATACACTATGATCAACTGGGTTATATCCCAGGTTTACAAGGGAGTTAAACATAAAATTAAAAAAAAAATAAAGGTACTCCACATTATCACCAATACATACAATGGAGTTACTTTAATTTTAGTCATTCTTATGGCAGTGTAGTTGTACCTTATAGTGTTTTTAATTTGTATATCCAAAATTATTAATGCTATTGAGTATTGTTTCATAGGTCATTTGCAATCTATATATGTTTGGTATGTAATCTGTTCAAATCTTTTGTACTTTTTAATTATTTTTTCTTATTATTAAATCCTTAGTGTTTTTTGCATATTCTGGAGATATGACCTTTATCTGAATATAAGCCTTATAATTACTTTCTTTCAGACTGAGTCTTGTCTTTTCATTCTCTTGAATATATCTTTTAGAGAGAAGTCTTAATTTTATTTTTTTAAGATTTTATTCATTTATTTGAGAGTGAGCAAGAGAGAGAGTGTGCATGAGTGAGGGAAGGAGCAGAGGGAGATGGAGAAGCAGACTGTCCATTATTCACCACATTAACATTCAAGAAAAGGATAAAGCACAGCATTATCTCAGCAGAAGCAGCAGTATAATTTGGTGAAATTCAACACCCTTATCAGATAAAAAAAAATCAACAAACAAGGAATAAAGGGGAATGTCCTCAGCCTGATATAGAACATCTATGAAAGTCTTTTGGTATGATCACACTAAATGAGGAAACACTGAACATTTTCCATTAAGATTAAAAACAAAATAAGTAGGTATCCCTGGGTGGCTCAGTGGTTTAGCGCCTGCCTTCAGCCCAGGGTGTGATCCTGAAGTCCCAGGATCGAGTCCCACATCAGGCTCCCTGCATGGAGTCTGCTTCTCCCTCTGCCTGGGTCTCTGCCTTCCTCTCTGTGTGTCTCTCATGAATAAATAAATAAAATCTTTTTTAAAAAGTGCTCTTCTGTATGACTTTTTAGTGCAGATTGAAACCAGTGCAATAAGGCGAACAATTTAATTATTTATTTTTTAAAAAGATCAACCCCTGAGCCACCCAGGCATCCCAAAGCAAACAATTTAAAAAGCAATTAGATTGTAAAGGAAAAAAAATAAATTTGCTTTAATTGCAGATGGCATTATTGACTATGTTGAGAATTTTATGTAATCTACAAATACCTTATCAGAACTAATAAGTAAATTTAGCAAGTTTGCATGTCACAAAGCCAAAACAAAAACTCAGTTGTATTTCTATATATTAGTAACACATAATCAGAATTAAATTCACATTATTTCTAATAGCATCAAAATATGAAATAGGGATAAATATGATAAATATTTGTAAACCTTCTATATTGAAAAATATGAAACATTGCTGGGAGCTTTGTATTTTGTTCATAGTAAGAGGAGTAAATATATACAGAATGTAAAATCTCCTGAAACTGATGTATGTGTTCAACACAATCCCAATAAAAATCCCAGCAGGATTTTGGGGCATGTGTATGTGTATGTGTGTGTAAATGACAATCTGGTTTCAAATTTACATGTAAATGCACTGGATCTGGAATAGCCAAAAGTTTTGAAAAGGGAGAACAACATAGGAGGTGTAACATATGCTTGTATTGAAGACTTATTATTAATATTAATTAAACCCATGTGTATTGATGGAACAACAAAAAATACATCAATTGAACATAATAATAATTTCATCGTTAGACATATAAACACATTAAAAACTGATTTTTGACAAAGGTTCAAAGACAATATAATGGAGAGAAAATGGTTGTTTCAACAAATACAACTGAAATGATTTGATATCCACATGAAAAAGCAAAACAAGACAAAAAGCCTTCATTTTGCAACTCAAACAAAATGTTAAAATAAACTCGAAAATGTATCATAGACCTAAGTGTACAACCTAAAACTATAGTACTTATAGAAAAAGCATAGAGAAATTATGTGTCATTGAATTTTGTAAACATTTTGTAGATATGATAATGATGTATACAAAATAGATAAATTGAGCTTCATTAAAATTAAGACTTCTCAGTGTGCCTGGGTGGCTTAGCTGGTTAACTATCTGCCTTCAGCTCAGGTCATGATCTCAGAGTCTTGGATTGTGCCCCACATTGTGTTCCCTGTGGGGTGGGGAGACTGCCCCTCCCTCTTCTCATGACCCTCCTCCTGCCCCTTTTCTCTCACTCACTCCCCCTCTTAAATAAATTATATACATATATAATAAAAATATTAATCTTGGGGGAGGAGTTAAGGCAGTAGAGTAATAAGGCAACCCTGTGATTGCCTTATCCCTTGAACACAGCTAGATCAACATCAAATCATTTTGACATATAGGAAGTCAATCTGAGGATTAAGAAAACAATCTGCACAAATGGAGGGAGAGAATGTGATAGATGCAAGGCTTAGAGGTAAGATTGGGGGACAGAAAAGTCATGGTACTGTGTAGGAAGGGAGCCCTTTTTGTAGAGAGAAGTCAGGAAGAGAGACAGACAGCAGGAGAGAGAGCAGCACATAGGGTTTGTGCAAGATGCCATGGTGTGGGGATCCTCTGGCTGTGAAAGAATGTGCTTAGAGTACTTCTTAGAGAACTTCTGGGAGAGGATATATTGCCATTCCAAGGACAAAAGGCCCACAGGGTGCCATTTAGTAGCCATTCAACAGCAGGGAACAAAGACAGGTAGAGGGCAGATAACCTAAATGCAGTTGCTGTGCTTCACCATAGCCTCTAGGCACTCATGCAGGCATGGAATGTTTTTCTGAGACAGAATGATACCAGGCAAAGTACTGTGAAGCTCTCTTCCAGGGTTGAGGAGTGGGACTAAGCCTTGCTTGTGCTTTATGATGTGGAGTTTTTAATCCTAGCTGTTGGCAAGAGATAAAACACAGAATAACTTTGGCACGATGTGTGCCAACAACCTGAGCATAGACAGGATGAGGACAAGGATCTGACAAAAGAGTAGGACACAGGAGGGGAGATTGTTTGCTTTTCTGTGAGGGCCTCCTGAATAGCAGAGCCATGAGTTCCCGTACCCAGGGACAAGATGGTGGGGTGATACCATTCTCCCCACTCTCCCAGTCCAACAACACAGTCAGACTTCAGAAAGAAACACAGTGCCTAAAGAAGAGGCTGGAGTCTCTTACAGAAAATCCCATACCCCTGCTCATGGCAGGGTCATCTTTACTACAGCAGGTGTCAGTGTGAGCCAGTGCAGTGGGCCTCTCCCTGAGAAGCATAACACAAGCTCCCAACACATACCAAGTCTGCTAATCATAGAGTGCTCCAAAGCATCATCTTCAGTTCTGGTGGAAATAGGACCATGGGGTCTTTTTTATTATTTTAATTCATTTTATTTTTATTCTATTTATTTTAATTATTTTAATTTTTTTATTTACTTTGGAATCAGATTTACAGATTTTTGTTCATTTGTTGTTCTATTTGTTTCCTTTTCTCAGGTTTTGGCAAACTCTTCTTTTTTCCTTCTTTCTTTTCCTTTAGGATGAAATTTATAGGTTTTTTTGTTTGTCTCTTTGCTTTTTGTTTTTTCATTTTCCTTTTCTATTTTCTTGGATTGGGCTTTTTATCAGGCTTATCTTAATCAGATCAAAGCACACCTAGTTAAAGGTCCAAACATTCACTGCTGTAAGAAAAGAGGAAATCTGCAGAGGACTTATCTGTGGGGAAAGAGCAGCCAAAACACAACAGAGTGCACATAGAATACATCAGAATGCTCCCTGAATCATTAGGCTCTGAACAGGGTATGACCAATGCTTAATAAAGTACTACGGTCAGGAGTGGGAAACATAAGAATCTTTCATAATACACAGAATGCAGAAACTTAGGCAAGACAAGACTGAAGAATTCTCCCCAAAAGAAAGATCAAGAAGAAATCATATCCAGTGATTTCTCAAAAGAGATAAAAGCAATATATCTGAAAAATAATTTAGAACAACAGTCATACATTAGGGTTTGAAAGAAACAGAGAAGACAACAGAGAAACCCTGGTTGCAGAGATAAAAGACCAAAAAACCAGTCAAGGTTGAAATTAAGAAATGCTAAAACTTATATGCATAACTGATTGGCTGTGATTACACCAAGGGTGGAAGAACCAGGGGAATGAACAGGTGATATAGAAGATAAAAATATAGAAAATAATGAAGCTGAAAAGCAGAGGGAAAGAAAACTATTAGATCACCAATATAGACTTAGAGAACCCAGCTATTCAATAAAATGCAATAATATCCATATCATATCAGTCCCAGAAGAAGAGCAGTAAAAAGGGGCAAGTTCATCTGAACAAAGCTGAGAATTTCCCTAATCTGGGGAATAAATAAGGAATTCAAGTCCGAGAGGCACAGAGAATTCCTATCAAAATAAACAAAACCAGGTCAACATGATGATATATCAATAGTGAAAATTGCAAAATACGAAGAAAAAGAGATAATTCTGAAAGCACCTAGAGACAAAAGGTCCTTAACCTACAAGGGTTCACACATAAGGTTAGCAGCAGACTTGTCCATAGAAATCTGGAGGACCAGAAAGTACTGGCATAATATACGCAACATGCTAAATGGGAAAAAATTGCAGTCAGAATATATCCAGCAAAACTGTTAATCAGAATAGAAGGGGAGATAAAGAGTTTCCAAGACAACCAAAACTAAAAGAGTTCATGATCACTAAACCAGCTCTGCAAGCAACATTAAAGGGGACCCTTTGAGTGAGAATTAGAGAGCAAAGGCAACAAAGAATACAGAGGAATGGAGATGTTATAAGCAATACAATGGCACAGAATTCATATTTTTAATTTTTTATTGGAGTTCAATTTGCCAATATATAACATATCACGCAGTGCTCATCCCGTGAAGTGCCCCCCTCAGTGCCTGTCACTCAGTCACCCCAAACCTCTGCCCACCTGCTTTTCCATACCCCTTGTGTGTTTCCCAGAGTTAGGAGTCTCTCATGTTCTCATCCTCACAGATTTTTCCGACTCATTTTCTCTCCTTTCCCCTTTATTCACTTTCACTATTCTTTATATTCCCCAAACGAGTGAGAACATAAAATGTTTGCCCTTCTCCGATTGACTTACTTCACTTCAGCATAATACCCTCCAGTTCCATTCGGGTCGAAGCAAATGGGGGGTATCTGCCGTTTCTAATGGCTGAGAAATATTCCATTGTATACATAAACCACATCTTTATCCATTCATCTTTTGATGGACACCGAGGCTCCTTCCACAGTTTAGCTATTGTGGACATTGCTGCTATAAACATCCGGGTGCAGGTGTCGTGGCATGTCACTGCATCTGTATCTTTGGGGTAAATCCCCAGCAGTGTAATTGCTGGGTCATAGGGAATATCTATTTTTAACTCTTTGAGGAACCTCCACACAGTTTTCCAGAGCGGCTGCACCAGTTCACATTCCCGCCAACAGTGTAAGAGGGTTCTCTTTTCTCTGCATCCTCTCCAACATTTGTGGTTTCCTGTCTTGTTAATTTTCCCCATTCTCACTGGTGTGAGGTGGTATCTCATTGTGGTTTTGATTTGTATTTCCCTGATGGCCAGTGATGCAGAGCATTTTCTCATGTGCTTGTTGGCCACGTCTATGTCTTCCTCTATGAGATTTCTGTTCATGTCTTTTGACCACCTCATGATTGGATTGTTTGTTTCTTGCTGTTGAGTTTAAGAAGTTCTTTATAGATTTGGATACTAGCCCTTTATCTGATATGACATTTGCAAATATATTCTCCCATTCTGTAGGTTGTCTTTTAGTTTTGTTGACTGTTTCTCTTGCCGTGCAGAAGCTTTTTATCTTGAAGAAATCCCAATAGTTCATTCTTGCTTGTGTTTCCCTTGCCTTCATAGATATATCTTGCAAGAAGTTGCTGTGGCCAAGTTCAAAAACGGTGTTGCCTGTGTTCTCCTCTAAGATTTTGATGGATTCTTGTCTCACATTTAGATCTTTTATCCATTTTAATTTCTCTTTGTGTATGCAGTAAGAGAATGGTCTAGGTACATTCTTCTGCACATGGCTGTCAAATTGTCCCAGCACCAGTTATTGAAGAGACTGTCTTTCTCCAGTGGATAGTCATTCCTGCTTTGTCGAATATTAGTTGAACATAGAGTTGAGGGACCATTTCTTGATTCTCTATTCTGTTCCATTGATCTATGTGTCTGTTTTTGTGCCACTACCACACTATCTTGATGATCACAGATTTGTACTACAGACATGAAATCTGGCATAGTGATACCCCAGCTCTTTTTTTTTCAATATTCCCCTGGTTATTTGGGGTCTTTTCTGATTCCACACAAATCTTAAGATGATTTGTTCCATCTCTCTGAAGAAAGTCCATGGTGTTTTAATAGGGATTGCATTAAATGTGTACATTGCACTGGGTAGCATTGAGATTTCCACAATATTAATTCCTCCAATCCATGAGCATGGAACATTTTTCCCTCTGTTTGTGTCTTCCTCAGTTTCTTTCAGAAGTGTTCTGTAGTTTTTAGGGTATAGATCCTTCACCACGTTCGTTAGGTTTATTCTAAGGTATCTTCTGCTTTTAGGTGCAATTGTAAATGAGATTGACTCCTTAATTTCTCTTTCTTCAGTCTCAGTGTAGAGAAATGCCACTGATTTCTGGGCATTGATTTTGTATTCTGCCACATTGCCGAATTGCTGTATGAATTCTAGCAATCTTTGGATGGAGTCTTTTGGGTTTTCTATGTAGAGTATAATGTCATCTGTGAAGAGGGAGAGTTTGACTTCTTCTTTGACAATTTGAATGCGTTTTCTTTCTTTTTGTTTCCTGATGGTTGAGGCTAGGACACCTTGCACTATGTTGAATAGCAGTGATGAGAGTGGACATCCTTGTCATGTTCCAAATCTTAGGGGACAGTCTCCAAGTGTTTCTCAATTGAGAATGATATTTGCTGTGGTCTTTTCGTAGATGGCTTTTAAGATGCTGAGGAATGTTCCCTCTACTCCAAAGAGTTTTGATCAGGAATGGATGCTGTATTTTGTCAAATGCTCTCTCTGCATCTATTCGGAGGATCATATGGTTCTTCTTTTTCTCTTGTTGATATGATCTATCACGTTGATTGCTTTATGAGTGTTGAACCAGCCTTGCATCCCAGGGATAAATCCCACTTGGTCATGGTGAATAATCTTCTTTCTGTACTGTGGATCCTACTGATAGTATTTTTTTTTATTTTTTTTATTATTTATGATAGAGAGAGAGAGAGAGAGAGGCAGAGACATAGGCAGAGGGAGAAGCAGGCTCCATGCACCGGGAGCCCGATGTGGGATTCGATCCCGGGTCTCCAGGATTGCGCCCTGGGCCAAAGGCAGGCGCCAAACCGCTGCGCCACCCAGGGATCCCTACTGATAGTATTTTGTTGAAAAAGTTTGCATCTGTGTTCATCAGAGATTGGTCTATAATTCTCCTTTGTGGTGGGGTCTTTGTCTGGTTTGGGAATTAAGGTGATGCTGGCCTCATAGAATTAGTTTGGAAGTATTCCATCTCTTTCTATCTTTCGGAACAGCTTTAGTAGAATAGGTATTGTTTCTTCTTTAAACATTGGATAGAATTCCCCAGGGAAGCCATCTGGCCCTGGACTTTTGTGTCTTGGGATGTTTTTTATGACTATTTCAATTTCCTCCCTGCTTATTGCCTTGTTCAGGTTTTCTATTTCTTCCATTTCTACTTTTTGTAGTTTGTGGTTTTCCAGAAATGCATCCATTTCTTCTACATTGCCTAATTTATTGGCGTATAGCTGCTCATAATATGCTCTTAAAATCGTTTGTATTTCCTTGGTATTGGAGGTGATATCTCCTTTTTCATTCGTGATTTTATTAATTTGAGTCCTTTCTCTCTTCTTTTTAATAAGGCTGGCTAATGGTTTATCTATCTTACTAATTCTTTCAAAGAACCAACTCCTGGTTTTGTTTATCTGTTCCACAGTTCTTCTGGTCTCTATTTGATTGAGTTCTGCTAGAATCTTTATTAACTCTCTTCTTCTGGTGGGTGTAGGTTTTATTTGCTGTTGTTTCTCTAGTTCCTTTAGGAGCAATGTTAGCTTTTGTTTTCACGTTTTCCAATTTTTTGAGGGAGGTTCATATTGCAATGGATTTTGCTCTCAGGACTGCTTTTTCTGTATCCCAAAGACTTTGAATGGTTGTATCTTCATTCCCATTAGTTTCCATGATTCTTTTTAATTCCTCTCTAATTTCCTGGTTGGCTCTTTCATCTTATAGCATAATGGTCTTTAACCTCGACGTGTTTGAATTTCTTCCAAATTTTTTATTGTGATTTAGTTCGGGTTTCAAAGCATTAAGGTCTGAAAATATGCAGGGAACAATTCCAATCTTTTGGTATCAGTTGAGACCTGATTTGTGATACAGTATGTGGTCTATTCTGGAGAAAGACCCATGTGCACTTGAGAAGAATGTGTATTCAGTTGTGTTTGGATGTAAATTTCTGTAAATATCTGTGAAATCCTTCTGGTCGTGTGTATCATTTAATGCTCTTGTTTTTTTAGTGATGTTGTGCTTAGATATCTGTCATCTGTGAAAAGTGCGATGTTGAAGTCTCCCAGTATAAGTGTATTATTATCTAAGTATGTCTCAACTTTGGTTATTACTTGATTGATATACTTGGCAGCTCCGACATGAGGGGCATAAATATTCATAATTATTAGGTCCTCTTGTTGGATAGACCCTTTCAGTATGATAGAGAGTAGCTCTTCATCTCTTACTACAATCTTTGGGATAAACTTTAATTTATCTGATATGAAGATTGGTACCCCTGCTTTCTTTTGAGGACCATTTGAATGGTAAATGGTTCTCCAACCTTTAATTTTCAGGCTGGAGGTGTCCTTTGGTCTAAAATAAATCTCATGTAGACAGCAAATAGATGGGTCTTGCTTTTTTATCCAGTCTGAATCATGTGTCTTTTGATGGGATCATTAAGTTCATTCACATTCAGAGTTCCTTTTGAAAGATATGAATTTAGTGTCATCATAATACCTATTCAGTCCCTGTTTTGTTTTGTTTTTGTTTTTTGTTTTGTTTGTTTTTAAAAAGATTTTTATTTATTTATTTATTCACTAGAGACCAGAGAGAGAGAGAGTGGGAGGAAGAGACACAGGCGGAGAGAGAAACAGGCTCCATCCAGGGAGCCCACGTTGGACTCCATCCCAAGTCTCCAGGAACAGGCCCTGGGCTAAAGGGGGTGATAAACTGCTGAGCCACCCAGGCTGCCCAGTCCCTGTATTTTGGATTGTTTCTTTGGACTTCGTCTTTCTTTTACAGAGTCCCCCTTGATATTTCTTCCAGGGCTGGTTTGGTGGTCACATATTCTTTCAGGTTCTGCCTATTGGAAGCTCTTTATCTCTCCTTCTGTTCTGAATGAAAGCTTTGCTGGATAGAGTATTTTTGGCTGCATTTTCTTCTCATTTAGGACCCTGAATATAACCTGCCAGTGCTTTCTGGCCTGACAGGTCTCTGTGAAGAGGTCTGCTCTTAATCTAATATCTCTCCCCATATGAGGTAGGGATGTCTTATCTCTTGCTGCTTTAAGGATCCTCTCTTTATCTTTGGAATTTCCAAGTTTCACTACTAAATATCGAGGTGTTGAATGGTTTTTATTGATTTTGGGGGCGGGGGCAGATCTTTCTATCTCCTGGATCTGAATGTCTGTTTGTCTTCCCAAGTTAGGGAAGTTCTCAGCTAGGATTTGTTCAAATATACTTCCTGGTCCTCTGTCCCTCTAGCGCCCTCTGGAACCCCAATTAAATATATATATTTTGAGGAGGAGGGGCAAGATGGCGGAAGAGTAGGGTCCCCAAATCACCTGTCCCCACCAAATTACCTAGAACACCTTCAAATCATCCTGAAAATCTACGAATTCGGCCTGAGATTTAAAGAGAGAACAGCTGAAATGCTACAGTGAGAAGAGTTCGCGCTTCTATCAATGTACAAAGGCGGGGGAATAAAGAAATAAAGAAACAAAAGGCCTCCAAGGGGGAGGGGCCCCGCGAGGAGCCGGGCAAAGGCCGGGGCGACTGTCTCCAGGACAGGAGAGCCCTGTCCCGGAGAAGCAGGAGCTGCACCAACCTTCCGGGGCGGAAAGGCACCCACAGGGAGTTAGAGCAGGACCCCAGGAGGGCGGGGATGCCCTCAGGCTCCCTGGGACACTGACAGACACCTGCAGCACGAGCAGGAGAGTGCCCGAGCTCCCTAAAGGGCTGCACCGTGCATGGTGGACCCGGGAGCAGCACCGAGAGCCTTGGGCGGCGGCTCTGCAGAGAGGCGGCTGCGTGGCCAGGAGCGCAAATCCAACAGCGCAGGCCCCAGAGCACAGGGCGCCGGGACACAGCCCAAGATCCGGCCTCCCCCCAGGACAGTCGGATGCCGGGAGGGCCCAGGACAGCAAGGACACTACTGCCCGGAGCTGAGCAGATCAGCGGCCCGCCCCGGTGCCTCCAGACCTGGCAGACGGAGAGCTCCTAGTTACTGCAGGGGCTGAATCCAGGTTTCCAGAGTTGCTGTAGCCACTAGGGTTGTTCCTCCTGGGGCCTCACGGAGTAAACAACCCCCACTGAGCCCTGCACCAGGCAGGGGGCAGAGCAGCTCCCCCAAGTGCTAACACCTGAAAATTAGCACAGCAGGCCCCTCCCCCAGAAGACCAGCTAGACGGACCAGTTCCAGGGGAAGTCAAGGGACTTAAAGTATACAGAATCGGAAGATACTCCCCCGTGTTTTTGTTTTTGTTTTTGTATTTGTTTTTGTTTTTATCTTTTTGATTTCTGATTGCTTCCCCCACCCCCTTTTATTTCACCTTTCTTTCTTTTTCTTTCTCTTTTTCTTCTCTTTTATCTTTTTTGTCTTCCTTTCTTCTTTTTTCTTTTTCTCTTTTATTTCCTTCTCTCTCTCTCTTTTTCTCCTTTTCCCAGTACAATGTGTATTTGGCCACTCTGTACTGAGCAAAATGACTAGAAGGAAAACCTCAACTCAAAAGAAAGAATCAGAAACAGTACTCTCTCCCCAGAGTTACAAAATCTGGATTAGAATTCAATGTCAGAAAGCCAATTCAGAAGCACTATTATACAGCTATTGGTGGCTCTAGAAAAAAGCATAAAGGACTCAAGAGACTTCATGACTGCAGAATTTAGATCCAATCAGGCAGAAATTAAAAATCAATTGAATGAGTTTGAAAAATCAAACTAGAAGTCCTAAAGATGAGGGTTAACGAGGTGGAAGAACGAGTGAGTGAAATAGAAGACAAGTTGATGGCAAAGAGGGAAACTAAGGAAAAAAGAGACAGACAATTAAAAGACCATGAAGACAGATTAAGGGAAATAAACGACAGCCTAAGGAAGAAAAACCTACGTTTAATTGGGGTTTCTGAGGGCGCCGAAAGGGACAGAGGGCCAGAATATGTATTTGAACAAATCCTAGCTTAAAACTTTCCTAATCTGGGAAGGGAAACAGGCATTCAGTTCCAGGAAATAGAGAGATCCCCCACTAAAATCAATAAAAACCATTCAACACCTCGACATTTAATAGTGAACCTTGCAAATTCCAAAGATAAGGAGAAGATCCATAAAGCAGCAAGAGACAAGAAATCCCTGACTTTTATGGGGAGGAATATTAGGGTAACTGCAGACCTCTCCACAGAGACCTGGCTGGCCAGAAAGGGCGGGCAGGATATATTCAGGGTCCTAAATGAGAAGAACATGCAACCAAGAATACTTTATCCAGCAAGGCTCTCATTCAAGATGGAAGGAGAGATAAAGAGCTTCCAAGACAGGCAGGAACTGAAAGAATATGTGACCTCCAAACCAGCACTGCGAGAAATTTGAAGGGGGACTCTTAAAATTCCCGTTTAAGAAGAAGTTCAGTGGAACAATCCACAAAAACAAGGACTGAGTAGATATCATGGTGACACTAAACTCATATCTGTCAATAGTAACTGATCGTAAACAGGCTTAATGATCTCATCAAAAGGCGCAGGGTTTCAGACTGGATAAAAAAGCAGGACCCATCTATTTGCTGTCTACAAGAGACTCATTTTAGACATAAGGACACCTACAACCTGAAAATAAAAGGTTGGAGAACCATTTACCATTCAAATGGTCCTCAAAAGAAAGCAGGGGTAGACATCCTTATATCACATAAGCTAAAATTTATCCCGAAGACTGTCATGAGATATGAAGAGGGACACTATCTCATACTTAAAGGATCTATCCAACAAGAGGACTTAACAATCCTCAATATTTATGCCCCAAATGTGGGAGCTGCCAAATATTTAAACCAATTAATAACCAAAGTGAGAAATACTTAGATAATAATACACTTATACTTGGTGACTTCAATCTAGCTCTTTCTACCCTCAATATGTGTTCTAAGCACAACATCTCCAAAGAAACGAGAGCTTTAAATGATACACTGGACCAGATGGATTTCACAGATATCTACAGAACTTTACATCCAAACTCAGCTGAATACACATTCTTCTCATGTGCACATGGAACTTTCTCCAGAATAGACCACATCCTGGGTCAAAATCGGGTGTGAACCGATACCAAAAGATTGGGATCATCCCCTGCATATTCCCAGACCATAATGCCTTGAAATTAGAACTAAATCACAACAAGAAGTTTGGGAGGACGTCAAACACGTGTAGGTTAAGGACCATCGTGCTAAAAGATGAAATGGTCAACCAGGAAATGAAGGAAGAATTAAAAATATCCGTGGAAACTAATGAGAATGGAGATACAACCGTTCAAAATCTTTGGGATACAGCAAAAGCAGTGCTAAGGGAGAAATACATCGTAATACAAGCATCCCTTCAAAAACTGTTAAGAACTCAAATACAAAAGCTAACCTTACACATAAGGAGCTAGAGAAAAAACAGCTGATGGACCCTACGCCCAGCAGAAGAAGAGAGTTAATTAAAATTCGAGCAGAACTCAACGAATCGGGACCAGAAGAACTGTGGAACAGATCAACAGAACCAGGCGTTGGTTCTTTGAAAGAATTAATAAGATAGATAAACCATTAGCCAACCTTATTAAAAAGAAGAGAGAGAAGACTCAAATTAATAAAATCATGAATGAGAAAGGGGAGATCACTACCAACACCAAGGAAATGCAAACATATTTTTAAAACATATTATAAACAGATTTATAAATCTGATTTTATTTTAATATCATATTATTAATGATTTCATAAACATATTTTAAAAACATATTATGTTTTTAAAAACATATTATGAACATATATGTTTTAAAACATATTAAATTTTTAATTTAATTAAAAATCTTAAAAACATATTATGAACAGCTCTACGTCAATAAATTCGGCAATCTAGAAGAAATGGACGCATTCCTGGAAAGCCACAAACTACCAAAACTGGAACAGGAAGAAATAGAAAACCTGAACAGGCCAGTAACCAGGGAGGAAATTGAAGCAGTCATCAAAAACCTCCCAAGACACAAGCATCCAGGGCCAGACGGCTTCTCAGGGGATTTCTATCAAACATTTATAGAAGAAATGATACCTATTCTACAAAAGCTGTTTGGAAAGATAGAAAGAGATGGAGTACTTCCAAATTCGTTCTATGAGGCCAGATCACCTTAATTCTGAAACCAGACAAAGACCCCACCTAAAAGAATTACAGACCAATATCCCTGATGAACATGGATGCAAAAATTCTCAACAAGATACTAGCCAATAGGATCCAACAATACATTAAGAAGATTATTCACCATGACAAAGTAGGATTTATCCCCGGGACACAAGGCAGGTTCTACACTCGTAAAACCATCAATGTGATTCATCATATCAGCAAGAGAAAAACCAAGAACCATATGATCCTATCATTAGATGCAGAGAAAACATTTGACAAAATACAGCATCCATTTCTGATCAAAACTCTTCAGAGTATAGGGATAGACGGAACTTTCCTTGACATCTTAAAAGCCATCCACGAAAAGCCCACAGCAAATATCATTCTCATTGGGGAAGCACTGGGAGCCTTTCTCCTAAGATCAGGAACAATACAGGGATGTCCACTCTCACCACTGCTATTCAACATAGTACTGGAAGTCCTCGCCTCAGCAATCAGACAACAAAAAGGCATTAAAGGCATTCAAATTGGCAAAGAAGAAGTCAAACTCTCCCTCATTGCAGATGACATGATACTCTACCTAGAAAACCCAAAAGCCTCCACCCCAAGATGGCTAGAACTCATACAGCAATTTGGTAGTGTGGCAGGATACGAAATCAATGCCCAGAAGTCAGTGGAATTCCTATACACTAACAATGAGACTGAAGAAAGAGAAATTAAGGAGTCAGTCCCATTTAAAATTGCACCCAAAAGCATAAGATACCTAAGAATAAACCTAACCAAAGAGGTAAAGTGTCTATACCCTAAAAACTATAGAACACTTCTGAAAGAAATTGAGGAAGACACAAAGAGATGGAAAAATATTCCATGCTCATGGATTGGCAGAATTAATATTGTGAAAATGTCGATGTTACCCAGGGCAATTTACACGTTTAATGCAATCCCTTTCAAAATACCATGACTTTCTTCAGAGAGTTAGAACAAATTATTTTAAGATTTGTATGGAATCAGAGGAGACCCCGAATAGCCAGGGGAATTTTAAAAAAGAAAACCATAGCTGGGGGCATCACAATGCCAGATTTCAGGTTGTACTACAAATCTGTGGTCATCAAGACAGTGTGGTACTGGCACAAAAACAGACACATAGATCAATGGAACAGAATAGAGAACCCAGAAGTGGACCCTAAACTTTATAGTCAACTAATATTCGATAAAGGAGGAAAGACTATCCATTGGAAGAAAGACAGTCTCTTCAGTAAATGGTGCTGGGAAAATTGGACAGCCACATGCAGAAGAATGAAATTAGACCACTCTCTTGCACCATACACAAAGATAAACTCAAAATGGATGAAAGATCTTAATGTGACACAAGATTCCACCAAAACCTAGAGGAGAACACAGGCAACACCGTTTTTCAACTCAGCCACAGTAACTTCTTGCAAGATACATCCACGAAGGCAAAAGAAACAAAAGCAAAAATGAACTATTGGAACTTCATCAAGATAAGAAGCTTTTGCACAGCAAAGGATACAGTCAACAAAACTAAAAGACAACCTACAGAATGGGAGAAGATATTTGCAAATGATGTATCAGATAAAGGGCTAGTTTCCAAAATCTATAAAGAACTTATTAAACTCAACAGCAAAGAAACAAACAATCCAATCATGAAATGGGCAAAAGACATGAACAGAAATCTTACAGAGGAAGACATAGACATGGCCAACATGCACATGAGAAAATGCTCCGCAACACTTGCCATCAGGGAAATACAAATCAAAAGCACAATGAGATACCACCTCACACCAGTGAGAATGGGGTAATTAACAAGGCAGGAAACCACCAATGTTGGAGAGGATGCAGAGAAAGGGAACCCTCTTACACTGTTGGCGGGAATGTGAACTGGTGCACCCACTCTGGAAAACTGTGTGGAGGTTCCTCAAAGAGTTAAAAATAGAGCTGCCCTACGACCCAGCAATTGCACCGTTGGGGATTTACCCCAAAGATTCAGATGCAATGAAACGCTGGGACACCTGCACCCCGATGTTTCTAGCAGCAATGGTCACAATAGCCAACTGTGGAAGGAGCCTCGGTGTCCATCGAAAGATGAATGGATAAAGAAGATGTGGTTCATGTATACAATGGAATATTACTCAGCCATTAGAAATGACAAATACCCACCATTTGCTTCAACGTGGATGGAACTGGAGGGTATTATGCTGAGTGAAGTAAGTCAATCAGAGAAGGACAAACAGTGTATGTTCTCATTCATTTGGGGAATATAAATAATAGTGAATGGGAATATATGGGAAGGGAGATGAAATGTGTGGGAAATATCAGAAAGGGAGACAGAACATAAAGACTCCTAACTGTGGGAAACGAACTAGGGGTGGTGGAAGGGGAGGAGGGCGGGGTGTGGGGGTGAATGGGTGATGGGCACTGAGGGGGACACTTGACGGGATGAGCACTGGGTGTTATTCTGTATGTTGGCAAATTGAATACCAATAAAAAATTAATACATTAAAAAAATAAGTAAAACTTTTTAAATCAAAAATAAAATAAAAATAAAAAATTAAAAAGAGTACATATAAAAAAAAAAAAAAAGAGTACATATTATTCCATCTATATAAAACCCTAGAATATGCAAACATCTACAGTGAAAGAAAGCAGATCAATGACTGCTTAAGGAAGAGTCATGAGGAAACTTTTGGGAGTGTTGGATATGTTCGCAATCTTGCTTGAGAAGATACTGTATGCTTTTTTTTTTTAGCGTATGCTTTAAATATGTATTGTTTATTGGATGTCAATTAAACTCTAATAAAGCTGTTTAAAAATGCAAAAAAAAATATATATATGTATTTTTCCTACTGAGGCTGTCATTTATTTCCCTTAACCTTTCATCATGATCTTTTAATTGTTTTTTCTTTTTTTCCTCAGCTTCCTTTCTTGCCATCAATTTGTCTTCTGTGTCATTCACTTGTCCTTCTACCTCATTAACCTTTGTCGTTAGGGCCTCCAGCTTGGATGGCATCTCATTTAATTGATTTTTGATTTTGGCCTGATTAGAGATAAATTCTGGAGTCATGAAGTCCCTTGAATCCTTTATGCTTTTTTCCAGAGCCACTATTAGCTTTCTAATTGTGCTTTTGGCTTTCTCACATCGAATTGTAATTGAGATTCTGTAAGTCTGTGGGAGAGAGTGCAATTTCTGATTCCTTTTTTTGTTGTTGTGAGTTCTTCTTCCTAGGCATTTTGCTCAGTGCAGAGAGGCTAAAAACAAGTTGTACTGGAAAAAGGAAGAATAAAAATAGAGGGAAAATGGGGGAAAAAAAAACAAAAAAAGCAATAACAAAAAAACAAAAACAAAACAGAAACAAACAAACAAAAAAAAAAAAAACAAGGAAGGCTATCTTCTAGTTCTATATACTGTAAATCCCTGGACTTTCGTTGGATCTTTCCAGCATTGCTTGGTCAAGAACTTGCTCTTCCCCTGTCCTTCCAGCTGGTCTTCTGGGGGAGGGGCCTGTTGTGCTGATTCTCAGGTGTGTGCACCTGGGAGAGCTGCCCCGCACCCTGCCAGGTGCCATGGGGAGCTGTTTATCCTGTGAGGTCCCTGTTCCCTGGCAGCTCACTCCATCCCAGGAACATGGTGATACAGGAGGAACAACAACACTAGTGTCGGCCAGCTTTCCAGGTCTGGAGTCAGCTCTGTCAGTAACCACCACAGCTCCCAGTCCCCATGGGCCTGGAGGCTCCCTTGGGTGGGGGCACTGATCTGCATAGCTCTGTGCACCCAGCAGCAGGAGGGTCTTCACCGTCCTGTGCCCTCCCTCCTCTGCCTGTCTTGGGGGGAGCGCAGTATCCTGGGCTGTGTCCCCGGCGCCCTGGGATCCCGGGCCTGTGTTGCTGGAATCGCGCTCCCAGGGCTGTGGCTCCTGAAGGCAGCAGGGGGCAGCCCCCTCCCCCAGAGCCACCGCCTGAGTTTCTCCCAAAGCCAAGCCAGGCGCGCGTTTCAGCCCTTTACTCTATGTGTCCCATGGTGTGTGGCATGCTCTCCCCCGGGGCACAATTCCTCTGTTAGTGACCCTGGGAACCTGGAGGCTCCACTACCCTCCTGGGATCCTGCCTGAGTTTCCTGCAAGTGCCTTTCCGTCTGGGAAGATTTCCAAAGTTCTTGCTTCTCTAGGACTGGGCTTTCCTGTCCTATAGGCTCTTGATGTCTGGCCTTAGCCTGGCTCCTCCCGGGTTCCCTGCCCCCACTGGATTCTTTTTTATTTTTATTTTATTTTTTTCCCGCCTTCCTACCTTTTTAGAAGCGCAACCTCTTTTCTATGTAGCATTCTGGCTTTTCTCTCCATAAATCTCAGGCCTAATTTGTAGGTTTTTAGGATGATTTGAAAGTTATCTATGTAAGTTGGAGGGGAGAGGTGCCTTGGGGATCCTACTCCTCTGCCATCTTGCCCCGCCCCCAACCTTTAAGTTTTTTAAGAGGAAAATTTCAATATGTAGCTGTAGACTCCATATGTTTGCAAAAGAAGGTAAATTCAGAATACTCCTACACTGCCACAGTGATCTGGAAATACTTGCTTTTTCCCACCTTCTTGAGATGCACACTCACATTTCATCATTTTTTTGTTGTTGTTGTTCACTAGGAATTTAATTCCACTAATTTCCATCTAAACTCAGTTGTAAACGTTTATTTTCTGTATTATTCAGTTCAAAATATGCCATTTATAATTTTTTATTAAAGCTATTGAGTATTAAACACGCTGACTAATTTCCAAACATTTGGAAAAATTTCTAGTTTTTTTTTTTTTAGTTTTAATTCCATTGCAGAGAACTTTGTAATTTAATAGTTTGTAATTTGCCAAAATTCACTTTATCACTCATTATACAATCAATTTGACAACTATTCTATACATAATTGGGGAAACTGTATTTGGTTGTTATAGTATTCTACATTAACTAGCTTAGAGTTGTTACCTATACTGTCCAATGTAGGGTAAGACTTATAATTAAAGCTCAATGTCATTTCCTGCCTTGACATCTGTGGGAAACTGGCATAGCTTTAAGTGGCCTAACAGCAAGTTCTTCTCTCTACTAGGTTCCTGCAGATAAAATCCCCAAACCAAAAAATGTTCCCTATGAAACAGACCAGGTACAGTTCTTACTTATTCCTGATTAGTGGATTTTAGTTCCCTGCCAGCCTACAGAATTATTCAACCAAGCCAATTACATTTTCCTACAGGAACCAGAAGGTACCCCACCTTGTGATTAATACAAAGCCTGTCTCCCACCATCCTTTCTTGTTCATTCACTTCCTAAGTGCAACTCTCTTTTGGCCTTATATGTGTATGGTGTGTTCTTCCTCCAGACTGTGAATATATGTCACTGATAGACCATTATTAATCTCACTTTTCCAATGATAAGTGTCATATATTTGATCATCCCCATAATCCTAGGGCAGTAATAAGGTGAATCAGAAATGATTCAAACAAGTGACATTAGGAACAAGGTGGCCCAACCATGACTGAGGACACCTGGTCAGCTTTAACTAATTGTTTTTGGCTAACTAACTGCTGCCATGATATACTGACGGCTGCCTAAGGTGGAACCAAAGATTTCTAGTGGGCTTGTGCTTGGGCCTACGTGGCATTATGTTATCTTTTCCAGATGTTTCCATCTCTTCCCACTCTAAAATGCTCTTGTTCCCAAAACAAGAATGGTTCTTAATTGGCTATAACCCATGTGTCATGCTGTCAGTTTTAGCCTGTGTTTAGTAGGTGGTTTCTGAGACTCCTGCCTACAGAATTAATGACAATACAATGCCATGATTGGTTAATGCTTGCATCTTCCTTACCAAAGGTTTTGCTATAATCCAGCTTTCTGGTCACTGTTAAGCCTAGTGACCATCACTGGCAGTTTGCAGAAGCTATACAGACATTATTTGTGATTGTACATCTCTGGAATGGGCCTGGAAAAGGCCTTTTGTGAGTTTTCCAGAAAGGAGAACACCATCCTGGAGAGAAATAAGCATGGCACTCTGGTTGACTTTTAAGAATTTTTCTTATGGCACTGCTTCCCTTACTGCTGTCATATTCATTTTGATCCCCAAGTGTATCAAGATACACATCCATAGTGGCCCATGGTCCAGGCACTGATGAGAAAAGAAGAGCAGAAGGACATATGGCACTTAATTACTCTCCCTATGTAACCTCTTAGACAATGTGCTGAGCTTTGCTTAGCATTACTATTTGCATGCAGTCTAAAGGGCTAACCTTGCAATCATGGAGCTTAATGGTTCCATTGATAGCCAAAATTAATTTACTGTATATGGACTCCAACTCCAGAGAGATTGACTGGCACTCCCTGGAGAAAGAAATAGCCATCTACAAGGCAGTCCATTGGACTCCCACAACTGGGAGGGAGAGAGGAGGGAAGGAAGAAAGGTAGAGGAGGAAGGGAAAGAAAAAAAAGGAAGGAAGGAAGGAAGGAAGGAAGGAAGGAAGGAAGGAAGGAAGGAAGGAAAGAAGGAAGGAAGCAAAGGGAACTGTCTTTACTTCACAACACTTCTGACACCATATGAGTGAGTTTTAACCCACACACTAAACAATTCTGAGAACTAGGTGTCCCACAATTCAACTCTGATATTAACTAACCAGAATTAGTGCAAAACCACAGGTTAAGGTCTCACTTCCAGAAGACTTTCTATTTCAGATGCCAGCCACAATTCCTAGGCTAAAACGTGTACTTTTGAACAACCAGATGTGCATTGGAGTTCCCATAATCCCATCCTCAGGTTAGATAATATTCTAGAATGGTGGGCAAGACTCAGGAAAATATTTTACTTCTTATAATTACTTTATAATAAAGAATACAACTTAAGAGCAGCAAAATGGATGAGATACATAGGGCAAGGTATGAAAAGAAAGGGCATAAACTTCCATACCCTTACTAGACACATCATCTTCTGAGGACCTTCATATGTTTACCAAGCTAGAAACTCTCTAAACTCTATCATTTTGAGGTTTTAGTGGCAGTTTTATTAAGTAGGTATGATTGATTAAATTACTGGTCATTAGGTCAACCTACAACCTCTCTCCTGTAAGACCTGGAAGTCATGGGATGGGGCTCAAAATTTCAACCCTCTAATCATGCTTTGGTCTTTTTGGCAACCAGCCCTTATCCTGAAGCTATCTAGGGGCCCCTAACCACCAGCCGTCTATTAGCATACAAAAGACCATCTTATAACAGGAGATTCAAAGGATTTTAGAAGCTGTGCGCTAGGAACCAGGAACAAAGACCAAATATATATTTTTTATTGTATCTTAAGACAAAAAAAGAAAATAAAGAAACCTGGATACGGGAGAAAGTAACAAAAAGCCTGAAACAAAGATCCATGGTTTTTCTCAAATGTCAATGTAAAATTTACTAGAATAATTTATTAATAAAAAAGATATGAGGGCACAAAATGTCTTTTGTGTCTCCACAAAATAGGTTCCAAATTAACTTTAACATCCACTGAAATGTACTAATTAGAAACTTTAGTATATATCTTTAATTAATCCAGGGCTTGAACTACATTATACCTGGGGATTCCACTAAATTTAAACACAGTATCCCCCATAATCTTAGGGGAGTATCTGTAGTATTTGTATGTAAACTAGAGAACAGATAGGTATGCCTCAACTTTTTTTTTTTTGCTTACACACATTTTTTTTAATTTTATTTTAATTCCAATACAGTTAACATACAGTATTGTACTAGCTATTAATTTCAAGTGTAAAATTGAGTGACTCAACAATTCTTTACATCACCCAGTGCTCATCACAAGTGCATTCCTTTATCTCCATCACCTATTTCACCCACCCTCCCATCCAACTCCCCTCAGTAACCATCAGTTTGTTATCTATCATTGAGTCTCTTTCTTCCTCTCTCTTTCTCTCTCTCTCTCTTTCTTTCCCTTTGCTCAATTGTTTTCTTTCTTAAATGCTGCATATGTTTAAAAGCATACTGTATTTGTCTTTCTCTGAATGACTTACATAATATGTAATTATGTTAATTATGCTTAACATAATACTCTCTAGTTTCATCCATCCTTACATTTGCAAATAGCCAGGTTTCCTTCTTTTATGGCTGAATAATATTCTATTGTATGTATAAACTAACCATTCATCAGTTGATGGACACTTGGTCTGTTTCCATAATTTGGCAATTGTACATAATGCTGCTATAAACATAGGGGTGCATGTTTGTAATAGGCATTCCCATCAGTGTCCTCAATGGACAGTGCAGAGGCTTCAGCAACCTCCTCTCCTGTCTTCCTGAGTTGCCCCTGGGCTTCTGATTCAAGAAACTGCTCCCCTCAGCCCTACACTATATTCTATTACAGCAGCAATAACTTGCTGTATACTTGGCTCTCCTGGAAGTAGAGGATTTCATAGACCCTGCTCCTTTGACCCTCCATATTTCACTATTCATTATTCCTTAGGTCATGGAAACAGCATCCTGTAGGTTTGGCATGGCTGTTGAGGCCTCTGCTACAGGATGGAGGGAAGCTTGAGCCCTCTGGAATATCCCAAATGCAGGAGAGGGTAGCTTCTCCTGTCCTCTTTATCTTGCTATGGTGCTGGAGAAGCTCATTCCTCTTCCAGACTCCTTGGCTACCTGAGAATCAACTGTGATCAACTGAGTGAATATCAATATACTTTACAGATGGCATGGCCATCAGTCTACATGATTGAGCTCAATGTAAAATCACTGGCTTTTATTTCTTTAACCAGTAGTTTTCTGATAAAGGTTGGGACACAAGGGTTACCTCACTTGATTGAACTTCAGGAAGTTATGGGTTATTAGTTGAATTGTGTTGAATTGTGTCCCCTAGAAAAGCTATCTTGATATCCTAAGTCTTAGTCCTTCAGACTGTGATTTTATTTGGAAATAAAATCATTATAGATAAAATTAATGTGAGATACTAGTAGATTAGAGTGGGTTTCTATCCAATATGTCATTATAAGAATACATATAAGTAAAGATACAAGGATATAGGGAGAATTTCATGAGAAGATAGAGGCAGAGACTGGAGTTATGTTGCCACAAGCCAAAGAATATCTGGAGCTACCGGAGTTGGAAGGCACAAATGGATCTTCACCTGGAGGCTTCAGAGAGAGCCCATCCCAGCCAACACTTCAATTTCAGACTTCTGTCCTCCAGAACTGCAGTGTGAATAAATTCCTGCTGTTTTAAGCCATCCAGTTTGTGATACTTTGTTACAGTACCCCTAGGAAACTGATACATTCTGTTTGGACTAAAGAACTCTTGAAACTTTTTTGCCTTAAACACATTCAAATAAAAATTACATGCCATTAAAATAATAAAATCATAATACAAGGTCTCACCAGGATAATCCTTATTCCCTAAAAAGTTCCAGGGAGTACTTGTAAAGAATAAGGCACTTATTTCAATTCTCAGAGCACACAATGCTATGGTCTTTAAAAAAAAGGGCATCCAATGGAAATTCTACATCTTCTATAGGCTCCAGCAGCTAGTTTAATTGAAAGGCATACCTGGCTCCTCATAGCACTCCTATTAAAGTTACAAAGTTTCACTTGGACCCCCAAGTTGGGTGTCATTATTGATTAGCTAAAATTACAGAACTTGGGAAATGCACTCCTTCATACCAATGCCACACACATGGTCCTCAATTGCTTTTATTGAACATAAGTTCATTTTTTGATGACCACCATTACACTGTGGCTCTTTCTTTCCTAGTTGAGTGCTTACTTAACTTAGGAAGACACCCTATGATCCAAAATCTTATTTATCACCAAACTTTAAATTGATATGAAGGCATCAATAAAGTCAACAATAGCATAATGTCTAACATAACATATCAGGTACTGCCCTGGTATCTGAGGAAGACTGGGAGGGCCTTGACTGACCTGTCCACCAGATCTCCTCCTTACTGGGCTCATGAACATCTATTTTTGTCAAATGTATGAGGTGCAATTTCTGCTTTTTCCTGAGTAGCAGTTTTTAGTTCCCTGCAAGCATGGAGAATTATTTTTAATACCTTATTATTATTGTCTACAACCAAAATTCATTTATATTTTTACCCACCTACCTATATACCTGTTATGCTTTTTTTAAAAAAAAACTGCATTCCATATTTTAATCTGGGATCAATTTCATTTTACCTGAAGAAGTCTCTTTGACACTTTTTTTAGTAAGATTATTATAACACCTTATGTCATTTTACTGTATTCTGGTTTCCATTATTTCTTTTAAGTCACTTGTCAGTGTTATGATTTCTCATTTGAAAGTAATTTCTTCCTAGGTGTTTTAATGCTTTCCTCTTTGCTTTTATTTTTAGCAATTTCAGGGTGATATATGGCTATGTGTGGTTTTATTTCTAATTCATCTGCTTGGGGTTTATAGAGCCTATTAAATCTGTATCTTGATGTCTTATGATTTTGGAAAATTCTTACCATTGTTTCCTTAAATATTATTTCTGATCTGTTCTTTCTTTTAGAATTCCAACTCCAAGTATCTGTCATTTTCACCATGTCCCATACATCTTTTGTACTCATTCCTATATGTTTCCTTTTTTTCTCTCTCTGTGCTTTAGCTGGATACATCATATCACTCTCTTTCTATTTCATCAAGTTTATAGTGTGTTGAACCTGTCTTTTTAGTTATTTACTTTAATTGTCACATTTTCAGATCAATAATTAGCATTCTGTTATTCTTATAATTCTCCTGTCTGATAAAAATCTCCAGCTTGTAATCTGTATTCTTAAATATTAACCACCATTATTTTTGTGTCCATGTCTGATAACTCCAAAAATGGGGACTTTTGTGAACCTGTTTCTATTATTTCTTCTCTTCATTTTGTTTCTTCCCAAATCTAGTACTTTTGGGTCAAATGCCAGATATTGTGACTGGAAAAGTATAGAGGCCCCGGATCCTGTTCTATTTTTCTGGAGAAAATTTACATTATATATTGTTACACACTGGAAGGCAGATAAAATGGCAGTAAATCATGCCAATCAATTAAAGACCAAGTTGGCCTGAAATTGAGTGTCAGTTTTTAAGTTTAGAATACCTCTGTTTTCTTCCTTTCCTAGGGAACAGTTCTCTGGGGGTCCCAAGTGAAAGTATGGAGTGTTAACTAGGATCTTCTGTCCTTGGCAAGTCCTGAGCTACTTTTGTTACTTTAGTTCCCTAGGAATACCAGAAACTTCACTCTGCTTTTCAGAGGCTTTCTATTTAGTTTCTTAGCTTCTGACCTTGCATAGTTTAAGAATTCAACAAATGCCTCCAAGAGAAATCCTAAAGTGTCAAACTCATTGTTTTTGTCTTACTTTTCTCTCATGATGCTGGGCTCCTCAGTTAAAACTGACTTGACATCCCTGAATGCTAATAATATACTTCTCTTCAGCTTTGTTAGATTGCCTGAAACTATTTAGCTTCTCTACTTCTTAGCTATATCCTACTATTCAAATTTTCTGTCTTTCTTTTTACAGTGTGATTTGAAAAATAGTCTGAGGAAAAAGTGACTCTCAGACTGTTTGCTTATCTCTCTGAGTTTCTCTTTCTCTCCTGAATTTGTCTCAGCAAGCCTGTTATGCTTTTAAATTAATGGTTTTATATGGCATTTTTATTTTTGAAGTACTTTGACTCCCCACCCTCCACCCTACTCCCTACTTGATTAGCATTGGAAGACTGATTTTTTTGTCCAAAAACCTTCTACAGATAAGGACTTTGAAAGCATTTAAAATATAACCATTAGGCATAATGATCATTTTCTCCATACTCAGAATACAAACTGGATATTACATTGTTTTGTACAAATTTAGCATACTAGCTGCAGGCCGAGAGAATTGTAACAATAGCATGACAAATTTGGCATTGACCTGAAGGAATCACACCATTACTCCTTAGAAGTAACTCCGTGTGCCAGAGCACATCTGAGACAGGATTGGACTCTCAGAAGAGACATAACTTCCCCCTCCTTGATGCTGTACAGTCCTTCTTTTATCACTTTTTTCTTCTTTGCTGTTTGTGGTAGAGACATTTGAATGAACCTTGGCACTGCTTGATTTGAAACTGTGGAAACCTGAGATCTTTTTGATGTCTTATCTGTACGCGTTCGCTAATGGTAGCCGAATAACCAATTTTTGTTCTAATTGCACCAATTCTGAAGGCACTTTAGGTACTCCATGGAGGTCATACCTGGTTTTGTTTATGTTTCGTTTTTTTTATCCAAGACATTAAATGTGATATTTTTTCTCCCAGAAAAAAAAATCCAGTTTTCTATTTTTTTCATACCAGGAATATTAGTCTGCTATGAGTACTCCATCATATTTAGAATATAGGTCTCCTGCCTACTTTACTGTTGATCTCAGTTAATGACAACCTTATTCGCTCAGGTTTCCAAGCCAGAAACTAGACTACTATAGGTTTCCACTTCCAAATACAAATGATCAAAAAATCTTTTTTTTTTTTATCACAAAATCTTTTTGATTTCACATGAGCAATATATCTAATCTGGTCTTTCTTCTCAGTCCTCATTTTTATTTGTTTGGAAGTACTTATCATCTTTCTTAAACCAGTCTTTTCCCATTAAAGCTCATCCTTTACATTGAAAACATTGCATCTTTCTTTTTTTTTTTTTTAAATTTTTATTTATTTATGATAGGCACACATTGAGAGAGAGAGAGGCAGAGACACAGGCAGAGGGAGAAGCAGGCTCCATGCACCGGGAGCCCGATGTGGGATTCGATCCCGGGTCTCCAGGATCGCGCCCTGGGCCAAAGGCAGGCGCCAAACCGCTGCGCCACGCAGGGATCCCACATTGCATCTTTCTAATAAAATAATATCATCTGTACATCCCTGATAAAAAAAAAAAAACTTTGTAATTCCTCCATTTTAATAGATTGAAGTAAATCTCTTTAATTTATCAGAGGCCTTCACAATCTTTCTTCAAACAATTTCTTCAGGCTCAATAATCTACTGCTACTCTCCCATATGCACCCTATACTGCTGTTATATAATTTCTTTCAATTGTATGCCTTTGATTTAGTATTTCTTCTAATGGTTATTTTAAATGCTTTTTTAAATTTTTATTTATTTATTTATTCTTTTTTTAAAGATTTTTTTAAAAATTTTTATTTATTTATGACAGTCACAGAGAGAGAGAGAGAGGCAGAGACACAGGCAGAGGGAGAAGCAGGCTCCACGCACTGGGAGCCCGACGTGGGATGCGATCCCGGGTCTCCAGGATCGCGCCCTGGGCCAAAGGCAGGCGCCAAACCGCTGCGCCACCCAGGGATCCCCTAATGGTTATTTTAGAAAGTTCTTTTTCTTTGCTGGCATCATTCAACTTTCAAGACCCAAATCAAAGAATGTTTCTTTAGTATGAAATACTCCCTACTCCCATAAATGAAGTAAAATGCTTTATCTATGTTGGTCACATAGTACTTTCTTCATAGTTTCATAACAGTAATTTTTGTAAGTCTATTTTCATTTTCACAACTGTCTTTTTTAGTAGACCATAAATTAGTCCAGAGCAGACATCCAGTTTTATTCATATTTCTATTACCAGCACCTAGCATAGTGTCTGGCATATAAAAGAAGCTCAGTCAATTTATATTCAGAGAACTACAAAAACTAAAGTGGGAACAGCTAAAAAAGTAACAATGTCCAATTTTGAAAGAATGAAATGAAACTGATGTAGCAATTTATTTCTGTTGGCTAATTTTATTGGTAAAATCTTTGTAATGAGTGCCATAATTATGTTAAAATTGACTTAATAATTCCACTTCTAGGACTACTCTCAAGAAATAATTCTGCCTAGGTTTCATTTACTCTGCATCTGTGTGCATCTCACCTGCAACCTGCCTCACATTCCCACAAACATCTCTAGCACCCCTGCCCTAGTCCACGTGGCATGGAGATGGCAACAAGTAAGTGGCATGCTAGGTGACCATGTGAGCATCTACTCATAATGCTAATGGGGACCCTGAACAGGACTCCAGGCACTGCGAGAAGGCTGCAAAACTGGACTTATCTGTATCCCATAGCAACATGAACTTCCTCAAGAAATTTGCCTCAGGGGGAAAATGGTATAAAGATCCTCCTTGGGATCTCATTTTACTTACAAATCATGTAAATTGGAATTCCTAATGAAGAATGCCTGAAAGAAAACCAAGAAGAAAATCTCTGTGCATTGATGGGCACTGAATGGACTTATTTTATAAAGCACTGACAAATTTGCTGTGAACCTTTGAAGTGAACTAATAGATCTATGACCTGAACATGGAGCTTCCAAGAATAATCAGTATGCTGAGCATATTGAAGGATAACTTTCTGATGAACAGATAAAGCATGCAAAATCATGTTATAGGAATTCACTGTACATGAGGTGTCTTTTTAAAAAATTGACATGTGAGGCACCTGGGTAGCTCAGTGGTTGAGCCTCTGCCTTTGGCCCAGGTGGTGATCCTGGGGTCCTGGGATCAAGACCCACATCGGGCTCCCCACAGGGAGCCTGCCTCTCCCTCTGCCTATGTCTCTGCCATTCTTGTATCTCTCATAAATAAACAAATAAAATCTTTTAAAAACTTGACATGCAACATTGTATAAATTTAAGGCATAGACCATATTACTTTAATATATTTTTATATATTGCAATGTGATTTCCATTGTAGCGATATTTATCACATTACATAACTATAATGCTATTATCCACATTCACTGTACTGTACATTAAATATCTTTGGTTTATTTATTATCATTATAAGTCTATACCCTTAAACCCATTCAGTCTTGTCTGGTCCTCCATCCTCTGATAGTCACCATTTCACTCTTGTTTTTTTACAGGTTAACTTGTTAGATTTCACATATAAATGATATCATATGCTACTTGTCTTTCTCTGTCTGACTTATCTACCTTATAATATGTTTAAGGTCCATCTATGTTGTTGCAAATGGAAGGATATCATCCTTTCTCATCGCTGAATAATACTTCATTGTGTATAGTACCACATCTTTTTTTATCCATTCATTTGTTGATAGGCATTTGGGTTGTTTTCATATTTGGGATATTGTGAATAATACTGCAGTAAACATGGAACATCCCAGCAAACTTTAAGAAATGCATTTCTAGCAGTGATTGGTTATGAGAATTACTGATTTTTGGCCCCATGATTAAAAAGAAGATACTATCCAAAAAGATTTCAGGGAGCTCAATACTAGAAAATTCATCATGGACTAATGCCATGATAACTGTCTTGCTCTAAAATATATGTAAAATCAATCAGGAGGCATTCAAGATGGAAATAATGGAATTACAAAAAGGAAGAAAGAGAAAGGACCTGAAAGTTTGAGCCCAGTGTGTCCAAACACATCAGGGGATGTTAACTGAATTGATGACGCAAATGAAAATGAAAAAGAAAGCAAATCCTTCATAAATGATGATATCTCCCCTGAATAACCTGTTGGGTAGAATAAGTGAAGATAATTTAGACAACTATAGTGCATTTTTTTTAAGAGAACACACAAGCATATGAATGTGAGCTATAAGAAGCAGAAGAGGACTTGGAGTCAGAGAGAAGAGTCAACCAAAAGGAATCAAGTTAATTGGTACAGAATGCAAAGGAAGTAAATTTTTGTAGCACTAGATGTGCTGATGAATTATTTGGTGGGGGGGGAATTTAACTGCTGCCATAAAATTCTGTACTATGCATTGTGTTTATACACAAACTATGCTTTAAAAAAAACAAAAAAAATTGAACTTTTTAAATAGAAAATATTTGTATAAGATGATATAGTCTAATTTCAGACACTTCCAGGAAAGTGAAAAAGGAAAAAAGCTGGCAAAAGAAAAAAGTGAGACACATTTTATAAAATTTAAACTACTAAGTGGTATTGTCTGTTATTTTGTTAATTAGATGTTTTGTAGATTTTTGATGTATTTAAACATAGTTTCCTACAGATGAAAAGCTTATCAAGTCACTGTTGTTTCTTCTCAAAAGATAAAATATTATTAAAAGCAAAAAAGAGGCATCAAAATCCTTTGTACTGTTATTTAAATTAATAAAAATTATGATACAACCTATATTACTAAGTTTAAGAAAACAGCTTAATAAATTTTTGCATAGGAGCATTATAAGCAACTAAGCATGCATTAAAATTAAAATAATTTTGAAAAACTGTGGAAATATTGAACACTATTCATGGTATGATATTTAAAGTGGAAAGGAAAACAAGCAATGATATATTTAGTATAATTGCAGATAGTAGAAAACACATATAATTGTAAAATGTACAATAATGAAATTATTATTTAAGATAATATATGTAAATTTAAAATATTTGGTTAATATGATACTATATTTTCAACAAAAACTAGTGATTATTAACAAATTTGAAATATATAATAAAACTATAGAACACTTCTGAAAGAAATTGAGGAAGACACAAAGAGATGGAAAAATATTCCATGCTCATGGATTGGCAGAATTAATATTGTGAAAATGTCAATGTTACCCAGGGCAATTTACACGTTTAATGCAATCCCTATCAAAATACCATGGACTTTCTTCAGAGAGTTGGAACAAATTATTTTAAGATTTGTGTGGAATCAGAAAAGACCCCGAATAGCCAGGGGAATTTTAAAAAAGAAAACCATAGCTGGGGGCATCACAATGCCAGATTTCAGGTTGTACTACAAAGCTGTGGTCATCAAGACAGTGTGGTACTGGCACAAAAACAGACACATAGATCAATGGAACAGAATAGAGAACCCAGAAGTGGACCCTCAACTTTATGGTCAACTAATATTCGATAAAGGAGGAAAGACTATCCATTGGAAGAAAGACAGTCTCTTCAATAAATGGTGCTGGGAAAATTGGACATCCACATGCAGAAGAATGAAAATAGACCACTCTCTTGCACCATACACAAAGATAAACTCAAAATGGATGAAAGATTTAAATGTGAGACAAGATTCCATCAAAATCCTAGAGGAGAAATGCAGGCAACACCCTTTTTGAACTCGGCCACAGTAACTTCTTGCAAGATACATCCACGAAGGCAAAAGAAACAAAAGCAAAAATGAACTATTGGGACTTCATCAAGATAAGAAGCTTTTGCACAGCAAAGGATACAGTCAACAAAACTAAAAGACAACCTACAGAATGGGAGAAGATATTTGCAAATGACCTATCAGATAAAGGGCTAGTTTCCAAGATCTATAAAGAACTTATTAAACTCAACACCAAAGAAACAAACAACCCAATCATGAAATGGGCAAAAGACATGAACAGAAATCTCACAGAGGAAGACATAGACATGGCCAACATGCACATGAGAAAATGCTCTGCATCACTTGCCATCAGGGAAATACAAATCAAAACCACAATGAGATACCACCTCACACCAGTGAGAATGGGGAAAATTAACAAAACAGGAAACAACAAATGTTGGAGAGGATGCGGAGAAAAAGGAACCCTCTTACACTGTTGGTGGGAATGTGAACTGGTGCAGCCACTCTGGAAAACTGTGTGGAGGTTCCTCAAAAAGTTAAAAATAGACCTGCCCTATGACCCAGCAATTGCACTGCTGGGGATTTACCCCAAAGATGCAGATGCAATGAAACGCCAGGACACCTGCACCCCAGTGTTTATAGCAGCAATGTCCACAATAGCCAAACTGTGGAAGGAGCCTCGGTGTCCATCGAAAGATGAATGGAGAAAGAAGATGTGGTTTATGTATACAGTGGAATATTACTCAGCCATTAGAAATGACAAATACCCACCATTTGCTTCAACGTAGATGGAACTGGAGGGTATTATGCTGAGTGAAGTAAGTCAATCAGAGGACAGTGTATGTTCTCATTCATTTGGGGAATATAAATAATAGTGAAAGGAGGGATCCCTGGGTGGCGCAGCGGTTTAGCGCCTGTCTTTGGCCCAGGGCGCGATCCTGGAGACTCGGGATCGAATCCCACATCGGGCTCCCGGTGCATGGAGCCTGCTTCTCCCTCTGCCTGTGTCTCTGCCTCTCTCTCTCTCTCTCTCTCTCTCTGTGTGTGACTATCATAAATAAATAAAATTAAAAAAAAATAATAGTGAAAGGGAATATAAGGGAAGGGAGAAGAAATGGGTAGGAAATATCAGAAAGGGAGACAGAACATAAAGACTCCTAACTCTGGGAAATGAACTAGGGGTAGTGGAAGGGGAGGAGGGCAGGGGGTGGGGGTGAATGGGTGATGGGCACTGAGGGGGGGCACTTGACCGGATGAGCACTGGGTGTTATTTTGTATGTTGGCAAATTGAACACCAATAAAAAATAAATTTATTATTTAAAAAAATAAATAAATTCCATCCTAAAAAAAACCGCATTATACTCATTTTATAAATGACAGATTATTATACAAAAATTAGATATTACAGAATAGCCTTCACGAATGATTCTCACTAAAAATCATAGTCCATGGAGTTTTATTAATGACATATGTTCTGTTAGTAGAGAGGTCATCATTGTAAAATTATTATTGGTATCAAATATACTATTGTTTACATCAAAAGATTAAAAATATGGGGATGCCAGTGTGGCTCAGCAGTTGAGCATCTATCTGGTTCCCAGGTTCTGGTCCCATATCAGACTCTTCACTGGGAGCCTACTTCTCCCCCTGCCTATGTCTCTGCCTCTCTCTCTCTCTCTCTCTCTCTCTCTATCTATCTCTCGAATAAATAAATAAAATCTAAAACAAAAAAAAAGAGATTTTAAAAAATGAAATAACATTGTTTTCCTAATAAATTTTGGGAATTCACATTTCCTGATGTAGCTTTATTTCTGGAAAATGTGATTACAAACCTCATCCAATGATGAAAAGATTGCTGGCAAAGGGGAGTTTTGATATGAAAATAGTCTTCTCTTCATATATATTCATGAATTGACAAGGAGTTAAAATGCAAAAGTAAACAAGAAAGGGTTATATTTTTCATTAGAAATAAAATTAAAATGCCTGTAGCTAAGAAATGAATAAGGAGAAATTCAGCATGGTCCTTAAAATGCTCTGTAGCTAAGTGAAAGACTTCATCATTTTTTATTTTGTTTAACAAGATTTGTAAGTTTCAACCCAAGTCAAATTTGAGATCAAGTTTTAAAAGTCCCTTTTCTTAAAGATTTCCATCTAAAATATGTCTCTCACTACAGCACTCTAACTACAGTAGCAGCCAGTTTCTTTTGTCCTATAAATTATATTGACTGAGTGATGTGTCGGAAAGAACAGGGATATGGTTTCAAGTATGTGTTACACAAAGATTAGGCAACCATTTAAGAATGTTAAACGGTCAATAAATATATTTGATTCTGGTAAGGTTCATAGATTTGTATTTTTGAAAAATAATAAGCCACTTTTGCACTATTTTGTCATACAGAAGTCTCTATCGTAGCTTACAAAATTCTCTATACCACTCATGATTGTCTTCTTTGCTTAAGGCAAACGTAGAGAATTTTAAAATATTTCTCATATAAGATGGCCATTTCTCTTTTCATGGCTTTTTATTTCCAGGATAAACAATTCCAATAGATGTCTAGCTGGTTCTCCCCTACATCTAATATTTTCCTTTCCTGATCACAGCCAATAGTCAATAGTCTTCAGGATGAGAAAATTTTCTTTCTTGGTATGTTTTGTTTAAAAGGTGAGTGTATTATATGCATAATCCTACGTATATAATCATATATATCTACATATATGTAATCATACATAATCTCAGGTACTTATTCTTCAAACTAGATCCCCTTTCCTTCTAATCAAGCTTAACACACACACCACCACCACCACATTAAAATGTTTTTAACAATTCAAAACTAAATACTCAATATTAAAATCTAGAGCATAGTATATTGGTTTTGCATTTTGTCCCTAGCATATTGCTTAGGAAATAGTGTACAACAAATATAGGTGAAATTAATAAATGACCTAAACTATGGTCACCATCTTTCTTTACCTTGCCCTCACCTGAATCCTCATAATACTTTATTTATACATCTTAATGATACATATACTATTTTCTTCTGTGTTATGCAAATATTCTGTTTTCATATTCTCTGCTATTATGCCAGCTGCTAATAATGGAAACAACACTCTGTTAAGACTTAGACATATCTACGTTGAAATTCAGATTCCAAAACATAACTAAATGTGTGAGTTTTGTTAAGCTCTATCATCACCTTGAGATCAATTTAATCAAGTGTAATGTAGGCATAGTAACACTTAGCTGACAAAATTTTAAGAGTTAAATAAAATGGAATTCAACTGTGCATCTATAGCACTTTAGTAGTTTCTAAGCTGAATTAACACACTGAAAAGTTTTAACCTCTTTTTTTTTTTTTGGTACATTTTTAATTGGAGTTTGATTTGTCAACATACACCATAACACCCAGTGCTCATCCCATCAGGGGTCCCCCTCACTGCCTGTCACCCATTCGCCCATTCACCCCATCCCCCACCAACCTCCCTTTCCACTACCCCTTGTTTGTTCTCAGAGTTAGGAGTCACTCATGTTCTGTCACGCTCACTGATATTTCCCACTAATTTACTCTACTTTCCCCTTTAATCCCTTTCACTATTTTTTATATTCCCCAAATTAATGAGACAATATAGTGTTAGCCTTTCTCTGATTGACTTATTTCACTCAGCATAGTACCTTCCACATGGAAGCAAATGGTGGGTATTTGTCATTTCTAATGCCTGAGTATATTCCATTATATATATACACCAAATCTCTTTATCCATACATACTTCTATGAACACTGAGGCTCCTTCCACAGTTTGGCTATTCTGGACATTGCTGTTATAAATATTGGGGTGCAGGTGTCCTGCGGTTTCACTACATCTGTAGGTTTGCGGTAAATCCCCAAAAGTTCAATTGATGGGTCATAGGGTAATTCTATTTTTAATTCTCTGAAGAACCTCCACACAGTTTTCCAGAGTGGCTGTACCAGTTCACATTGCCACCAACAGTACAAGAGGGTTCCCCTTTCTACACATTCTCTCTAACATTTATTGTTTCCTGTCTTCTTAATTTTCCCCATTCTCACTGGTGTGACAGGGTATCTCATTGTGGTTTTGATTTGTATTTCCCTGATGGCAAGTGATGCAGAGCATTTTCACATGTGCTTGTTGGCCATGTCTAAGTCTTCTTTGGTGAAATTTCTGTTCATGTCTTTTGACCATTTCATGATTGGATTGTTTCTTTGCTGTTGAGTTTCATAAGTTCTTTATAGATCTTGGATACTAGCCCTTTATCTGATAGGTAATTTGCAAATATATTCACCCATCCTATAGGTGGTCTTTCAGTTTTGTTGACTGTTTCTTTTGCTGTGCAGAAGGTTTTTATCTAGATTAAGTCCCAGTAGTTCATTTTTGCTTTTGTTTCCCTTGCCTTCATAGATGTATCTTGCAAGAAGTTGCTGTGGCCAAGTTCCAAAAGGGTGTTGGCTGTGTTCTCCTCTAAGATTTTGAAGGATTCTTGTCTCACATTTCAATCTTTCATCCATTTTGAATTTCTATTTGTGTATGGTGTTATTAAAGAATGGTCTAGTTTCATTCTTCTGAACGTGGCTATCCAATTTTCCCAGCACTACTTATTGAAGAGACTGTCCTTTTCCAGTGGATAGTCTTTCCTGCCTTGTCAAATATTAGTTGACCATAGAATTGAGGGCCCATTTCTGGATGCTCTATTCTGTTCCATTGATCTGTGTGTCTGTTTTTCTGCCAGTACCATACTGATGATCATAGCTTTGCAGTACAACTTGAAATCAGGCATTTTGATGCCCTCATCTCTGGTTTTCTTCTCAATGTTCCCCTGGCTATTTGGGGTCTTTTCTGATTCCACACAAATCTTAAGATGATTTGTTCCTTGTTCCAACTCTCTGAAGAAAGTCCATGGTATTTTGATAGGGATTGCATTAAATGTGTACATTGCCCTGGGTAGCATTGACATTTTCACAATATTAATTCTTCCAATCCATGAGCATGGAATATGTTTCCATCTCTGTGTCTTCCTCAATTTCTTTCAGAAGTGTTTGGTAGTTTTCAGGGAATAGATAGTTTACCTCTTTGGTTAGGTTTATTCCTAGATATCTTATGATTTTGGGTGCTACTGTCAATGGGATTGACTCCTTAATTTCTCTTTCTTCAGTCTCATTGTTAGTGTAGAGAAGGTCCACTGACTTCTGGGCATTGATTTTGTATCCTGCCACGCTACCAAATTGCTGTATGAGTTCTAGAAATCTTGGGGAGGAGTCTTTTGGATTTCCGATGTACAGTATCATGTCATCTGCAACTTCTTCTTTGCCAATTTGAAAGCCTTTATTTCATTTTGTTCTCTGATTGATAAGGCTAGGACTTCTAGTACTAAGTTGAATATCAGTGGTGAGAGTGGACATTCCTTTCGTGTTCCTGATCTTAGGGGAAAGGCTCCCAGTGTTTCCCCATTGAGAATGATATTTGCTGTGGGCTTTTCATAGATGGCTTTTAAGATGCTGAGGAATGTCCCCTCTATCCCTACTCTCTGAAGAGTTTTGATCAGGAATGGATGCTGTGTTTTGTCAAATGCTTTCTCTGTATCTATTCAGAGGATCATATGGTTCTTTTATTTTCTCTTGTTGATATGATCTATCATGTAGATTGCTTTACGAGTGTTGAACCAGCCTTACATCCCAGGGATAAAACCCAATTGGTCATGGTGAATAATCGTTTTAATGTACTGTTGGATCCTATTATCTAGTATCTTGGTGAGATTTTTAGCAGCTGTGTTCATCAGGCATGTTGTCCTATAATTCTCCCTTTTTGGTGAGGTCTTTGTCTGGTTTTGGTATTAAGGTGATACTGGCCTGATAGAACAAGTTTGGAAGTATTCCATCTTTCTATTTTTTTTGGAACAGCTTTAGTAGAATAGGTATTGTTTCTTCTTGAACGTTTGATAGAATTCCCCTGGGAAGCCATCAGGCCCTGGACTTTTGTGTCTTGGGAAGGTTTTGATGACTGCTTCAATGTCTTCCCTGGTCATTGACCTGTTCAGGTTTTCTATTTCTTCTTGATCCAGTTTTGGTAGTTTGTGGTTTTCCAGAAATGCATCCATTTCTTCTAGATTGCCTAATTTATTGGCATATAGCTACTCATAATATGTTTTTGAAATTGTTTGTATTTCCTTGTATTTCCAATACCTTGGTATTGGTGGTGATATCTTCTTTTTCATTCATGATTTTATTAATTTGAGTCTTTTCTCTTTTTTTGTAATAAGGCTAGCTAATGGTTCATAGATAAACCAACTCCTGGTTTTGTTGATCTTTTCTACACTTCTTTTCATCTCTATTTCATTAAGTTCTGCTTGAATCTTTATTAACTGTCTTCTGCTTAGTGTAGGTTTTATTTGCTGTTCTTCCTCCAATTCCTTTAGTTTATTTGAGTTTTTTTTTCCAATTTTTTGAGAGATGCTTGTATTACGATGTATTTCCTGCTTTTGCTGTATCCCAAAGATTTTGAATGGTTGTATCTTCATTCTTATTAGATTCCATCAATCTATTTAATTCTCTATTTTCCTGGTTGACCCTTTCATCTTTTAGCAGGATGGTCTTTAACCTCCATGTGTTTGAGTTTCTTCTAAATTTCTTCTTGTGATTGAGTTCAAGTTTCAAAGCAGTATAGTCTGAAAATATGCAGGGAGGGGTCAACCCCAATCTTTTGGTGTTAGTTGAGACCTGATTTGTGACCCAATATGTGGCCTATTCTGGAGAAAGTTTCATGTGCACTTGAGAAGAAAGTGTATTCAGTTGCATTTGGTATTAAGTTTTGTAAGTATCTGTGAAATCCATCTGGTCCAGTGTATCATTTAAAGCTCTTGTTTCTTTGGATATGTTGTACTTAGAATATCCTCATTTGCCGAAAGTGCCGTGTTGAAGTCTCCCAGTATTAATGTATTATTATCTAAGTGTGTCTTTTGTTTGGCTATTAATTGATTGATATACTTGGCAGCTCCCACATTCGGGGCATAAATATTCATTATTGTTAGGTCCTCTTGTTGGATAGTTGCTTTAAGTATGATATAGTGTCCCTATTTATCTCTTACTAAAATCTTTGGGATAAGCTTTAATTTATCCAATATGAGGATTGCTACCCCTGCTTTCTTCAGAGGACATTTTGAATGACAAACAGTTCTCCATCCTTTCATTTTCAGGCTGGAGGTGTCCTTAGGTTTCAAGTGAGTCTCTTGTAGACAGCAAATAGATAGGTCCTGCTTTTTTATCCAGTCTGAAACCATGCGCCTTTTGATGGGATCATTAAGCCCATTCACGTTCAGAGTTATTATTGAAATATATGAATTTAGTGTCATCATAATACCTATTCAATCCCTGTTTTTTCGATTATTTCTTTGGGCTTCCTCTTTCTTTTACAGAGCCCCCCTTAATATTTCTTGCAGAGGTGGTTTGGTGATCACATATTCTTCCAGTTTCTGCCTTTCTTGGAAGATCTTTATCTCTTCTCCTATTCTGAATGAGAGCCTTGCTGGATAAAGTATTCTTGGCTGCATGTTCTTCTCACTAAGGACCCTGAATATATCCTGCCAGCCCTTTCTGGCCTTCCAGTTCTCTGTGGAGAGGTCTGCTGTTAATCTAATATTCCTCCCCATATAATTTAGGGATGTCTTGTCTCTTGCTGCTTTAAGGATTTTCTCTTTCTCTTTGGAATTTCAAGTTTCAGTATTAAATGTGGAGCTGTTGAATGGTTTTTATTGATTTTAGGGCGGACCTTTCTATCTCCTGGATCTGAAGGCCTGTTTTCCTCCCCAAATTAGGGAAGTTCTCAGCTATGATTTGTTCAAATCTTCTTCCTGGTCCTCTGTCCCTCTTAGCGCCCTCTGGAACCCCAATTAAATGTAGAGTTTTCCTTCTGAGGCTGTCATTTATTTCCCTTAAGCTTTCCTCATGGTCTTTTAATTGTGTTTCTCTTTTTTCCTCAGCTTCCTTCCTTGCCATCAACTTGTCTCCTATGTCACTCACTTGTTCTTCTACCTCATTAACTCTCATCATTAAGACCTTCAGTCTGAATTGTATGTCATTTAATTGATTTTTATTTTGGCCTGATTAGATCTAAATTCTGCAGTCATGACATCTCTTGAATCCTTTATGCTTTTTTCCAGAGCCACCAGTAGCTTTGTAATCATGCTTCTGAATTGGCCTTCTGACATCCAATTGTAATCCAAATTCTGTAACTCTGTGACAGAGAGTACTGTTTCTTATTCTTTCTTTTGTGGTGAGTTCTTCTTTCTAGTCATTTTGCTCAGTGTAGAGTGGCTGTATGAATGGGATGCCTCAAGATTATCAACCATGACCTACGTAAATTTCACCCTGGATGGTTCCTGGAGCCTTCCAGTGCTTCTGGGTCAAGAACTTGCTTTTCTCCTGTCCTTTCAGCTGGTCTCCTGGGGGAAGGGCCTTCTGCACTGATTCTCAGGTGTGTGCACCTGGAGGATCTTCCCCACCCCATCAGGTGCCGGGCTCATTGGGAGCTCTTTACCCCACGAGGCCCCTGTTCCCTGGGGCCTTGCTCCTTCCCAGGAACATGGTGACACAAGGAGGAACAACAACCCTGGCGGCAGTCCAGCCTCCATCTCTGGAGTCAGCTCCTGCAGTAACTACTGCAGTCTCCCTGTCCACACTGGCCTGGATGCTCCGGGGCAGGGGGTGCTGATCTACACAGATCACAGATCACCCCCTGCACAGTGGGGGCACCCAGCAGCAGGAGAGTCCTTGCTGTTCTGTGCCCTCTCTGCCTCAGCCTGTCCCGGGATGAGCACAGGATCCTGGGCTGTGTCCGCTTGACACTCTGAGATCTTGGGCCTGTGCTGCTGGAATCGCACTCCCAGGGCTGTGGCTCCCTAAGGCAGCAGGGTGCAGATGCTCCGACCAGAGCCACCACCTCAGCTTCTCCCAAGGCCCTGCTGAGCACGCACTGCAGCCCTTTACTGAGATTAGCCCACAGTCTGTGCCGTGCTCTCCCTCAGGGTGCACTTCCTCTGTTAGTGACTCCTGGAGACTGGGGGCTCCACTTCCCCTCCTGGGGTTCTGCCTGAGTTCCCCACTAAGTGCCTTTCATTCTGGGAAGAATCCGGTGTGGATTTTTAAAGTTCCTGCTTCTCCAGGACTAGGTTTTCCTGTCCCAGGAGGCTCTCGCTGCCCCCCCTTAGCCTGCCTTCTTGTGGGCTCCCTCCCCCACTTGATTTTTTAAATTTTTTTCTGCCTTCCTACCTTGTTAAGAGCAAAACCCCTTCTCTCTGTAGCATTCCAGCTGTTCTCTCTTTATTTTTATTTTTTTTTTGTTCTCTCTTTAAATCTCAGTTTGAAATCATAGGTTTTCAGGATGATTTGAAAGTTATCTGGGTAAGTTGGGGGGGGACAGGTGACTTGGGGACCCTACTCCTCTGCCATATTGCCATTGGACCTAATGTAACTCTTAAAACTTTTTCTTTTCCTTTCAAATGAATCATGCTGCTTGGTAACAGAACTTCTAAAATAGCAGCCACTTTCAGGAAACCTGGGTGGCTTAGTAGTTGAGCATCTGCCTTTGGCTCAGGGCTTGATCCCAGGTCCAGGGATGGAGTCCCACATAGGGCTCCCTGTGAGGAGCCTGCTTCTCCTTCTGTCTCTGTCTCCTTTTGTGTCTCTCATGAATAAATAGATAAAATCTTTAAAAAAAAATAGCAACCATTTTCTTCTTCTTCTTCTTCTTCTTCTTCTTCTTCTTCTTCTTCTTCTTCTTTTCTTCTTCTTCTTTTCTCCTCCTCCTCCTTCTTCATCATCATCCCCAACTTTTTTCAACTAACATTTTCTTTGTCCCCAATTTTATAAAGGAGAAAAATACAACACATGGAGGTTCAGCAATGTGCCCAAGGTCACAGCTAGCAAGTAGCAGAGGTAAATTTTAAATATCAGCAGTGATTTTCCAGAGACAACACAGTACCAGTTTCTCACTACTAGTAAAATAATTTCATGTTATTTGAAGATTTTAATTAGGAAAGTGCCATATAATACTATGGTAACAAAATGTTATTTTTCACTAATCTTATTAACCTAGACTGTCAGATCTTCAAGAGTAAAAAATATTTCTTATCTTTGAATCACAGATCTAAAAAGATATTTGACACATAAGTACTGGTGAATTAATGCCATTGAGTCAACCAAATAACAAGCAAATGCAATGTTGAAAATGCCATTTTCATAAGGAAGTAAATCAAGAGAAATTAAATAGATGAACATAGGGGAAGGGAAAAAAGATACTGAAGGAAATAATTAGAGTCTCTCGGCTATAAAGAATAAATTAAGTGTTGATGGAGGGGAGGTAGGCAAGGGATGGTCTAAATAGGTGAAGGATATTTAAGGCAGGCACTTGGGTTGAGCACTGGGTGTTATATGTAAGTGAAAAATCATTAAATTCTACTTCTGAAACTAATATTACACTATATGTTAACTAACTAGAATTTAAATAAAAAACTGATAAAGAGAAAACTTAAGACCATCTGAATTGCTATAGTGATCTATCTTAAAACCTATTTTTCAATATAATTCTGGCATTATAAAGAAGGTTTACAGATCTGTTGGCTCCCACAGTTGATTTCCCATGGCAGATTTTCATGAAATTCAAGGAGAAAAAACAACTGTATAGGTTTTATCATTTTGAAAACAAGGACAAATGAAATTTGGTGGTGCAGCAATGCACTGATCCAAAGCAACAAATTTGTTCACCTTTGTATTCATTCAAGAAACATTTGTTGATTGCTTACTATATGCAAGACACTGTTCTGGGTACAAAGGATACCATGTCAATAAGAAAGACAAAGTTCTTACCTCGTGATACTTATATCTGGAAGAATTCAATATCAGTATGCAAACAGATATATAATGTCATAAGCTGGTAGATATTAACAAGAAATTAAAATATTTCAATTTGATAGAAGGTGACTGTGGCTCCACAACTTTATAGAAGGGTAGTAGATGACATTTGCATTGACACTGAAAAGTAGCATGTGCAAATACAATGAAGCAAGGAAGAGCTTAGCTTTTTTAAGGAGCAGAAAACATGCCATGGTGGCTCTAACAAAGTAAATGAGTATAAAAGATGAAGAACATGAGGAAGAAAGACACCACAACTTTTAAATCTTATAACCACAGTAAAGATTTAATTTTAATGACAATGAGAATTCATTGATGGATTTTTTTAAAAAATATTTATTTATTTATTTTAGAAAGAGAGAGAGAGCATGTGAGTGGAGTGAGGGGCAGAGGGATAGGAAAAGAGAATCCTTGAGCAGACTCCCTGCTGAGTGCAAAGCCCAACATGGAGATCCACCCCAGGACTCTGAGATCACAACTTGAGCCAAAATCAAGAGTTGGTCACTGAACCAACTGAGCCACCCAGGCGCCCCTTCTTTGATGGATTTTATTTTATTTTTTAAAAATATTTTATTTATTCATGAGACACACACACACACACACACAGAGAGAGAGAGAGAGAGAGAGAGAGAGAGAGAGAGAGGCAGAGGGAGAAGCAGGCTCCATGCAGGAAGCCCAACATGGGACTCGATCCTGGGTCTCCAGGATTAGGCCTTGGGCTGAAGGCAACACTAAACCACCAAGCCACCCGGGCTGCCCTCATTGATGGATTTTAATTAGAAAAGTTATATTACTATTTTAGAACTTAAAATTTTCAAGATCATTAGAAGATACAATTTTAATGTAAAATTTAGCAAACTCTTGAAACAAATACAAGCTGGCTACACATTCTAGGTCAAAAAAAAAGGTTTTTCAGAAAGGGATAAATAGTACTCTCTGGTTATAGAAGCTTCAGAAAGATTATTAAATATATTTTGTTGGCATGCATCAAGTATTGTAGGGATGTGATTAAAGGTGAAAATCTTATTCAAATAAAATACCTGTCATGAACCTTCATTCATGCCTTGAACCAAGCATTTTTTGAAATGTAGTTTAAAACTCTCAACAAAGTGATTTTAGGAAGAACACACCTCAGCATAATAAAGGTTATATGAAAAACCCACAGCTAACATCATACTCAGTGGAGAAAAACTGACAGCTTTTCCTTTAAGACTTATTGCCATTTAAAAAATTGTTTTCTAGCTATTTTTAAAAGATTTTTTATTTACTTATTAGACACACACACACACAGAGAGAGAGAGAGAGAGAGAGAGAGAGAGAGAGAGAGTACACTTACTGGTGTAAGTGTACCCCAGTGCACTTACACAGGCAGAGGGAGAAGCAGACTCTATACAGGGAGCCTGATGTGGGACTAGATCCCGGGTCTCCAGGATCATGCCCTGGGCTGAAGGCAGCACTAAACTGCTAAGCCACCGGGGTTACCCTGTTTTCTAGCTATTTTATAATTCATCTGTTCCTTTATTTTTTTCTTGCTCTCTTCCATTGTGATTTGATACTTTCTATTTCTTTCTCCTTCTCTTTTCTTCTGGGAATCCTGTAATGCATATATTGGCACCTTTTGATGATGTCCTATAAATCTCTTAAGGTATCTCCACTGTTGGCTTTTTTTAAGCGTATCAAATCTATGCTTTAATAACAAGAATTAATAAACTTACAGAAATTTAGCACTATTATTCATAAATAAGAAGTACTTCTTTTTAAAAATATTTTATTTATTTATTTATGAGACACACACACAGAGAGAGAGGCATAGACACAGGCAGAGAGAGAAGCAGGTTCTATGCAGGAAGCCTGACGTGGGAGTCGATCCCGGGAGTCCAGGATCATGCCCTGAACTGAAGGCAGGCGCTAAACCGCTGAGCCACCCAGGGATCCCAATAAGAAGTACTTCATATAAGTTTGCTTACCTTAATAATGTGATCATTTTTCCTTTTGTATTTTTTGCAACTTCTCCAAATCACCAGAAAGAGCAGATTTCCATATTACCTATTCAACCTAAAGAAAAAATTACAGACCATGGTTAATGTTCCAGCCAAAGAAACAAAAGAGGCAAATGTGTTTTTGCTTAAAAAATCTAGTTGTAAGGACACTATCAAAATACAAGTCAGGGGGATCCCTGGGTGGCTCAGCGGTTTACAGCCTGCCTTTGACCCAGGGTGTGATCCTCTCTGCCTGTGTCTGTGCCTGTGTGTGTGTGTGTGTGTGTGTGTGTCTCATGAATAAATAAATAAAATCTTTAAAAAATACAAGTCAGAAAAATGCAATATATTAGAAAAATTGTTCTTAGTTCAAACATCACCTAATTAAGGAAACCTTTCTAAAATGACTCCCCACGTCCTGGCACAGCCATTCTTGATTATATCACCCTATTTTGCCTTCTTCATTTCACTTATCACGAAGTGTTACTAGTTTATTGTCTTCTCGCCCCATCCTATAATATAAATCTTAAAGCTGGGATCTTATGTGTTTACCAATCTCTTCCCAGTTTCTAGCATAGTATCTGACTTTTAGCAGGGGCTCATCAATATTCAACACATGTTATTGACTCTATCTACAAATATTAAGCACTCAATAATATAAAATATAAAATTGTAGAAAGACTCAAAGAGGGGTAAACATGGTTCCCATACCGCAAGCACTTATTTTCTAAATTGACATCTTTAATGAGGCATGGATGTAAAACACTTGAGAACATATTCAGTATTTAATCCAGGAAGGCAGCTTACAACTAGAAAACGGGAGAATGAATGGTTATAGCTATAATACTAAGAGAATCCTACCTAACTGCAGGAAATACAATTTTTATTTGAAACTCTCCTTATCTAGAAGTGGAAAGATCTCCATATTTTCTAAGGGCCAGCTGCAAGTGCTGGCCATTTATAGCAGGCATGATTTTATATATATATATATATATATATATTTCCTATTGCAAGTTTTTCTGCCAAGGTTTGAAGGAAGAGGAGGTCAATTTATAGATTATTCAGATAAAAGCAGATCAAAGGGCTAAATTATTAGAGTAGTTCACTCATGTTTTGGGGGGGGCTTAGTAGCATTGATTTAGGTCTTATATATTCTAGTGCTTGCCTGAACCTAGGAAGGACATAGATTATTATTGAAATTGACATACTATGTCCATTTCCTGGTTACTATGGATAAAACAACCACTGAACACAAATCTATTGATAAAACATTTCTGTCAATCTTACCCATTTTAGCCAAGTACCTTCAGCATTAAGGTTTTCTTGATGCTGTAATGGTAACAAACATATCATGTTTTCAAAAATGAATATTTCATTTTCAGTATCTACATTTATATTTTGTGGCTTCTTTCCTCCTCCCTCCTACACTCCACAACTTATTCCACAATCTACCACAGAATCAGTTAAAGTGGTTCATCAGTATTCAAGGCAATATTCTCTATCTTAGCAAAGATTGACCATTATCATTACAAAATACACATCTATGTCAAACCATGGAGAATTGTACCCCAGTGCACTTACAACCATAAAGAGAGAAGCACTGAATATTTTAATATTCAGCCTTCTTACAAGAATGCTGAAATGCTCTGCTCAAAGGCAATCCTGTGATAAATTCTCAAACTAGTCAAAAACAGAATGAGTTTAAAATATTTCTTTTTAAATAAGGCACATATTCTTTACAGTTTTAGATTTAATTTCCCTTGGTCCAAAAAGCACAGAATTGACCTGGTGGTCACACAGCCAGCCTGGATGAGCCTTGCTAAGCTGTATGCCAAAATATGTCATAGCTTTGCAGCACTGGGAACTGGCAGGCCATTAGGATCATTAGGCAGACTGGGACTCTGCAGTTGTCCGGCTGCTGCTGGAATTGCTGTACTCTCTGTCATACAATTATTCCACCAGTGGGGCTACAGACCTACTTCTTTAAACACCTTTAGTTACTTTGATGTGAATTTGATGTGTGGGAATTCAGACTTTTGAGAGTAGTCTCATCTGGAAAAAAGAACACTTTCAAATATCTATATTCTAATATTTTTATGGTTAACATGAACAACTCAAATTTTTCTCATGGTCTCATATAATTATGTGCTAAGGCATTTATTCAAAGTCCATTTTAATTCTTATGTTCAAGTCCTTTGCAAGCTCAGTTTTATTAGCCAAGTGTTCTGTATGCATATTATGCATTTTGACCTTAGGAATTCTCTTTGTGCCTGTTTTTGTTTGAGCAGGTTATTGAACACTGAGTATCAGAAAGGGCATTCAAAAATCAATCTTATTTTTTAGACATAACATTTAACTTTCTACCTTTTCTGATTAGTTAGTGGTCAGTAACTGCCTTTTTTCATATTTTAATTATATGCTATTTGTTTAATATATGTGTTTTAAATTGACAAATTTAGTGACCATTGTCATCCTCCATCTTTATAATTAAACTGTCAACTGCGTAACAAGTGGTTTACATCATCTCTGTGGCAGTTTTAGTCATTTGGATAATTTCCATTCCATAAAAACACTGCTGGTGAGCTTCAAGAAATAAGCTACTACATTGTTCCTAATAAAGATGGGACTTTCTCTTTCTATAACAAGTCAAGTGACATGATATACAAGAACATGTATATGCCCATAGCATCCATATGCACACACATAGCCTGTATTTCATAGATCATAATAAAATTTAATACATTTTTAAATAATCAGAGGTGTCATAAATATTCACTGTGTAGGAAGTCCTCAATAGGCTGTCAGTCTGCTATAGATCACTCTGCGGACACGGTGTAGCCTTACTTAAAGATGAGTCTCTTGAGAGCAATAGAGACACACTGGAAAGTAGGAGGAAATAAAATTAATACAAAATGCAAAGATATTTCTGTATTTTGTATCAGCAAATTTCATGACAATTTTTTTCATCTTGTAAATATTTGTGATTATTCAATTTTTTCACATCTTTCCTTCACTTAAACTTACCTAGATTTTAGATGTAAATGTGAAGAATACCAAAATTCTAATGCCTATTTTTAATGAAGTCTCATTCCAAAAAAATTTAGAGTACTTCTATTGCATTTCAAATTCAATTCTCCAATATATTTGGTGAATTTAAAACTAAAACTGGGCGCAAATTGAAAAGAGACCATAAAGGATTTAAACAAGATCCTGACGGGCCCTGCACTTACACATTAAAATAGCCAACCTTATGGTTATAAAGAAGCATTTGTGCAGTGCTTCCCACAAGATAGAGAAATACTATTATTCTTTAATCTACAGACTTTGTCTCTTTTAAAAAATTGAATTAAAATATTTGACTTTCTGTTTGACTTTAGAGTATTTCAGTGATAAAGAGTTGCTTTTCCTTTTTCTGAGTCTAATTAATATTAAAATATAAACATAGTCTGTATGCAATCTCTTACATTCCAATTCCAATACTGTTTTTATTTTTCTTTTATCAAAGCATGAATTTAGAGCTAGATTTTAAAAAATCACTTCAAGAACCAGAGTGCCAGCATTATACAAGTATTCCTTTCTTTGGACTTACTAACATTCTTCAATGAAGGGTGCTTTGCTTCCTAGAGAATTTTAGTTAAAAGCATTCTAGGTATTAAAACTTCTTATATGTGAATCTACGGTGTACTTAAAATATGTAATATAAGAAAATTCTGCCTCCAATGTCTTCCTTGCAAATGTCTCCAATAAAGAGAGAAAAACTACCACCTTACATCTGTCTTTTGTTCTCTGCAACTATATATAGGGAAAATAATGTTCTACTGTATGCATACCCTCACCTCAATCCCTTTACTTTTCAGTCAGAGGCTTCCATTTAAGCATTTTTAATTATGCTGTAAGAGGTGTACAATTTGTTTTAAAAATTAAGGTCAGTATATAATAAATATGGTAAAATATTTCTATTCATCATACCAGTCACTAGTCACTAATCTTACAGATATGAGTAGAACCCTTGAGAGAGGCAGAGAAAATGTGTCCTCATGTCAGCTCAGAGCAGAGTTATGAATAAGCCCATTCTCCCACACAATAGTTAGCAAATCAATTTAGTGAAATATTTATCATAAGAACAGTATTTATACATTTTCAGAATAAATAGTTCATATTAAATATGGGATATATTTCTGTTGTCATGTGCATGGCTGTTAAATGCTAGGTATCTAGACATATTATAACAAAAACTATTTTACCTACTAGGTTTTTGTTGTTCTTTTTTTTAAAATTTTATTTATTTATTTATTTATTTATTTATTTATGATAGTCACAGAGAGAGAGAGAGAGAGAGAGAGCAGAGACACAGGCAGAGGAAAAGCAGGCTCCATGCACCAGGAGCCCGACGTGGGATTCGATCCTGGGTCCCCAGGATTGCACCCTGGGCCAAAGGCAGGCACCAAACCGCTACGCCACCCAGGGATCCCGGTTTTTGTTTTTCTTGTTACCAGTCTCCAAGATAGTAGGATATAGAAATTTTAATTAAGCTGACCTCATCATATAGATTGGTTCTGAACATTATTTCAAAAACATTAAAAAGTAAGTTAATTTTCACTATAACATGTCTGATACAACCATATCTTGGTACTAAAGTATCCTAAAGGCACTCTCTTAGACACATACATATTTTTTATTTTTGTCTCTGTGTTTCTCCCTCTGTGTCTCTTCTAGTACCTATTCCTGAATATTGGCTTATTTATGAAATATCAATATAGGATTTAAGTAATAGAAACAGAGAAAAAAGAAAATTTAAGTGACAGTATCCTAAGACAGGAAAAGACCCATAGAAATCATCCAATTTGTTAATATCTAGTAAGATGAAGCATATTATGCTTTGAAAAATCTTCATTTTCACTGGACAATGAATTTTCTATTATAAAGGCAAGAGTGTCAGCCTCTATTATTTGCCAAAGATGGGACAGAATTTGATATGTTCCTGAATCAGTTTTTGCAAGCAAAATATTCTCAGTGTTTCACTGCTTTTGCTGAATAATAATGATAGGGCATTCATATAGAAATATTATGCCACTGCTGCACTATCTATATTAACTGTTTCCCATGGCTTTTCTAGTTAATGAAATAACATTCACTGTGGTGTGGCAAATTGCAATTCTATTGATGCACAGAATGACCTTGGAAAGTTATTCTTACTTCTCTGAGCCTCACTTTGAGCATCTGTAAAAATGGTCTATCTCATTAGGTTTCTGTGTAAGGATTAAGTTAAATAATATATGCAAAACACCTAATAGAGCATCTGGTATAGAGTAGGAGCTCAATATAAGTGCCAAGTTTTCTAATACTGCTTTTCCACAAACCCACTCCATCCTTTATGGGGAAAGATTTACAAGGAGATATTTGCACTTACATCTTCAGGCCTCTTAGTAATTTATACCATATTTCTGTGAAAAGATTGACTACAGTGAAAGAATGAAGGTTCTATATGAAGCTCAGGGCTTTGTCCAAGATTTTTGACCCTTAGTACTATTGACATTTTAGAGTGGATAATTTCATTGTGGACGATGTTTGCAGCATCTCTGGCCTCTACCCACTAGACACCAGTAGTATCACACATTAACCCCCAAGATGTGACAACCAAGATTGTTTCCAGACACTGGTAAATGTCCCTTGCAGGGCAAAAACCTCCTTAATTAAAGCTACTGCCTTAAACTAATATAGGGGCAGAGACTTCAACCTAATGAATGCCATTGATTAACCAACCGGACTAAATCATATACCTATGAATGCATATGATTTAATGACTCCAAAATTATTTTTAAATAGTATAGTTAATGTAATAAAGTGTCTTTTTAATTGGAAAATTAACCCCTAATTCTTAAAAAATAGTGGTAATTCTAAGCCACCCAACTTTATTTTTTTCTCTATTCGCCACACTCTTAAATTCTGGAGAGCTGTTTTACAAATACAATTTCATAGATGATTTGGTGGAAATTTATAAACATATAACCTAATTTGAAAAAAAAATCAAGGTGTACAACCTGTAGAAGTTGAATTTTGATTCACCTAGACAAGATAATTAAAGGAGAAATCTAGAAGTGGGTCCACTATAGTATAAAAGGAAGATATTTTATTTCCATCATAATAATTATGTAGCTTTAATAAATGTAAATTTTTCCTAAGGGGTATATAAAATATAATGATTCAGAGGGTGGGAAGAAAGCTTAATGGTAACCAAATAAAATAAAAGGATTAGTCATGATCATATTAAGTCTTAATCATACTGTGAGTTACAGTGTACATGCCAGTTCTGCCTTTATCTATATCTATATCTATCTATCTATCTATCTATCTATCTATCTATCTATATCTATATATTAAAGAGGAAAATAGCAGAAGAGTCCTTTGCAGATTATAAATTCTATACCCTGACAATTCAAACAATTGAGCGAAAAGTAAGATAGTTGTCAGAGAAATCCAATCCAGAAAGTCATAGTATCTCACAGCAGCATATCATTCAAATGCAATCTACATAGGGATTGGTATAGGCAATGAAATAAAATGAGGCATACACTTTCCCTTGTGAAACATCCAGCAGCTGCCACTAAGCTTCAGATATGACAGTTCCCTAAACAGCTTTTGGATATACTTAGAACCCCGTGTTAGCTTGTCGCTCCTCATGACAGCTGAGCAATTCTCTACTTAAACACTTAAGTCCCATTGGTGCAAAAAAGAGAAAAGGGTTTCTCTCTTTACCTGTGTGAGAGTATTTCCTGTGAATACAGAAGTGTTTTTAAAAGTGTTTGTGAATATTTCATCAACAGCCCTTACCTAACATTCATCTCCCTTCAACTCTTTGCACCATAGATCACACTTCTGCAGGTCCATTTTTCTTAAAACTTGGTTTTGTGTGACGAATTATTTTCCTTCCTCTTTTCTCTCCTTTAACCACACTTTCTCTGTCTCCAACACTGGTTTCTTACTCCCACACAAAAGTATGAAAACTACTTAGGGTTCTATTCTATGGCTTTTCAACTTCTTTTTAAAAATAGGCTCCATGCCCAGGATGGAGTCCAAAGTGGGGCCTAAACTCACGACCCTGAGATCAAGTCCTGAGCTGAGATCAAGAATCACAGGCACCGGGGATCCCTGGGTGGCGCAGCGGTTTAGTGCCTGCCTTTGGCCCAGGGCGCGATTCTGGAGACCCGGGATCGAATCCCACATCGGGCTTCCGGTGCATGGAGCCTGCTTCTCCCTCTGCCTGTGTCTCTGCCTCTCTCTCTCTCTGTGTGTGACTATCATACATAAATAAATAAAAATTAAAAAAAAAAAAGAATCACAGGCACCATCAAAAGATGAATGGATAAAGAAGATCTGGTTTATGTATACAATGGAATATTACTCAGCCATTAGAAATGACAAATACCCACCATTTGCTTCAACATGGATGGAACTGGAGGGTATTATGCTGAGTGAAAGAAGCCAGTAGGAGAAGGACAAACATTATATGTTATCATTCATTTGGGGAATATAAATAATAGTGAAAGGGAATAGAAGGGAAGGGAGAAGAAATGGGTAGGAAATATCAGAAAGGGAGACAGAACATAAAGACTCCTAACTCTGGGAAACGAACTAGGGGTGGTGGAAGGGGAGGAGGCCGGGGGGTGGGGGTGAATGGGTGATGGGCACTGAGGGGGGCACTTGATGGGATGAGCACTGGGTGCTATTCTGTATGTTGGCAAATTGAACACCAATAAAAATAAATTTATTATTAAAAAAAGAATCACAGGCACCCAGTGCCCTGGCTTTTCTACTTTTTATTTATCTTACCTTTCTAGTTAAAGGCAATTTACTAGATGTCTTGAACTTTTCATCACTTTTATTTGGATGAGTCAGATATCTTTCTCTAGACCTAACAACTCTCCTGATCTCTAGCCTCACATTTCATATTGCCTACTCTATAATTCTAACAATATATATTTTTGATAGCAGGTCATGGTGAACATAGCTTCCCTTCCTAATCTAAGTTCGATTTGGTCTTTATTTGGTCTTTATTTTCTCCTCCAACTATTAAATACGTATTTTTAAAAGACAGGTAATATTATTTACTCCTTGCTCAAAATCTTTCCATAATTCCCCATATGTGTCAGATAAAAGGTCAACTGTCTTTGATATTTACAATCATCCCAAGTCTGGCAGTGAAGTATAGTGGAGAATAGAGTATAATGAAAACTATTGGTGTAAGAGACTTCGGTTCAAAGCTATACGCATAATAGCAAGATAGTATTAACCAAGTAAATTAATGATTTGGGATCTCAGTTTATTTACACAAAATGAATGGTTTTGAGCTAGAAGACTTCTAAAGATTCTTCCAAATTTTAAATGTGTATCACTGTGGTTCTGTTTTTCAAGCTTATCTCTCAGGAAACTCATAGTATATACCATGAACTTCAACCATTCTAAACTATTACTATTTCTTGAATATGTGTTCTGGCTACCATATCTTTGTCATGACTATAGACTTTAAGATACATAGCTCTCTTTTTCTGCCTATTGAACACTATCCACTTTCAAGGCCTTGCTCAAATGTTACCTTCTCCAATAGAAATACTTTGGTCTCCCCAGCCAGAAGAGATCTTTGCTTTTCACAGGCCAGGAGTATTTCATTCATCTCTTTAGGTCATCATACACATATTTATATTTTCACTTTATGTGCTCACTAGATAATAAGTGCCTTAAGGATAAAACATTATGTCTTAAAATCATAGAATTTTTATATAGAAGAAAACCCACCTTGTACTATTTCCAATCTAATTTAGGCAGCTGTCCTGTCATATTATTTATAGACAGCAATCTAGACAATGTTTACATAATATCTGTAGAGAGTATCTTGCCTTATGAGGCAGCCTATCCAATGGACAGAAAAGTTTAATGATGGAAAAGTTTTTCCAGCTAGTAAGACAAAACAGATTTCTCCATGAATTCTACATAGTCTTATTTTGCTAATTGGTTGTCTATGTTTCCCAAGTTTTCTCTTTTTTAGCTATTGTTTCTGTCATGGGGAACACTGCTGCTTCATCAAAAATTTGAATCACAGATCAGTGGCATCGTTCCAGTGCTGTTGGATTTTTGCTCCACTTTCTCCTTTGTGTCATACCCAACTCACTACAATATCTTGATACCAATTTCAGCTCCCAACTCCTTAGGATAATTTTCATCATTTATTTCTTTATTATTATTTTATTCACTATAGGGCTTATCTATCCTATCAAATACATCAGAGATTAGGAACTCAATCTTCAAGCTCATTAATCCATCCTTCCAAACAAAGATAGAGAGCCTCTCATGCTCCAGGCACTGTGTTGGACTGTGAAGACAAAATGGTATACAAAAATAGACATATACTCTGTTAGAATGAAGATTACAATATTGTTATCAGTACTGAATTTGTAGAAAAGTTAATATTTAGACAAAAATCTGCAATACTAAGAATACTAATGTTATGAGGTTGAGTAGCATTGGGTAACATTTCATAGAAGAGATTGTCCAAGTTGGGAAGGTCAGGGAAGTCTTCTCTGAAGAAGTGATACTTAAGTTGAAATATGAAGAATGAATATCAATTAACTAAGCAAAGGCTAGGAGGAGGAGAGAATTCCAAGCAGAGATAAAAGGATATGCAAGGACCCGGAGCCAGGAAACACAAAGACATTTTGTAAATTGAAAAAAGATTAGATGATGGGATGAGCACTGGGTGTTATGCTATATGTTGGCAAATTGAACTCCAATAAAAAAAAATATATATTCTGACACCCTAAAAAAAAAAAAAAGATTAGAATGACTGGAGTACAGGAAGTATAGTGGAATTGAGCTTGAAGAAGAAAGCAAGAGCCAAAGATTTTAAGGAATATTAAAGATTTTAGTTATATCTTAATAACATAAGAGACCATCGAATTTGAGGGTGGGGGCCAAGATGCTAAATGATCAGATATGCATTATTTTTATTTAAGTATAATTTACATATAATTAAATGCTCATATATTAAGTGGTCTGATGAAAGCGTCAAGTCACAGAACATTTTCATATGCTGAAAATCCCCTTGTTTCCCTTCCCAATCAACCCCTAACTCCCAGACGTAACTATTGATCTGATTTCTATCACCTTAGGTTAGTTTTACCTACTCTAGTACTTCATAAAAGTGGAATCATGCAATATGCCAGCTTCAAATTAACTTATTTGACTCAGCATAACATATTTGTGTTAGGCTTTCTGTGTGTGCATGTGTGTTAACACATTCAAAATAACATATTTCTGTTATATGTCATCTCTGTTGTACAAATCGATGTATTTATCCATTCTCATGTTGATTAGATTATTGAGTGAAGAACATGAAATTCAAGGTGGATCCTTTTAGAAGGTTGTTACTGTTTTCAGTAAGAGGGAAATTTTATAATAGTTTTAATCCAGTTTATTTAACTAGATAAGGAAGTAAATGAGTAGTTTCAAGAAATGTTTAGGAAGAGGTAAACAGGATTTGGTGATGGATCGGATGTAGAGGTAAAGGTGATAATGGGACCAAGGGTAGCAGTATCTTTTTGGTTTATGTATGGTGGCATTATGCAGAGAATTAAGAAAATGTGATGAGGGCCATATTTTGGACATTTTTAGGAGATTATGTGTATTATATTTTGGGCATGTTGAATTTGAGGCACTGTTTTTGAGCAATTCAAGTGGCAATGTTAAGCATTCAACTCAATATATGCCTGTGTAGTTAAGAGGTCAAGATCACCACCTGGATGAACTCTTCCACTTCCTTTTCTAGTAGGGAGACCAGTTTTCATTTATTTCATGCATAAATGGTGGCTGCCTCAGGCCAGAACACAAATACTGCAGCTTTTCCTACAGTGCTCAGACTTTACATGACTGATATTAAATGACTAAACTTCTAGAATAACTGTAATAGGCTTTATCCTTTGAATTCTTGGTTTCTATGGGGGTGCTGGGAACATAGATTTAAGTGAGACTGATTAATTGACCTCCCTACTAGCTTTACCAAAGCTAGATAGATAGTTTTTTTTTTTAAGATAGCAATGGAGGAGGCTAACACCTTTCATCAAAAAAACTAATATATAGGTACCAAAATCTCTTTACTTCTTTTGGCATTTCTTTCCTATAACAATATATGTCTATAAGATGGATGGATAAAGAAGATGTTATACACACACACACACACACACACACACACACACACAATGGAATATTACTCAGTAATTAGAAACAACAAATACCCACCATTTGCTTCAGCATGGATAGAACTGGAGGGTATTATGCTGAGTGAAGTAAGTCAATGGAGAAGGACAAACTTTATATGGTCTCATTCATTCAGGGAATATAAAAAAAATAGTGAAAGGGAATAAAGGGGAAAGGAGAGAAAATGAGTGGGAAATATCAGTGAGGGTGATAGAACACGAGAGACACCTAACTCTGGGAAAGGAACAAGGGGTGGTGGAAAGGGTGGTGGGTGGGTGGTGGGGGTTACTGGGTGATGGGCACTGAGGGGGGCACTTGATGGGATGAGCACTGGGTGTTATTCTATATGTTGGCAAATTGAACACGAATAAAAAAAATGAGCGGTCCTTGCGGTCCTGGGCCGTCCTGGCCTCTAACTGTCCCAGAGGGAGGCCGGATCCTGAGCTGTGTCCCGACGCCCTGTGTTCAGGGGCCTGTGCTGTTGGATTCCCGCTCCCCGCCGTGCAGCCCCCTCCGCGGAGCCGCCGCCCGAGCTCCTCCGGGCTGCTCCCAGAGCCGCGCAGCCCCCTCCGCACGGAGCTTTTGGCTGAGCAGATCAGCGGCCCCACCCCGGAGCCTCCAGGCCCTGCAGACAGAAAGCCCCGGAGTTACTGTGGGAGCTGATTCCAGGGCTCCAGAGCTGCCGCCCCGTCACTGTGGTTGTTCCTCCTGGAGACTCACGGGGTAAACAACCCGCACTGACCCCTGCACCAGGCAGGGGGAAGAGCAGCTCCCCCAAGTGCTAACACCTGAAAATCAGCACAACAGGCCCCTCCCCCAGAAGACCAGCTAGACAGACAAGTTCCAGGGGAAGTCAAGGGTCTCAAAGTATACAGAATCAGAAGATACGCCCCCGTGTTTTTTGTTTTTTTTCTTTTTTTTAGATTTCTTTTTTTAATTAATTTATTTATTTATTTATGATAGTCACAGAGAGAGAGAGAGAGAGAGAGAGAGAGAGAGAGAGAGGCAGAGACACAGGCAGAGGGAGAGGCAGGCTCCATGCACCGAGCCCGATGTGGGATTGGATCCCGGGTCTCCAGGATCGCGCCCTGGGCCAAAGGCAGGCGCTAAACCGCTGAGCCACCCAGGGATCCCTCTTTTAGATTTCTGACTGCTTCCCCCACACCCCCTTTTTTTTACCTTTCTTTCTTTTTCTTTCTATTTCTCTTTCTCTTTTTTGCTTTTTTTCTTCGTTTTCTTTTTTCTTTTTCTCTTTTCTTTCCTTCTGTATCTCTCTTTTTCTCCTTTTCCCAATATAACTTGTTTTTGGCCACTCTGCCCTGAGCAAAATGACTAGAAGGAAAACCTCACCTCAAAAGGAAGAATCAGAAACAGTCCTCTCTTCCACAGAGTTACAAAATCTGGATTACAATTCAATGTCAGAAAGCCAATTCAGAAGCACTATTATACAGCTACTGGTGGCTCTAGAAAAAAGCGTAAAGGACTCAAGAGACTTTATGACTGCAGAATTTAGATCCAATCAGGCAGAAATTAAAAATCAATTGAATGAGTTTGAAAAATCAAACTAGGGATCCCTGGGTGGCGCAGCGCTTTAGTGCCTGCCTTTAGCTTAGGGCGTGATCCTGGAGACCTGGGATCGAATCCCACATCAGGCTCCAGTGCATGGAGCCTGCTTCTCCCTCTGCCTGTGTCTCTGCCTCTCTCTCTCTCTCTCTGTGACTATCATAAATAAACAAAAATTAAAAAAAGAAAAATCAAACTAGAAGTCCTAATGACAAGGGTTAACCAGGTGGAAGAACGAGTGAGTGACATAGAAGACAAGTTGATGGCAAAGAGGGAAACTGAGGAAAAAAGAGAGAGGCAATTAAAAGACCATGAAGACAGATTAAGGGAAATAAACGACAGCCTGAGGAAGAAAAACCTAAGTTAAATTGGGGTTCCCGAGGGCGCCGAAAGGGAGAGAGGGCCAGAATATGTACTTGAAAAAATCCTAGCTGAAAACTTTCCTAATCTGGGAAGGGAAACAGCCATTCAGATCCAGGAAATAGAGAGATCCCCCCTAAAATCAATAAAAACCTTTCAACACCTCGACATTTAATAGTGAACCTTGCAAATTCCAAAGATAAGGAGAAGATCCTTAAAGCAGCAAGAGACAAAAAATCCCTGACTTTTATGGGGAGGAGTATTAGGGTAACAACAGACCTCTCCACAGAGACCTGGCAGGCCAGAAAGGGCTGGCAGGATATATTCAGGGTCCTAAATGAGAAGAACATGCAACCAAGAATACTTTATCCAGCAAGGCTCTCATTCAGAATGGAAGGAGAGATAAAGAGCTTCCAAGACAGGCAGGAACTGAAAGAATATGGGACCTCCAAACCAGCTCTGGAAGAAATTTTAAGGGGGACTCTTAAAATTCCCCTTTAAGAAGAAGTTCAGCAGAACAATCCACAAAAACAAGGACTGAATAGATATCATGATGTCACTAAACTCATATCTGTCAATAGTAACTCTGAACGTGAATGGGCTTAATGACCCCATCAAAAGGCGCAGGGTTTCAGACTGGATAAAAAAGCAGGACCCATCTATTTGCCATCTACAAGAGACTCATTTGAGACAGAAGGACATCTACAACCTGAAAATAAAAGGTTGGAGAACCATTTTCCATTCAAATGGTCCTTAAAAGAAAGCAGGGGTAGCCATCCTTCTTACATCAGATAAACTAAAATTTACCCCGAAGACTGTACAAAAGCAGTCCTGAGGGGGAAATACATCGCATTACAAGCATCCATTCAAAAACTGGAAAGAACTCAAATACAAAAGCTCACCGTACACCTAATGGAGCTAGAGAAAAAACAGCAAATAGATCCTACTCCCAGCAGAAGAAGAGAGTTAATAAAGATTCGAGGAGAACTCAATGAAATTGAGACCAGAAGAAATGTGGAACAGATCAACAAAACCAGGAGTTGGTTCTTTGAAAGAATTAATAAGATAGATAAACCATTAGCCAGCCTTATTAAAAAGAAGAGAGAGAAGACTCAAATTAATAAAATCATGAATGAGAAAGGAGAGATCACTACCAACAGCAAGGAAATACAAACGATTTTAAAAACATATTATGAACAGCTCTATGCCAATAAATTAGGCAATCTAGAAGAAATGGACGTATTCCTGGAAAGCCACAAACTACCAAAACTGGAGCAGGAAGAAATAGAAAACCTGAACAGGCCAATAACCAGGGAGGAAATTGAAGCAGTCATCAAAAACCTCCCAAGACACAAAAGTCCAGGGCCAGATGGCTTCCCAGGGGAATTCTATCAAATGTTTAAAGAGGAAACCATACCTATTCTACTAAAGCTGTTTGGAAAGATAGAAAGAGATGGAGTACTTCCAAACTCGTTCTATGAGGCCAGCATCACCTTAATTCCAAAACCAAAGACCCCACCAAAAAGGAGAATTATAGACCAATATCCCTGATGAACATGGATGCAAAAATTCTCAACAAGATACTAGCCAATAGGATCCAACAACACATTAAGAAAGTTATTCACCATGACCAAGTAGGATTTATCCCTGGGCCAGATGGCTGGTTCTACACTCGTAAAACAATCAATGTGATTCATCATATCAGCAAGAGAAAAACCAAGAACCATATGATCCTCTCATTAGATGCAGAGAAAGCATTTGACAAAATATAGCATCCATTTCTGATCAAAACTCTTCAGAGTGTAGGGATAGAGGGATCATTCCTCAACATCTTAAAAGCCGTCTAAGAAAAGCCCACAGCAAATATCATTCTCAATGGGGAAGCACTGGGAGACTTTCCGGTAAGATCAGGAACAAGACAGGGGTGTCCACTCTCCCCATTCCTATTCAACCTAGTACTGGAAATCCTATCCTCAGCAATCAGACAACAAAAAGACATTAAATGCATTCAAATTGGCAAAGAAGAAGTCAAACTCTCCCTCTTCGCCGATGACATGATACTCTACATAGAAAACCCAAAAGCCTCCACCCCAAGATTACTAGAATTCATACAGAAATTTGGCTGCGTGGCAGGATACGAAATCAATGCCTAGAAGTCAGTGGCATTTGTATACACTAACAATGAGACTGAAGAAAGAAAAATTAAGGATTCCATCCCATTTACAATTGCACCCAAAAGCAGAAGATACCTAGGAATAAACCTAACCAAAGAGGTAAAGGATCTATACCCTAAAAACTATAGAACACTTCTGAAAGAAATTGAGGAAGATACAAAGAGATCGAAAAGTATGCCATGCTCATGGATTGGCAGAATTAAAATTGTGAAAATGTCAATGTTACCCAGGGCAATTTACACGTTTAATGCAATCCCTATCAAAATACCATGGACTTTCTTCAGAGAGTTAGAACAAATTACTTTAAGATATGTGTGGAATCAGAAAAGACCCCGAATAGCCAGGGGAATTTTAAAAAAGAAAACTATAGCTGGGGGCATCACAATGCCAGATTTCAGGTTGTACTACAAAGCTGTAGTCATCAAGACAAAAGCAGACACAGAGATCAATGGAACAGAATAGAGAACCCAGAAGTGGACCCTGAACTTTATGGTCAACTAGTATTCGATAAAGGAGGAAAGACTATCCATTGGAAGAAAGACAGTCTCTTCAATATATGGTGCTGGGAAAATTGGACATCCACATGCAGAAGAATGAAACTAGACCACTCTCTTTCACCATACACAAAGATAAACTCAAAATGGATGAACGATATAAATGTGAGACAAGATTCCATCAAAATCCTAGAGGAGAACACAGGCAACACCCTTTTTGAACTCGGCCACAGTAACCTTGCAAGATACATCCACGAAGGCAAAAGAAACAAAAGCAAAAATGAACTATTGGCACTTCATCAAGATAAGAAGCTTTTGCACAGCAAAGATTACAGTCATCAAAACTAAAAGACAACCTACAGAATGGGAGAAGATATTTGCAAATGACATATCCGAGAAAGGGCTAGTATCCAAGAACTATAAAGAACTTATTAAACCCAACAGCAAAGAAACAAACAATCCAATCATGAAATGGGCAAAAGTCATGAACAGAAATCTCACAGAGGAAGACATAGACATGGCCAACACGCACATGAGAAAATGTTCTGCATCACTTTCCATCAGGGAAATGCAAGTCAAAACCACAATGAGATACCACCTCACACCAGTGAGAATGGGGAAAATTAACAAAGCAGGAAACCACAAATGTTGGAGAGGATGCGGAGAAAAGGGAACCCTCTTAACACTGTTGGTGGGAATGTGAACTGTTGCAGCCACTCTGGAAAACTGTGTGGAGGTTCCTCAAAGAGTTAAAAATAGACCTGCCCTACGACCCAGTAATTGCACTGCTGGGGATTTACCCCAAAGATACAGATGCAATGAAATGCCAGGACACCTGCACCCCAATGTTTCTAGCAGCAATGTTCACAATAGCCAAACTGTGGAAGAAGCCTCGGTGTCCATCGAAAGATGAATGGATAAAGAAGATGTGGTTTATGTATACGATGGAATATTGCTCAGCTATTAGAATTGACAAATACCCACCATTTGCTTCAACGTGGATGGAACTGGAGGGTATTATGCTGAGTGAAAAAAGTCAATTGGAGAAGGACAAACATTATTTGTTCTCATTCATTTGGGGAATATAAATAATAGTGAAAGGTAATAGAAGGGAAGGGAGAAGATATGGGTAGGAAATATCAGAAAGGGAGACAGAACATAAAGACTGCTAACTCTGGGAAACGAACTAGGGGTGGTGGAAGGGGAGGAAGGTGGGGGGTGGGGGTGAATGGGTGATGGGCATTGAGGGGAGCACTTGACGGGATGAGCACTGGCTTTTTTTCTGTATGTTGGAAAATTGAACACCAATAAAAATAAATTTATTATTAAAAAATAAAAAATTAAAAATTAAATATATATGCTGTAGCATTTTAATAAGTTTTTAGTTGATACTGCTATCAGTTCACTTGATTTTTGCTCTCCAGAATTATAACTAACATATATGATGAATATGGTGACACAATCAGCCTAAAAACAAAGTGAACTTGCTTCTGAAGATATAAACTATTAACTATCACCTAATAACTGATTAACTGTTAACCTGAGTATAGGCAAAAAGATATGTTCATATCAGAGGTGGTGACTAAAACCAGTTCCAGAAATTGCATGTTTATGCCAGGTAAACCCAGCAGGAGGTACGCAATCCAGACAGTTACTACAGGATATGCAGTTGAGAGCACAGCTGTACAATTTCAAAATATCATGAAAAATTATTTTTGTGAAATTGAGCTATTAAGCTCATGTTATCAAATGTACGTGGTCTGAATAAGCATAATATCATCTTTCAGCGAAATGCAATACATGCAGATTTTTTTCATCACAACTTTAAATGGCACACAAATGTGACTAGTAATACAAAATGGGTTATAGTAACTTCCTATTTAAAATTACCATTCAAATCCTTTAAAGACAAAGTTAAATAAAGGGTAAAACCCATACATATTTTCCCTATAGAACAGTTGCTGTTATCAAATGTGGGTGACAATACATGAAATGAAATCCTTCATTGGAAAACTTAGTGTAACAGCAATCCAAAGGCGTCTACGTAAAAGTGACTGTTTACTGTACCAAAAGTTGGCGCTTGAGAACTACCTGACAAGCCCTTAACTGAACCACCTACTGTGTACTAGACCCTTGCACACTACTAATATTTTCCCTGCACTTCTATCTGTGACTGTCTTCTGCAAGTAAATATAAGAATTAACATACATGATAAATAAAAGTTCTCTGCATGTCTCAGCAAAAAAAAAAAAAATGTACTGTCAGAAGGAATGACAGTAGTGATCAAAAGGCCATAGAATTTCAGTTGTGGTGTAAAAGCTTGAAGGTACTTTTAACTTAATGCTATTCAAGTCACAAGATCTAATGGCAACTGCCTCAATACTTTGCATTTATAGATAATTTAGATCTATATTCAGGAAATTTAACATTTAATTTCAAACAATTTCTTGAAAATGGAAAAATAAAGGATGTCACCATGCTGTTTGACCTTTCATTTTACTTTTAGCAAAAAAAAAGTTCTTTGCCTTTCCTATAGTGTATAATCCATTTTTTTCACTCACTAGAACCAGAATTTCAGAATTGTAATCATAGAAATCGTGAATAATAGGAGGAAATTTGAACAATAGATGTTCTTATTTCTACTTTGAGTTAGAATTCTATTTGCTACTTTGATTATAGCATGGTATTAAAAAATCCACATCATGGGGCAAATTCCCATATATGCCAGTTGGTTTCACTCCATGTTCTTTTTTTAAAATAAATTTATTATTATTGGTGTTCAATTTGTCAACATACAGAATAACACCCAGTGCTCATCCCATCAAGTGCCCTTTCAGTGCCCACCACCCAGTCATCCCCACCCCCCGCCCACCTTCCCTTCTACCACCCCTAGTTCTTTTCCCAGAGTTAGGAGTCTTTCATGTTCTGTCTCCCTTTCTGATATTTCCCACTTATTTTTTCTCCTTTCCCCTTTATTCCCTTTCACTATTTTTTATATTCCTCACATGAATGAGACCATATAATGTTTGTCCTCCAATTGACTTATTTCACTCAGCATAATACCCTCCAGTTCCATCCACGTTGAAGCAAATGGTGGGTATTTGTCGTTTCTAATGGCTGTTCACTCCATGTTCTAATCAAAGAAGCCACTCCTAATTGGTTGGCTGGCTTGCAACTGTGTGCCACAGATCATAAGACACAAGGAAAGGACATTATTTTGCATACAGCTCCATCTTGCTTCTGAATAACAATCCAAAGCTCAGTATCTATAGGTTGATGATAACTATTATCTCTGAAGATATAGACATCACATTTCTTATGAAAGCATTTTATTTACATGATATATATATACATATATATATATACCTTTTTAAGCATGTATGAAGCATACATTGCTTTGATATTTACTTTATCCTAATGCTTTTTATTGACTTCCATTATAATAATGTGTGCTAACTGAAATACAAAGATTTTTTTAATGAAATAAAAGTAGAGCTTCCAGGGGAATACTCTGAACTGGTGATACTAGCAACATATAACTAAAAGTCAAAAGAACACAAATATGAAAATATGAATCTGTTGTAGTAGAAATACACATATACTCTGAATCTTTGTATTGTTGAGAAACAATTATGGTAAATTTGATTATTCTTCTAAGCTGATTTTCTTTGGCATTTTGGCATTAAAAAAAGAAAAGGAGGTATACTACTCAGGCCTCACTTTTATGAGGGAGAAAAATCTAAGTCCTAAAGAAGATAGCATAATAAATCTCTGACATACTAATTGAAATAGCATACACATCTGACTCTGAGATATGTGCAGATGAATGGGTCATAGATTATATCAACCTTCATACTGTATAATTAGGTTTTGCTGAGGTTGTTCTACACCTCTGAAATATTTTTACTACACTGTCTTCATGCTGAAAGGACATTATGGACAGTTTGTTTCCATGAAGATCCTGACCATATGGCCCATGGATCTGCATTAGAAAATAAACAAATTGCACTCCTTTACCCCATAGTGCTCACTTGCAACACCAACTGACTTTCAGCACAGCTTGTTGTCAAAATGCATGAGTTAGCAGATGCGGAGCCACATTCTGATATTTATAGTTTTGAAAGCGTTAATTCCATTATAAATTCAGAAAATTTACTCTACAGATGTTGACAGTCTATATATCTTCGCTTGTTTCTCTGTTCTGTGTGATGATCATAGGCGGAAGGCAAAAATAATTCATTTCTTGAAGTGACTATGTTATGAGCTCATTCTCATTAACAATGCCACTGATTTTGATGGCATGCATTACATGCATATAATTTAAAAAACACCTTTCCCCAGTTCTTAGTACTACAAAAAGCTTGATTAGGCAATTTGCTCTTTTAATTAGGCCGACTAACACATCAATTGAAAGAAAAGGGGAAACCAATACAAGGCATGAATATTAATACAGAAAAACCTCTCTAAATGGGAAATGCCTTAAGGACCAAAAAAAGAATAGGAGTTATGCCAAAATGTTTTTAACTATTCAGAGTAGTAGCAAAAGCATTACCAAATGCAGTTAGATTTACCCTGGCTCTGATAAACAATGAAGTATTACATAAAACAAACTTTTCTTATGGCTTCAAAAAATGGAGCCATTACAGTATAGATACCTGTGTTACTTACCTTACTATAGAAGCTTTTCAAAAAAAGATTTGATTTATTTATTTGAGAGAGAGAGGGAGAGAGAGCACACAAGTGGGGCAGAGGCAGAGAGAGAGAGAGAGAGAGAGAGAGAGAGAGAGAGAAAGGGAGAAATAGACTCCCTGCTGAGCATGGAGCCCAATGCAGAGCCTGAGCTGGAGACCAACACTGGGCCAATCCCCTGACCCTGAGATCTTGGCCTGAGCCAGATGCTTAAACGAATGAACCACCCAAGTGGCTCCTATATTGTAAGGACTTTGAAAGACCCATTCTGGTTTTTAAGTTTGTAATCATCTTGTAATCCATTTTGTTATTTTCCATGTCCACATAAGCTTTATTTCGAATGGCAAATAATGAAAATCATTGTTTAACCATACAGAAGTTTGTTTATTTAGAGTACATCATTGCTGATGATTTTATCTATATGCTCACCCAACCATACTGATAACCTAATGGGTATGTTTCTGAGTGGTTGTCTTTTTTATTTGTATAAACTATATACTAAAAATAAGTGTAAAAAATAAAAATAAGTGTGAATTATAAATTTTGTAAATTGTCCAGTGCATTAGAATGAATTATAGAAATAATGATAATGCATGTTATTTCAGAGTAAAAACTACCTTTAATGATTTTTCTCTGGAATTTTTATTCCAGAAGCAGTGAGCTTTTTTTCAGTAAACTAGAGGTAGTATATGGCAGTCTCTCAAATTCCCAAAGTATCTACCCTACCATTAGACATACACTCTTTTGAGTCTTAGAATGCAATCAGAAAAAAGAAAGGGATCCTGAATGAGGAAATAGCAGACAACTAAAGATTAATCTCCCCACTTTATAATTTTGCTGTATTTCAATTCTGCTACACACAACACAAATACTGGAATTATGTCACTTTCTGTGAATTGAGTGAATTTAAACTCAGTGACCCTGAAGGTCAAATTTCGTTCCCAGGTAATGTCAAACAACAAACAATGCCTCTTGTGGTGGTAGTCCAGCAAAATTCAGTTCATTGAATGGTAGAGTGAATCATTAAATAGTACAAGAATTTCATAAATTGCTTCTGTTCTATGAATCAATTCAGAACAGTTGTATTATTTAGGGTGTAAAATATATTTTTAGGGGATCCCTGGGTGGCTCATCGGTTGAGCACCTGCCTTCAGCCCAGGGCATGATCCTGGAGTCCCAGGGTCGAGTCCCACATTGGGCTCCCTGCATGGAGCCTGCTTCTCCCTCTGCCTGTGTATCTGCCTCTGTGTGTGTGTGTGTGTGTTTCTCATGAATAAATAAAATATTTTTTAAAAAAATATATATATATATTTATACTGCAAAGATCAAAATGCAATTGACTCAATAGTCAACATAATCATATCATAGAATGAGGGAAACTCATTTGGATTACTCCCACTGCCATAGAATAGCACACCTGCAAATAAACAAACCCACCTTCTTATTCCTTGTAAATCTTCAGAGCATTTATGTGATTAGGAGTTATTTTATTTGTCTCTGTTAACAGTAAGTACAGAAGCTAGCTTATCAGAATGTTTATTTTCATAAGGTGAGTGCATTGCATCCAAGCTTTATGATCTTGAATGCATTTCTAGTTTAATAAGCAAGTAATGTAATTTGGGTCCTATGTCTAATTATAGCACATCAAGTCCATTACTTGGCAATAATCTTTTTCCACATTATTATCTATATGAGGCTTTTCAAATGAATTGAAAATTAATTACTTCTCTTGTTTTGCAGAATATTTTGTGTGCATGTGCAAATTTCTCTTACTGTGTTAAAAGGCAAAGATATATTTGACACATTAATCTAGGTAATATAGGGTAAGGTTGTATAGAGGTACACAAATCAAATACAGAATCTTGGCTGAACCTCTCTTGATAATTTTGGGGTTTTTTAAGTACAGTTGTGCAATTTTATAGAAGTACTCTAATTCTCCTACTGTTACTTCTAGATCTGTATTTATCACGCAGTTATTAATACCCTGGATTCTGAAGCCTCATCGTAACCTTGTTTTCATGGGTGAGTGGAGCACTCATGAAATCAAGCTACATGTGAATCACGATGTTAAACATAAAATTTTAATTTCTATTCTTTTCATTTTTATTTTTTAAAGATTTCATTTATTTATTCATGACTCACACACATACACACACACACACAGAGGCAGAGACACAGTCAGAGGGAGAAGCAGGCTCCACGCACGGAGACCAACGTGGGACTCCACCCCAGGTCTCCAGGATCAGGTCCTGGGCTGAAGGCGACTAAACCACTGAGCCACCCAGGCTGCCCACCTTTTCATTTTTTTTTTAATTTTTATTTATTTATGTATGATAGTCACAGAGAAAGAGAGAGAGGCAGAGACACAGACAGAGGGAGAAGCAGGCTCCACGCACCGGGAGCCCGATGTGGGATTCGATCCCGGGTCTCCAGGATCGCGCCCCGGGCCAAAGGCAGGCGCCAAACCGCTGCGCCACCCAGGGATCCCAGCACCTTTTCATTTTTAAATCAAGATCTAGATGAAATCATATTAGACAAAAATTTACTCTATCATGTTATAAAGGCCTCTGAATTATATCTTTTTCACTTATACTGCCTAAAACACAAAGTACACAAATTTAACCAAATATCTTCTTTCAAGACACTTGTCAGGTACAAATTGTTTTCTTATGTAGATTGTATGAAATTATACTAAGCATCACTAGTGATTTGTAATGTCCTGTAGAGTCAGTCTAGCAACTATGAAATTAGATTTGCAACTTCAGAGTGCCTGTGGTATGATCTTTCGAAATATTAACTTTAACAATGGGGCATGGCTCAACATCTTCAAAGAAAAATGTGGCTAGATTTGTTTTATTCTAGAATTATAATGCCATTAAAGCTAACTGGAGCACAATAAGTATCTGCTGTGAATCTGCATTTTTAGGGGTTTTAAACATTAAAATGTATCAGTAAAGTTGATTTGCTCCTAAAGGTCCTAAAATTTAAAGCTTGCACATGTTTTGGACAATCTGATATGTCCTACCTGAAGGCAAGTATGTGCACTCAATAACCTCAAATATTATAATTGGAGTTTCTTTTGTTTTGTTTTTGCTCCAAATTTTATTAGTAATGCTAATGAGAAAGTATTTCTGGCCCCTTTTGAAAGCTACTATCCTTTGGTTAAGGAGAAGCAAGGGTAAAATATGCTTTGGAATATAACATATGTATGTCTTTTAATCCTTTGAATTTTTTAAAGATTTTATTTATTTATTATGACAGACACAGAGATAGAGGCACAGAGACACAGGCGGAAGGAGAAGCAGGCTCCATGCAGGGAGCCCGATGTGGGACTTGATCCCGGGACTCCAGGATCACGCCCTGGGCTGGAAAGCAGACGCTCAACCACTGAGCCACCCAGGAATCCCTCCTTTGAATTTTCAATTATGTATTCAGGGTAATCAGAGAACAAAAAAAATATTTCTCTGTGTAGCTATAAACAGTCTATTATTATCTAAGTATGTAGATATTACCCAATTTTGTCTTTGACATAGCTGGCATGATCTATTGGATAGCTCACAATACAAAATGAGATGATCCTCAAAAGCATAATTTTTAAATATCAAGTGATTTATATAATAGAGCTAAAATTGTGAATAAAGTTACTTTCACCACTATCATTCTTGAAGGAACAGGAGGATATTTCTCACAAATGTGGACAGTAAACAGAATGGAATACTGAATAGCTACCATGTTGTTAAAAATCACACCTTTATAATGGATTATGAGGTGGGGATCCCTGGGTGGCGCAGCGGTTTGGCACCTGCCTTTGGCCCAGGGCGTGATCCTGGAGACCCGGGATTGAATCCCACTTCGGGCTCCTGGTGCATGGAGCCTGCTTCTCCCTCTGCCTGTGTCTCTGCCTCTCTCTCTCTCTGTGACTATCATAAATAAATAAAAATTAAAAAATATATAAAAAATATATAATGGATTATGAGGAGTCCCTAGAATCAAAAACAGTAATAATAGGAAAATAGAATAAACCTGTTTGAAAACAGGATGTGTTTTCTTCTGGGATAATGATCTGTTTCATAAAATAAAGATGGACTATTTCAAAATAGCCCTTGCCCATGGGGCTCTGGCAAGCTATTGCTTTTACAATTTGGAGAAAGTAAAGGAGACATTAGACATATGTAAAGTGCCCTAAGATGACTGTCAAAATCTTTCAGAATCATAAATATGGTCAGAAACAGGTTATGTTGGGATACTGAGTGAGAAATAAAATATGTTGGTAGCTAACAGTGGTAAGTGTAGTAGTGTTTCTTCTCAGGAAGAAAAATGTTAAACATAACAACTCTCTATGAAGAATATTCACTTAATGACTTAGAGAAAAACAAGGACAATTACTCTATGTAATTGGCAATTGCTGAAAACTTAATTTCAAGAAACTTGAAAGTAGGAATTGTATGTCCTTATAAGATATGATAATTATTACTTTTATGTGCAAACTCGGCTAGGCTATATTACCCAATTATTTGATCAAACACTAATCTAGGTATTGCTACAAAGGTACTTGTATATGTAGTTAATATCTACAATCAGTTAATTTTAAGTAAGGGATGTTACCCTGGACAATATAGATGGGCTTCATCCAATCAGTTGAAAGACATTAAGAGCAAAAAGTGAGGTTTCCTAGCAAGAACAAATTCTGATTCTAGAATATAGCATCAACTCCTGAGTTTCCAGCCTGATAGTTGATTTACAGATTTCAGCCTTGCCAGCCTACACAATTATGCGAATGAAGGGTAGCAAATTTGGCTCCTCCAATATATGCCTCTGGCATATTCAGTACTATAAGATGGTTGTTTTAAGAAACTGCAGACATACAGGAAGCTCTGAACTAATAGAAGTTACCTTTTTCTAAGATACATTTACAAGGGAAATCTACATTTATATAGGTAACATCCTTTCTATATCAGGAAGAGAGGAATGATATAATTCTTAGACACTCTTATCAATGGAGAAATAAAGGTTTAAATCTGTATAAAGATTTTACCCTTGTTAACTGTGCTTTTTCTGGTAATCTTCCATAATCGACTCCCCACCTCCAATATCTTCTTTGTCTTGCTGAGGATGGTATTTAAAGTGATGGCTTTGGTCATTTTGGAGAGTTACTCAGTTTTTCTGGGTCTCTCCGAAATTATACATATATATATATGTATATATAAAATATCGTTTGTTTTCCCGTTATATCTGTCTTATGTCAATTTAATCCTTGGACCAGCCAAAGAACCCAGGAAGATAGAAGAAAACATATTTTTCTCCCCAACATGAGCCAATTTTTTACATTTCCCTCTCTCTTCCTCCCTCCACACATACTCATAAATATATATTATATTATATTAATTATATAATAAGGTTCAGTTTCCTTCTCTGGAGAACCTTGACTGATACAGATATGTGCACATATACTCATGCATATACATAGTTTTAAAAAATCTTCAAAAATGGAAATGACAGAAATTCTTTTTTTTTAATTAATTTTTATTGGTGTTCAATTTACCAACATACAGAAAAACACCCAGTGCTCATCCCGTCAAGTGTCCACCTCAGTGCCCGTCACCCATTCCCCTCCAACACCCGCCCTCCTCCCCTTCCACCACCCCTAGTTCGTTTCCCCGAGTTAGGAGTCTTTATGTTCTGTCTCCCTTCCTGATATTTCCCAACATTTCTTTTCCCTGCCTTTATATTCCCTTTCACTATTATTTATATTCCCCAAATGAATGAGAACATACACTGTTTGTCCTTCTCCGATTGACTTATTTCACTCAGCATAATACCCTCCAGTTCCATCCACGTTGAAGCAAATGGTGGGTATTTGTCGTTTCTAATTGCTGAGTAATATTCCATTGTATACATAAACCACATCTTCTTTATCCATTCATCTTTCGATGGACACCGAGGCTCCTACCACAGTTTGGCTATTGTGACCATTGCTGCTAGAAACATCGGGGTGCAGGTGTCCCGACGTTTCATTGCATCTGAATCTTTGGGGTAAATCCCCAACAGTGCAATTGCTGGGTCGTAGGGCAGGTCTATTTTTAACTCTTTGAGGAACCTCCACACAGTTTTCCAGAGTGGCTGCACCAGTTCACATTCCCACCAACAGTGTAAGAGGGTTCTCTTTTCTCTGCATCCTCTCCAACATTTGTTGTTTCCTGCCTTGTTAATTTTCCCCATTCTCACTGGTGTGAGGTGGTATCTCATTGTGGTTTTGATTTGTATTTCCCTGATGGCAAGTGACGCAGAGCATTTTCTCATGTGCATGTTGGCCATGTCCATGTCTTCCTCTGTGAGATTTCTCTTCATGTCTTTGGCCCATTTCATGATTGGATTGTTTGTTTCTTTGGTGTTGAGTTTAATAAGCTCTTTATAGATTTTGGAAACTAGCCCTTTATCTGATACGTCATTTGCAAATATCCTCTCCCATTCTGTAGGTTGTCTTTTAGTTTTGTGGACTGTATCCTTTGCTGTGCAAAAGCTTCTTATCTTGATGAAGTCCCAATAGTTCATTTTTGCTTTTGTTTCTTTTGCCTTTGTGGATGTATCTTGCAAGAAGTTACTGTGGCCGAGTTCAAAAAGGGTGTTGCCTGTGTTCTCTTCTATGATTTTGATGGACTCTTGTCTCACATTTAGATCTCTCATCCATTTTGAGTTTATTATTGTGTATGGTGAAAGAGAGTGGTCTAGTTTCATTCTTCTGCATGTGGATGTCCAATTTTCCCAGCACCATTTATTGAAGAGACTGTCTTTCTTCCAATGGATAGTCTTTCCTCCTTTATCGAATATTAGATGACCATACAGTTCGGGGTCCACTTCTGGATTCTCTATTCTGTTCCATTGATCTATGTGTCTGTTTTTGTGCCAGTACCACACATGACAGAAATTCTTATTTTGAATTACCTGATGAGTGAAATGATACACTATCCAACTTATGTCTTATATTCAATAATACGAATTAGTATAAAGAAGTCAAAATTCAGGCAAGTTCACAGCTAGACAAAAACTGATTTAAAGCATACTGGAAATTCTATTTTAGAGTAATTGTTTCATAGTTTTTTGCACAAAGCCAAACTAACAGTCCAACCTAAGGAACAAATAATGTTGTGAGTAACCTCATCACTAGCTCCAGTGCAACTGCCCTTCCCAGTCATACTTGCCTCAGTCCCAGTGCAGAATCAAGCCCCACCAACACTGTATTCCCCAATCCAGGAGTTTCGCAGGACCTCACTTCTCGTGGAAGTGGTGACAGGCCTCATTTCATAAGTAGACCAGATCATATGTAGTTAAAATGTGCTACATTTAGGAAAGAAGCAAAATACTGTCTTCAACAGGCAAAGAGAGCTCTACAGACAACTTCCCTGAAGGATAAGGCATCCAGAACAAAATAACTTAACACATACAAAACACATTGGAGACATCCCCTTAAGTGCCAGGCCCTGGGAAACAGGGTACATTATACTACAGGGCCTGTCAGAGATCCTGTAAGGACCTGTCTTCATAAGGTCAATACCCACAAGAAAAAGGGACAAAGTTGATTTTTCTAACACAGAGAAACAGGCACAGAGACTTATATGAAATGAGAAGACAGAGGAATTTGTCTCAAATGAAAAAATAAGAAAAGGCCATGGCCAGAGAACTAAGTAGAACACATATCAGTAACATGCCTAGTAGAAAATTAAAAGCAATGGTCATGAAGATACTCACTGGACTTGAGAGAACAATGGAAGGCATCAATGAGATCCTAAATGAATATAAGGAATCATATATCAGAGGTAAATAAATTAAATTAGAAACACATTTGCTGGACTATACAACAGAATGAAAGAAGTGGAGGAACAAATTAATGACCTAGAAGACAGAATAATAGAAAGTAATCAAACTGAACAAAAGAAAGAAAAAAAAGAATATGCAAAATGAGAATAGACTTAGGAAACACAGTGACTCCATCAAACACAAAAACATTCATATTATAGGGACCCCAAAAGAAAAAGAAAGAGAAAAGGGGGAAGAAATTTTGTTTAAAAGAATAATAATTGAAAAAAAAAGAAAACTCTTCTACTCTGGGGAATTAAAAAAAAAATAAACAAAAATCCAGATACAATGGGCACAGAGAACATCAACAAAATCAATAAAAGAAGATCTACAACATGACATATTATAATTAAAATTTCAACATGTAGTGACAAAACATTTAAAAGGTAGCAAGAGAAAAGAAGTTACATAGAATGGAACTCCCATATAGCTAGCAGCAAATATTTTGTCAAAAATATGGGAAGCCAGAGAGGAGTGGCATGATATATTCAAAGTGCTGAATGGGAAAAAATATGCAGCCAAGAATACTCTATGCAGCAAGACTATCATTTAGAATAAAAGGAAAGATAAAAAATTTCCCACACAAACAAAAATTAAGGTTTTCATGATCATTAAACCATCCCTGAAATTTAAAGGGGAATCTTTGAGCGTAAAAGAAACACCAAGTGACAGTATGAAAGTAGGAAACAAAAAACAATAAAAATAAATATTTCTGTAAAAAAAAGAGTCAAGGAATTCACAAAATAAAAGGACTTAAAGTATGCCAGTATATACCTAAAGTATGGGGAGGAGAGGAGCAAAGAATGGGTTCAAAATCAAGGGACCATTAACTTAATATAGACTGGTATATGCAGAAGATGTATGTACAAACATAATGGTGAACACAAGTCAAAAACCATTAGTAGATATTAAAAAATAAAGAAAGGAATCCAAATATATCACTAAATAAAACCAGCAAAACATGAAAGAGAGAAAGACAATAAAGGACCAGAAAAACCTCAAAACACAAAACAAGTAATAAATAGCAATAAATACACATTGACCAGTACTTTTTTTTCTTTGTTTTTATTGCAGTTCAATTATCCAACATATATAACACATCACCCAGTGCTCATCCCGTCAAGTGCCCCCCTCAGTGCCCGTTACCCAGTCACCCCGACCCCTGGCCCACCTCCCTTTCCACTACCCTTTGTTCTTTTCTCAGAGTTAGGAGTCTCTCATGTTCCGTCATCCTCACTGATATTTTCACTCATTTTCTCTCCTTTCGCCTTTATTCTCTTTCACTATTTTTATATTTCCCAAATGAATTAGGCCGTATAATGTTTGTCCTTCTCCAACTGACTTACTTCACTCAGCATAATACCAAACAGTTCCATCCACGTCGAAGCAAATGGTGGGTATTTGTCGTTTCTAATGGCTCAGTAATATTCCATTATATATATAGACCACATCTTCTTTATCCATTCCTCTTTCAATGGACAGTGAGGGTCCTTCGACAGTTTGGCTATTGTGGACATTGCAGATATCAACATTGGGGCGCAGGTGTTCTGGTGTTTCACTGGATCAGTATCTTTGGGGTAAATCCCCAGCAGTGCAATTGCTGGGTCGTATGGCAGTTCTATTTTTAACTCTTTGAGGAACCTCTACACGGTTTTCCAGAGTGTCTGTACTAGTTCAAAATGCCACCAATAGTACAAGATGGTTCCCCTTTCTCCACATCCTCTCCAACATTTGTTCTTTTCTGTCTTGTTAGTTTTCACCATTCTCACTGGTGTGGTGGTATCTCATTGTGGATTTGATTTGTATTTCCCTGATGGCAAGTGATGTGGACCATTTTCTCATGTGCTTGTTGGCCATGTCTATGTTTTCTTTGGTGAATTTTCTGTTCATGTATTTTGCCAATTTCATGATTGGATTGTTTTGTTTTTTTGCTGTTGAGTTTCATAAGGTCTTTATAGATCTTGGATATTAGCCCTTTATATGATAGGTCATTTGCAAATATCTTCTTCCATTCTGTAGGTTGTCTTTTAGTTTTGTTGACTGTATCCTTTGCTGTGCAAAAGCTTCTTATCTTGGTGAAGTCCCAATAGTTCATTTTTGCTCCTGTTTCCCTTGCCTTCATAGATGTGTCTTGCAAGAAGTTTCTGTGGCCAAGTTCAAAAAGGGAGTTGTCTGTGTTCTCCTCCAGGATTTTGATGGATTAGTGTCTCACATTTAGATCTTTCATCCATTTTGAGTTTACCTTTGTGCATGGTGTAAGAGACTGCTCTAGTTTCTTTCTTCTGCATGTGGCTCTCCAAATTTCCAAGCACCATTTATTGAAGACACTGTCCTTTTTCCAGTGGATAGTCCTTCCTGCTTTGTTGAATATTATTTGAACATAGAGTTGAGGGCCTATTTCTGGATTTTCTATTCTATTCCATTGATCTATGTGTCTGTTTTTCTGCCAGCACTACACTGTCTTGATGATAACAGCTTTATAGTAAAACCTGAAATCTGGCATTGTGATACCCCCACCTCTGGTTTTCTTTTTCAACATTCCCCTGGCTATTTGAGATCTTTTCTGATTCCCCACAAATCTTTTTTTTAAGATGTTATTTATTTATTCATAAGAGAGAGAGAGAGAGAGAGAGAGAGAGAGAGAGGCAGAGACACAGGCAGAAGGAGAAGCAGGCTCCATGCAGGAAGCCTGACATAGGACTCGATCCTGGGACTCCCGGATCATGTCCTGGGCCGAAGGCAGGTGCTTAAACCACTTAGCCACCCAGGCCGCCCCTGATTCCACACAAATCTTAAGATGATTTGTTCCAACTCTGTGAAGAAAGTCCATGGTATTTTGATAAGGATTGCATTAAATGTGCAAATTTTCCTGGGTAGCATTGACATTTTCACAATATTAATTCTTCCAATCCATTAGCATGGAATATTTTTCCATCTCTTTGTGACTTTGTCATTTTCTTTCAGAAGTGTTCTGTAGTTTTTAGGGTATAGATCCTTTGCCTCTTTGGTTAGGTTTATTCCTAGGTATCTTATGCTTTTGGGTGCAACTGGATATGGGATTGACTCCTTCATTTCTCTTTCTTCAGTCTCATTGTTAGTGTAGTGAAATGCCACTGATTTCTGGGCATTGATTTTGTATCCTGCCACATTGCCAAATTGCTGTATGAGTTCTAGCAATCTGGGGGTGGAGTCTTGGGTTTTCTATGTACAGTATCATGTCATCTGCAAAGAGGGAGAGTTTGACTTCTTCTTTGCCAATTTGAAAGCCTTTTTTTTCTGTTTGTGGCCTGATTGCTGAGACTAGGATTTCTAGTACTATGTTGAATAGCAATGGTGAGAGTGGATATCCCCATTGTATTCCTGTTCTTAGGGGAAAGGCTCTCAGTCCTTCCTCATTGAGAATGATATTTGCTATGGGCTTTTTGTAGATGGCTTTTAAGATGTTGAGGAATGTTCCCTCTACCCCTACACTATGAAGAGTTTTGATCAAGAATGGATGCTGTATTTTGTCAAATGCTTTCTCTTCATATATTGAGAGGATCATATGGTTCCTGTTTTTTCTCTTGTTGATATGATCTATCACGTTGATTCCCTTACCAGTGTTGAACCAGCCTTGCATCCCAGGGATAAATCCCACTTGGTCATGGTGGCTAATCTTCGTAACGTACCATTGGATCCTATTGGCTAGCATCTTGTTGAGAATGTTTACATCTGTGTTCATCAGGGATATTGATCTATAAGTCTCCTTTGTGGTGGGGTCTTTGTCTGGTTTTGGATTTAAGGTGATGTTTTGAAGTATTCCATCTTTTTCTATCTTTTGGAACAGCTTTAGTAGAATAGGTATTGTTTCTTATTTAACTGTTTGACAGAATTCCCCTGGGAAGCCATCTGGCCCTGGACTTTTGGATCTTGGGAGGTTTTTGATAACTGCTTCAATTTCCTCCCTGGTTATTGGCCTGTTAATATTTTTTTTATTTCTTCCTGTTCCAGTTTGGTAGTTTGTGGTTTTCCAGATATGCATCCATTTCTCCTACATTGCCTAATTTATTGGCATATAGCTGCTCATAAGAAGTCTTTAAAATCATTTATATTTCCTTAGCATTAGTGGTGATATCTCCTTTTTCATTTGTGATTTTATTAATTTGAGTCTTTTCTCTTTAATAAAATCCACAAGGACAAAAACAGATTTCAATGACACATTGGAATAGATTGATTTAACAGATATATTTAGAGCATTCTATCCTAAAACAGCAGAATACACATTATTTCCAGGGGCAAGTGGAACATTATCCTTAATAGATCATGTACTGGGTCACAAAACAAGCCACAACAAATTCAAAAAGATCACAGTTATATCATGCATTTTTTTCTGAACACAACAGTATGAAACCAGAAATCAACCACAAGAAAAAAATCTCTAAAGAACCCAATAAAGGAGGATAAATAAGACGCTACTAAACAATGAATGAGTTAATCAATAAATCAAAGAAAGAATCTAAAAGTACATGGAAAGAAATGAAAATGAAAACACATAGTCCAAAACCTTTAGGATGCAGCAAAAGCAGTTCTAAGAGAGAAATAGATAGCAATACAGGCCTAACCCAAGAAGCAAGAAAAATCACAAACAAATAACCGAAACTTACACCAGAAGGAGCTAAAAAAGAAGAACTATCAAAACGCCAAACCAGGAGAAGAAAGGAAATAATAAAGATTATAGGGATCCCTGGGTGGCGCAGCGGTTTGGCGCCTGCCTTTGGCCCAGGGCGCGATCCTGGAGACCCGGGATCGAATCCCACGTCGGGCTCCCGGTGCATGGAGCCTGCTTCTCCCTCTGCCTGTGTCTCTGCCTCTCTCTCTCTCTCTCTCTGTCTGTGACTGTCACTATCATAAATAAATAAAAATTAAAAAAAAAAGATTATAACAGAAATAAATAATATATAAATAAAATAAAATAGAGTAGATCAATGAGACAGGAGATGCTTGTTTAAAAAGATCAACAAGGCTCTCTTCCTCTTCGGAGGCGGAGAGCCCGTTTGCGCAAACGTCCAATAAACCCTCTTGCTCATTGCATCTGCCTGTCTCGGGTCTGAGTCTCTGGGGCGTCCGCCGGGACACGTTGGCACCCGTGAGCCAGGGTCCAACATTTGGGGGCTCGTCCGGGATCCGAGACGCCCCAGGCTCAATCCTAAGACCGGTAGGAGGTAAGACCGAGCTCGCTAAATGTCATACCTGTCTCGTCCGTCTGTCTGACTGGCCGGGTCTGTGCCGGGTCTGTATTGTGCCTGCAGGACGCTGTACTCTGTATTTGGACCAGCGGGGGAGGCAGACGTGCCCGAGACCCCTGGTCCCCCTCCGGAGTCGGACTCCGGAGTGGTCTGGAAGAGGAACGGAGCCCCGGCACTCCCTCCTCTTCAGGGACGGTCGTTGTTCGCGACCGCTCCCATCTGAATCTGCCGCGCCAGTCCTGTCATTCGTGTGCGTCTGTTCATTCTGTGTCTTTCTGGTCCCGCTCCGGAGTCGGACTCCGGAGTCGTCTGGAAGAGGGAGGGAGCCCGGCACTCCCTCCTCTTCGGGGAGGGTCGCTGTTGGCGACCGCTCCCCTCTGAATCCGCGGTGCCAGATCTGTGTGCGTCTGTCTGTTCTGTGTCTTTCTTCCTGTCCTCCTCCTCCCCGCTCACCTCTTTTCTACACCCGCGGGGCAAACTGTAACCACCCCTTTAAGCCTCACTCTAGATCACTGGAAAGAAGTCCCCGGCCGAGCACACAACCTTTCGGTCGAAGTCAGAAGACGAAGATGGGTCACCTTCTGCTCCTCAGAGTGGCCGACTCTCAACGTCGGGTGGCCCAGGAATGGAACTTTTAATATTGATATTATCTTGCAGGTGAAGGCCCCGGTCTCTCAGCCGGGACCCCATGGGCACCCTGATCAGCTCCTGCAGACTCTCCTCACCACGGAGGAGAGACCGCGCGTCTACAGAAAAACGTCCCAGGGGCGGATGGGAGGCCGACCCAGCTGCCTAATGAAATTGAGGACGTTTTCCCCTTGGTTCGCCCGACCTGGGACTATGACACTGCTGCTGGTAGGGAGCGGCTCCGTCTCTATCGCCAGGAACTCCTAGCGGGTCTCAGAGGGGCAGGGCGTCGCCCCACCAATTTGGCAAAGGTACGTGCTATAGTGCAGGTTTTCTGGGAAGATTAATGGAAGGCTACCGTATGTATACTTAGAGAGAGAGAGGAGAGAGAGAGAGAGAGAGAGAGAGAGAGAGAGAGACAGAGAGAGAGAGAGAAAATAAAAGAGATAAAGGAAACGCAATAAAGAACTGACTGGGATACTGGCCACCATAGTACAGGGCTCAGGGCAGAGTAAGTCAGGACAGAGTAAGGACCTGGGAGACAAGAAGACCACGGGTTGAACGAGACCAGCGTGCCTACTGCAAGGAAAAAGGACATTGGGTTAAAGATTGTCCAAAGAAGGGCCAAACGCAGGGACCTAAGAAGAAGCCCATTCCCGTACTGTCCCTAGAGGATGAAGATTAGGGATGTCAGGGCCAGGAGCCCCCCCCCCACTGAGCCTCAGATAACCCTTAAAATGGGGGCGTCAACCAGTGACCTTCCTGGTTGCTACGGGAGCTCAACATTCAGTTTTAACTGAGGCAGAAGGACCCTTGAGCTCTATCTAGAAGATGCATTCTTTTGCCTAAAGTTAAGCTCTCAAAGCCAGCCTATTTTTGCCTTTAAATGGAAAGATCCTGAGACGGGATTCTCAGGACAACTCACTTAGACAAGGCTACCACAGGGATTCAAAAACTCCCCCACCTTGTTCAATGAAGCCTTGCATCAGGACTTGGCAGACTTCCGAGTTGGCCATCCGGACCTCGTTCTCCTGCAGTACGTGTTTGATTTGCTCATAGCGGCTAAGACAGAACAGGATTGTGTAAAAGGTACGGGGGCCCTGCTCGAGAGACTGGGAGGACTGGGGTATAGGGCCTCCGCCAAAAAGGCCCAAATAGGCCAGAGACGAGTGACCTATCTGGGATATCTCCTGGAAGGAGGCCAGAGGTGGCTGACGGAGGGCCGCAAAAAGGCTGTAGCCCTGATCCCAGCACCCACTAGTGCCAGAGGACTACGAGAGTTCCTCGGCAGTGCCGGGTTCTGCCGCCTCTGGGTACCCGGGTTTGGAGAGCTGGCGGCTCCCCTATATCCTCTCACGAAATCCAACACCCCCTACCACTGGGGAAAGGAGCAACAATTGGCTTTTGACAAAATAAAAAGGGCCTTATTTTCCGCCCCTGCCCTGAGCCTCCCAGATGTAACCAAGCCATTTGTGCTATATGCTGATGAACACCAAGGAATACCCAAAGGGGTCCTAACTCAGAAACTGGGACCCTGGAAAAGGCCCGTGGCATACTTTTCAAAAGAAAATTAGACAGAGTGGCTGCAGGATGGCCCCCATGTCTCCGAATAATAGTGGCTGTGGCAGTCCTGGTAAAAGACTCAGATAAGTTGGCCTTCAGCCAACCCCTCACTGTGGTGGCCCCCCCACGCCGTAGAGACAGTCATCCGCCAGCCCCCTGATCCATGGCTCTCAAACGCCCGGGTCACCCATTATCAGGCCATGTTACTGAATTCTGAGCGGATACGGTTTGGAACGGCTACATCTCTAAACCTGGCCACCTTGCTTCCAGAAACCGAGTCCCCCTCCCTAGTAATGCATGATTGCCACCAGATCCTAGCTGAGGTCCATGGAACCAGAGGGGACTTGACGGACCAGCCTTTGCCAGATGCTGAAGCAACCTGGTACACCGAGGGGAGTAGCTTTCTACGAAATGGTGAACGTAAAGCTGGGGCGGCCGTGGTAGATAATTCACTGTCCGGGGCATCAGCGAGGCAACGACCCAGTAGCAGAGGGGAACAGGATGGCCGATGTAACAGCACGAGCCGCTGCACTAGGCCCACAGGAGGATGGACAGAAGCCTTCCCCACCAAACGAGAAACTGCCCAGGTGGTTGTCAAGAAAATCCTAGAAGAAATTTTCCCCTGGTTTGGGCTGCCCAAGGTAATACGGTCAGACAACGGCCCCGCCTTCGTCTCCCAGGTAAGTCAGTTGGTGGCCAGATTACTGGGGATAAATTAAAAATTACATTGTGCATACAGACCCCAGAGCTCAGGGCAGGTAGAAAGAATGAATAGAACAATTAAAGAGACCCTAACCAAATTGACATTGGAGACTGGCACTAGAGACTGGGTCCAACTCCTCCCTATGGTTCTGTTCCGAGTCCGGAACACTCCCGCGCGCCATGGGCTAACTCCTTACGAGATTGTCTATGGAGGTCCCCCACCCGTGACGGACTTGCTAGATTCTGCTATTGACCCTCTTGCTAACACTCCCGGTTTACAGGACAGGCTAAAGGCGCTCCAGATTATCCAGCGCCAGATCTGGAAACCCCTTGCGGGGCTGTCTACCGCCCCGGAGACACAACCTGTTCCAGATCGGTGACTCCGTCTACGTCAGGAGACATCAGTCCAGGACGCTTGAGCCCCGCTGGAAGGGCCCATACACTGTACTACTGACCACCCCAACCGCCTTAAAGGTAGACGGCATTGCTGCTTGGGTCCACGCCTCACACGTCAAGCGCGCCCCATCTACGAGCACCGCTGACGCCAGCCAGGACGGACCGGGCGAGCCACCCCAATGGAAGCTCCACTGCACCCAAAACCGGCTCAAGATAAGACTTTCAAAAAATTGTTCAATGACAGTTGTTATATTCCTACCTCTCCTAGCGCTCTTTACCTCCGCCAAAGGTGACCCTCATGCCCTCAAAAGGTTAACCTGGCAGGTACTAACGTCTGGGGGTGACGAGGTCTGGTCTATAACTAAGACCGCCCCCGTGGGAACCTGGTGGCCTAACCTATATCCTGACCTATGCAAGCTAACCATAGGGGCCCCTAGCCCATGGGACCTAGAGGGATACTTGGACACCTCTAGAGCCCCTAACTGAGAAAGCCCTCCAGGGCGACTGGGATTAGACCCATGGGGAGGATGTGGCACGCCTGACAGAAGGGCCATGCTAAGCACTCTTCCCTTTTATGTCTGTCCCGGGTACCACAGAGATCGCAGGCTAAATCCCACCTGTGGAGGAGGGGAACACTTCTATTGTAAAAATTGGGGGTGCGAGACTAGGGAGACACAGGATGAGAGGCCCTCCTCCTCCTGGGATTACATCACTGTCAAGGCTAACTATACTCACCCGGGGTTACCAGGAACTCTGCAATACTACCGCCCCGATTTTAGGGACTGACTCTTACCTGGAGCCCCAGCCGGGAACTTGGTGGGCATGCAACAAAGGCCTCACCCCCTGTGTGTCAGCTAAGGTTCTAAATAGCTCAAACGACTTCTGTGTCATGGTGCAGATCATACCCAGGGTGTTCTATCACCCTGCTGAAACTCTAGAAAATCAGTATAATGAACATCCCACCCGTTTTTGGCGCGAACCTGTCTCCCTAACCCTAGCCGTTATGTTGGGACTAGGGGTCGCTACTGGGGTGGGTACTGGCGCAGCTGCTCTGATCCAGGGCTCACGACGTTATTTAGAATTCCAAACAGCTGTAGATGAGGATCCAGGGACACTAGAGCAGTCCGTTTCTAAGTTAGAACAGTCCCTCACCTCACTTTCAGAAGTAGGACTTCAAAACAGGAGAGGCTTGGATTTACTATTCCTGAAAGAGGGAGGACTGTGTGCAGCCCTAGGAGAAAAATGCTGTTTCCATGCAGGCCATTCTGGAGTCATCAGAGACTCCATGGCCAAACTCAGGGAAAGGTTAAATAAAAGACAAAGGGACCGGGAGGCCCGCAGGGCTGGTTTGAAAGCTGGTTTAATCAGTCTCCCTGGTTAACCACCCTAATCTCTACCTTTATGGGCCCTCTAGTTATCCTGCTCCTGCTGCTAACTTTCGGCCCCTGAGTCCTCAACTGGCCGCTCCAGTTCATCCGAGAAAGATTGTTTATTACTCAAGCTCTGGTATTAACTCAGCAATGTCGGGCCCTCCAAACTGAAGAAATAAATGTTCCCTAAGATTTTAAGGTTAAAATCAGCCCAAACAAGAGGAGGGAATGAAGAAACCTCCCCCCTTGTAAGTAGGGCCAGCCCTAATCCAGAGGCAGCCCATCCAGGCGTCTTCCTGAAATTTTAGCAACTAAAAGCATTCTGTTTACAATAAGAAAACCATTTCCCCCCACACCCTGATTGGAATGTCCCTGAATAGGTTCATGTTGACCCTCTGTGAAATCAATAACCTGAATGCTATGGGACTCCCGAGGTTCTTTTGTCTTTAAGCGGTTTTTTTTTTTCCTTTTGCCTTTAAAAGATACCTGTAATTGCTAATCGAGGCTCTCTTCCTCTTCGGAGGCGGAGAGCCCGTTTGCGCAAACGTCCAATAAACCCTCTTGCTAATTGCATCTGCCTGTCTGGGGTCTGAGTCTCTGGGGCGTCCGCCAGGACACGTTGGCACCCGTGAGCCAGGGTCCAACATACCCGTAAGAGAAAATAGTATCAACAGCAGCTGTGAGTCTTACCTGGACAATGTCCACAGCATTAATGTAAGAAGGTTAGGTTGTCTGGATCATATGCTAATTGCCCTACCATTTTGCATGTCTTTCTGAAATCTTCCAAATGTTAGCGTGTTTGAATTTAAGATTTAGAGTTTCCATGTACATTAGATAACATTGGGTCCTACTGCCCTACCTTAATAAAGCAGTAAAATTCAAGTGTCAAAAAAAAAAAAAAAAAAAGATCAACAAAATTCATAAGCCTCTAGTGAGACTCATTAAACAAAGAGCAATGACTGAAATAAACAAAAATCACAAGTGAAAGAGGAGAAATAACAATTAACACCACAGGGAAAAATTCTAAGAGAATATTATAAAGACCTGTATTTGGGACCCCTGGGTGGCTCAGTGGTTGAGCGCCTGCCTTCAGCCCAGGGCATGATCCTGGAGTCCCAGGATCAAATCCCACATCAAGATCCTGGCATGGAGCCTGTTTCTCCCTCTGCCTATGTCTCTCTCTCTCTCATGAATAAATAAATAAAATCTTTTTTAAAAACCCTGTATGTCAACCAATTGGACAACTTAAAAGAAATGGATAAATTCCTAGAAACACACAACCTACAATAACTGAAGCAGGAAGAAATAGGATTTTTTTTAAAATTATTTTTTTAATTAATTTTTATTGGTGTTCAATTTACCAACATACAGAAAAACACCCAGTGCTCATCCCGTCAAGTGTCCGCCTCAGTGCCCATCACCCATTCCCCTCCAACACCCGCCCTCCTCCCCTTCCACCACCCCTAGTTCGTTTCCCAGAGTTAGGAGTCTTTATGTTCTGTCTCCCTTCCTGATATTTCCCAACATTTCTTTTCCCTTCCTTTATATTCCCTTTCACTATTATGTTGGAGAGGCTGCGGAGAAAAGGGAACCCTCTTACACTGTTGGTGGGAATGTGAACTGGTACAGCCACTCTGGAAAACTGTGTGGAGGTTCCTCAAAGAGTTAAAAATAGACCTGCCCTACGACCCAGCAATTGCACTGTTGGGGATTTACCCCCAAAGATTCAGATGCAATGAAACGTCGGGACACCTGCACCCCGATGTTTCTAGCAGCAATGGCCACAATAGCCAAACTGCGGAAGGAGCCTTGGTGTCCATCGAAAGATGAATGGATAAAGAAAATGTGGTTTATGTATACAATGGAATATTACTCAGCCATTAGAAATGACAAATACCCACCATTTGCTTCAACGTGGATGGAACTGGAGGGTATTATGCTGAGTGAAAGAAATAGGATTTGAATAGACTGATTACAGGCAAGGAGATTAGATCAGTAATAATAATAAAAAAAAAACTACCAAAAAACAAGAGTCCAGAACCCACAGGTGAATTCTATCAAACATTTAAAGAAGCATTAATACCTATTTTTCTCAAGCCTTTACAAAAATATGTAGAAAAAGACAGAAAACTTCCAAATTCATTATATGAGGTCAGCATTGCCCTAATATGAATACCAGAACACCACAAAAAGACAGAACTACAGGCCATTGTCCCTGATAAACATATGACAAAATTCTCAACAAAATACTAGCAAACCAAATCCAACAAGTCATTAAAAAAATTATTTACTCTGGTCAAGTGAGATTTATTCCTGGGGTGCAAGGGTTGTTCACTGTTGGCAAATAACTCAACGTGATACATCACATCAATAAGGGAAAAGACAAAAATTGCATGTTCATTTCAAATGTCAAAGCATTTGACAAACTACAACATACATTCATGATAAACACCATCAACAAAGTAGTTGTAGAGGAAACATATCTCAACATAATTAAGGCCATAGATGAAAAACGCACAATAAACATCATACTAAAGGAAAATTTGAGATCTTCCCACTAACATCAGGAACAAGATGAAGACGTGCACTCTTATCACTTCTTTTTCAAAGATTTATTTTATTTATTTATGAGAGAGATAGAGAGAGACAGACAGACAGACACAGGCAGAGGGAGAAGCAGGCTCCATGCCGGGAGCCCGACGAGGGACTCCATCCCGGGAATCCAGGATTGCGCCCTGGGCCAAAGGCAGGCGCCAAACCGCTGAGCCACCCAGGGATCTCCTCATCACTTCTTTTTCAACATAGTCTTGGAGTTCCTAGCCACAGCAATCAGACAACAAAGAGAAATAAAAAGCATCCAAATTTGTAAGAAAGAAGTAAAATGTTCACTATTTGCAGATGACATGATACAATAGAAAACCCTAAAAATGCCACTAAAAATACAAAACTTGATAATGAATTCAGAAAACTCACAGAATACAGTATCAATGTGCATACATCTATTGCATTTCTATAACCCAATAATGAATCATCAGAAAGAGAAAATAAGCAAACAATCCCATTTATAATTGCACCAAAAATGTGATGTCTAGGAATAAACCTAACCAAAGAGGCAAAAGACTTATTCCCTGAAAACTATAAAACATTGATTAAAGAAATAGAAGACAACACAAAGAAATGGAAAGATATTCCATGCTATGGTTTGGAAGAACAAACTGTGTAAAAATATCTATAGTACTCAAAGAATTCTATGCATTTAATGTAATCCTAATCAAAATACCACCAGTACTTTTTACAAAACTAGAACAAACCATCCTCAAATTCATATGGAACCACAAAAGAGCCCAAATAACCAAAGCAATTTCAACAAAAGGAAAGCAAAGCTGGAGGCTCTACAATTCCAGACTTCAAGTTCTATTACACAGCTACAGTGATCAAAACAATATGGGGCTGGCAGAAAAAATAGACATGTAGATCAATGTAATAGAATAGAAAACCCATACATGAACCCACAAATAATAAGATCAGTTAATCTTTGACAAAGTGGAAAGAAATTCAATGTTAGAAAGTCTCTTTAACAAATGGTGTTGGGAAAACTGGTCAGCTACCTGCAAAAGAATGAAACTGGATCACTTTTTTAGGCCATAAACAAAAATCAATTAAAAATGGATTAAAACCTAAATGTGAAACTTGAAGCCATAAAAATCCTAGAAGAAACAACAGGCAATCAGGTCTCTGACACTGACCATAGCAACACTTTTCTAGATATTCTGCTGAGGCAAAGGAAATAAAAGCAAAAATAAACTATTGGGGCTATGTCAAAATAAATAGCTTCTACACACTGAAGAAAATTATCAACAAAATTAACACACAAAACTCTACCTCTAAAATTAATAAAACACTATGTTTTTTAAAGATTTTAAAAAATTTATTCATGAGAGAGAGAGAGAGAAAGAAAGAGGCAGAGACACAGGAGGAGGGAGAAGCAGGCTCCATGCTGGGAGCCCGACGCAGGACTCGGTCCTGGGACTCCAGGATCGCACCCTGGGCCAAAGGCAGGCTCTAAACTGCTGAGCCCCCCCCAGGGATCCCGATATAAAACACTATGTTAATTAATTTTATTTAATTTTTAAAGATTTTGTTTATTCATGAGAGACACACAGAGAGAGGCAGAGGTAGAAGCATGCTCCCTGTGGGGAGCCTGATGCAAGACTTGAGCCCAGGACCCCGAGATCATGACCTGAGCCAAAGGCAGATGCTCAACCACTGAGCCACCCCGGTGCCCCAATTAATTTATTTTAAATAAAATTTTAAAAATAATTAAAAAAACACAATGTACGGAAAGGAAAAATATATTTGCCCATGACATATTGCATAAAGAGTATCCAAAATATATGAAGAACTCACAAATCAACACTTAAAAAAAACATATAATCCAATTTAAAAATGGACAGAAATCATGAATACATATATCTCCAAAGAAGATATCCAGATGGCCAATAGACACATAAAAAATATCAATATCACTATTATCAGGGAAATGCAAATCAAAACTACAATGAGAGGGACGCCTGAGTGGCTCAGTGGTTGAGCATCTGCCTTTGTCTCTGGTTGTGATCCTAGAGTCCTGTGATCAAGTCCCGCATCAGGCTCCCTGCAGGAAGCCTGCTTCTCTCTCTGCCTATGTCTCTGCTCCTCTCTATGTGTCTCTCATGAATGAATAAATAAAAATTTTAAAAATACACTGAGTTATCACCTGTCAGAAGCTAAAATCTACAACACAAGTAACAAGTATTGTTGAGGATATAGAAAAAGAGTAATACTGCTGCACTGTGGCTGAGAATGAAAACTAGTACAGCCACTCTGGAAAACAGTATGAAGCCTCCTTAAAAAGCTAAAAACATAACTACCCTATGATCCAGCAATTGTACTACGGGATATTTACTCAAATAATATAAAAACAATAATTCAAAGGGATACATGCAACCCTATATTTATAGAAGCATTATTTACAATAGCCAATATATGGAAGTGGCCCAAGTATCTATCAATAAATGAAAAGAGAAAGAAGAGGTGGTATAAATATGTAATGGAATATTACTCAGCTATAAAAAGAATGAAATCTTGTTATTTGCAATGATATGGATAGAGCTGGAGGGTATAATGCTAAGTGAGATAATTCAGTAAGAGAAAGACAAATACCATATGATTTCACTCATTTGTGGAAGTTAAGAACAAATGAGAAAAGGGGGAAAAAGAGAGAGAAAGACAAATTAAAAAACAGACTCTTATTACAGAGAACAAACTGATAAGTTACCAGAGGGGAAGTTGGGAGGGGGGAGGATAAATAAAATGAGGATTAAGGAGTGTACTTGTCATGATGAGCACTTAGTGATTATGGGATTATTGAATACTGTATACTTCAAACTAATACAACACTGTGTGCTAACTATATTGAAATTAATTTTTTTGAAATTAAAATTTTTAAATAAAAATTTAATTATATAGATGTGCTACCAATTCAAATAAATAAATAAGTTTTAAGTTGAAACTTAACCATGCATATATCTATTACATATATGTGGTAGAAAAAGAAAACCATCATATCAATAGGATTCTCTTTGTAGGCTACTGTTACAATAAAAATGGTTGTTTGGCTAGGGAGATTAGAATCTTTTTGCACAGAGATTAGAATCTTTTTTGCACAGATATTGAAGTCAAACAATGTAATAAAATGTGTTCTTAAGAGATTCAATGGAAACCCAATTTGTCTATTTCTCCCCCTTTAAACATTTAATGAGCATTCTAAGACAGTTTTATCACTAAAATGCTTACTTCCACTTATTTTTTCAAGATATGCACACACTTTCTATAACTTGGATTTGAAATGTTCCTCTACCACTGCTCTTCTCCTTCTCTTATGTGAGAAATGAAAGCACCTGAATGATATTTGAAATTATGACTAATATAATGCATCTTTTCTCCTAGAAATAGTTCTCAAGGACTGAGGTCAGCCTTTTGGGAAAAAATACGACCTTTTCCTGGAAGAAACAAACAAGCTTAAGGCATCTAAAAGGATAAAATAAAAAATAGAAATGGTTTCCTTTTATCCTAAATGATTTTCTCCTAGGATTCAGTGAAACCAAACTATGAAGTAATGAATATTCAATAGAGTATTCTACTGCTATAGTGTTCTAAGTGGCATTGACCCCAAAACAAACAAACAAACAAACAAACAAAAGCACAAAGAGCTGCCATCAACCAGCTATCATAGCACCACTCTAAAAAAAATGTCTTCCAAATTTAACTATAAAGTACTTCCTTTTTTAAAGTATTTTTCATGGCAAAATATGTCCCTTTGTTTTACTCCGGGAAATGGTTTAATTTGTACTATTTTATGTTTATATTTCTTTTCACCAAGGAAAGAATGCCTATGACAATATTTCTTGCAAACCTAAAGAGAAAATGAAACAAGGGCAATGTTATAATTAGACAGAGTGGCAGTGTAACAAAAACTATCTAATAAATATGCCCAGTCATAGTCATGTCACCAAGGACCTTTTTTAAAAATTCTTATCCTCTAAAGAACCTAAGAAAAAGATCAACACATTTTTTAAAAAATTACAATCAGTAAAATATTGATTATCCAGGGCCCTCATTAGGTTTTAAACTCTTACTATTACTAAATATATATTTCAAATTAATATAATAAATATAATGTTTAAAAGATACTAAATATAATTCTAATTACCCCTGATAATTAGGGGTCACTCTAATGAATTTTAGGTGTACTTAACAGAAAAAGAGTCTTTGCCCCATTATACTATGTGAGGATTTTTTTTTTTTAGTCATCTCCTGGATGTAAGAAAATTTGCCAAGACTTTCTTCTGCCATCAGAAATCCTGCCTATAGCAGTATCACTTCCTTTTCCTCATTTGTACCTTCTATTCTGTAATGGCTTTAGGATCCAGGTAATGAGGGCTTTTGTCATTTTATTTTATTTTTTTCAAATTTGTATTTAAATTCTAGTTAGTTAACATATACTGCAATATTGATTTCAGGAGTAGAATTCAGTGGTTCATTACTTACATTCACCACCCAGTGCTCAACATAACAAGTGCCCTCTTTAATAACCATCATCCAGCTAGAACATCCCCCATCCACCCCGTCTATCAACCCTCAGTTTGTTCTCTATTGTTAAGAGTTTCTCATGGTTTATTTCCCCTACTCTCTCTTTTTCCCCTCTTATATGTTCACCTGTTTTGTTTCTTAAATTCCACATATTAGCAGAATCATATGGTATTTTTCTTTCTCTGACTTATTTCACTTAGCACAATACATTCTAACTCCTTCCACGTCATTGCAAATGACAAGGTTTAATTCTTTTTGATGGCTGAGTAATATTCCAGTGTGCGTGTGCATGTGCATGTGTGTGAGTGTGCATACCACATCTTTAACCATTCATTAATTGATGGATACATGGTCTGTTTCCACAATTTGGCAATTGTAAATACTGTTATAAGCATCAGGGAGTAAGTAGTACCTTTGAATTGGTATTTGTGTAATCTTTGGGCAAATATCTAGTATTGCAATTGCTGGATCTTAGAGTAGTTCTTTTTTTGACTTTTTGAGCAAGTTTCATATTGCTCTCCAGAGTGGCTGCATCAGTTTTGCATTCCCACCAACAGTTAAAGAGAGTTATCCTTTCTCCAACTCCTCACCAGCACCTGTTGTTTCTTATGTTAATTTTAGCCATTCTGACAGGTATCAGGTGGTATCTCATTGTGGTTTTGATTTGACTTTCCCTGATGATGAGTGATGTTGAGCATCTTTTCATGTGTCTGTTGGCCATCTGGATGTCTTCTTTGGAAAATGTCTATTCCTGTGTCCACTCACTTCTTAACTGGATTATGCAGTTTTGGGGTGTTGAGTTTGATAAATTCTTTATAGATTTTAGATTCTAATCCGTTATCAGATATGTCATTTGCAAATATCTTCTCCCATTTTGTAGGCTGCCTCTTAGTTTTGTTGATTGTTTCCTTTGCTGCACAGAAGCTTTTAATCTTGTAGAAGTCCCAATAGCTCATTTTTGCTTTGTTTCCGTCACCTCCAGTGATTAGTCTAGTAAGATGTTGCTATGGTCCAGGTCAAAGAATTTGCTGCCTGTGTTCTCCTATAGAATTTTGATAGTTTCCTATCTCACATTTAGGTTTTTCATCCATTTTGTCATTTCTAAAAAGATTTTATTAATTCATGAGAGATACACAGAGAAAGGCATAGAGAGAAACAGGTTCCCTGTGGAGAGCCTGATGTGGGACTCCATCCCAGAATCCCAGGATCACGACCTGAGCCAAAGGCAGATGCTCAATCATTGAACCACCCAGGTGCCCCATTTTGTCATTTTAAATAAAACAAAATAATCTAAACAAGAGTCTAAAGAAATTGTATATTTATAAAATGCATAGGTATTAGAGCATGTGTAATATATTGCAAACCTCAGGCAGCCGAAATAATTCTTCAGAGCATTGCTCATCTGTTCTGTCCAGTCTGAACCTGATAATCCTGAATTAAAGCAGAAATCAGGGTCTATATCTGGATACTTCCAACTATATGATACACATCAATGCAAAATAGGAATTATTTGGGATGAGGTCTGTTGTCTGTTTTTGCTCCTTCTTAATTTTTTTAAATAGGAGATGTCTTTGAAGAATCTGATTGAAGCTATGAAACTTTAAATTTCCAAATTAATGTATTTGATTTTTGTGATACTAAAGCCTTAGCACAGATGAGAATCAATCATCTGGGGGTGCTTCTAAAATGTCATTCGTTGTCCTCAGAGATTCTGATTAAGTAGGTATTTGAATATTAACCAATTATAACCAGGTTAGTATTCTTAAATTCACTCATGGCCAAAATCTTTTTCTAATAAGTGAAAAAAAAACATGTAGAGTTTCATGTTTTTCATTTGTAATCACTAATGGCTCTCCAACTTTCTCTATTACTTGAGAATATATAAGTACATTTCAGATTCATTATCATCAGGGCCTCTTTTATTTTTTTAATCCAAAAGTTTCTTTAACCTCATGCTGGATAGCTTTAATCTCAGATGTGTTTAACTAGTTGTTGTTCTTGATTTTCCACAATGGTCTACCTCTGAACTATAACAAACTGTTCATTTAACCAAGATGTCAGACCATGGCATTTTATGATATATTTATTGCCAGTGCATTTCTTTCTTGTATGCTCTCTTATTGGGTGGTTTCACAATGGCAAATTATTAAATTTGTGTTCATTTCTGTTTATCAACTTAATACCTTTTCTGAGCGATTCACTCTACTGGTTATTTGGTTTTAATCTGTACAATATATTTGAGCCTCTATATCACCACTGCTTTGATTATTCCTCAAATTTCTTATGTCATCAATTTTGTTTTCAAAATTGTCATCAATCCGTTTTCTCAAACCAAAGTCATCTTTCTGGGATCCATGACCATATGTAACGATTTTTTTTTCATTTATTGTCTTAACCTTAGATGCTATTGTCTGACACACTAAGAGAAGGGTTTGAATACTGAGGTACTCAGTATGAGGTTAAATTGATTTAGATAGTCTCAAATAACTATTCACTTTCATTATTAGGGCACAGAAAATGTGACTCAATGGGCTATGACCAAACTGTAGGACACTTACAGAGGTATCTGAGTTCCTGCACTCACATTATGCCCTCCTGCCATAACCCATCATGAATGAGTCATATCCATCATGGGTGATGTTCATTTGGCAAAACCATATTTCCTATCAAAGCACCATCTGCCATCTTGAATTTTCCCTATATGGCAGTTTTGGATAACTTTATTATTTTTTAATGGTTTAACACCAATCTATTATCTTACAGTTCTGTAGGTGAAAGTGTGACATGAATCCCAATGGGCTAAAATCAAGGCGTTGACAGGGATTTTCTTTCTTTCTGGAGGCTTTATGGGAGAATTTCTTTCCCTGCTTATTTGGGTTGTTGGCAGGATTCAATTTTTTGCAGTCATAGGGTTGAGATCTGTTTCTTTGATGGTTGTCATTCGAAGAATGTTCCCAGCTTCCGGTGGCCAACTGCATTCCTTGGATTATGGCTTCCTTCCTCGATCTTCAAAGCCAGCAACAATGGATTGAGTCCCTCTCCTGCTTTGAATTTCTCCTTTCCCTTTTTCAACCTCAGCTCCTTGACCCAATCTTCTGCCTCCCTCTTCCACTTTCAAGGACTCATGTGATTATATTGAGCCCACCTGGATAAACCAGAATAACTTCCTCAACTCAAGGTCCTCAACTTTAATTACATCTGCTAAGTCCATTTTGCCATGTAAAATATGTACTCACAGATTCTGTGGATTAGAATGTAGACGTCTTGGGGGGGCATTATTCTCCCTACAACTTTACTGATTTTCTAGGTCAAGGGAAGACAAATCTTAATTCTACTCCTAGTTTTTAAAAGAGAAATACTGATTTTAATTCAACATAATGTAAACTCTAGGTATCTGTCATCTTTCAGCCTCAAAATTAGCAAAACTGTTGAAACAAGGCATAATTTTCCCCATACTTGTTACGTGGCTCCAGTTACAAAAAATTTTATGAAAATGTTAAAACATAAAAATAGAAGTGTGTGATTAAAAAAAAAGTATAAAAAATCCCCACAAAACCTGTCAACGTTGTTCCTGATTCTACGAAATAGCACCAGTAAGACGAGTAAAAGTTGCTAAAAACCATTACGACAGCATTTCTGAAATGCAGCTTTTCTGACCTCCTGCTTCCCCTAAAAACTTCTCTCACGGGATAGAAAAAGAACTTTAAAATCACTAGAGGGAGGTTCCGAGCTGTTATTGCAGTTTTACCCTGCAGTCTCTTAGATGAGGGGCAAGTGCAGGGAATGTGCTTTGCCCCAACTGTCACTGCCACTCAGTTTAGGAAAAGACTGAGGATTTGGAGTGTCCTACTTCTTGTGTGAGGACCTGTGCCTGCAGAGTAGTCTGGAGGGTCTGTTGGTTCCAGGGTCCATGTGGAGTATTTTCCATAATGATGATGATTTCAGCAGGGATGACCTCATCATCAGATTCAGGGCTATTCCCAGCCCCACCCCACCACAAACCCAAGGGGGCAGAAACCCTTAGCTAAATCCACTTCCAGTGACTGCAATAGAACCCTCTGGTGAGCTCAGGACCTCAGGATTTGGTGGGCTGGGTAATCTGCTGCCATGTATTATGCAGGTGTGGCTTCTCTCAGTCTCCCTCTTTCCCATGTGAAGGGAGCAAAGGAGGAAACTTAGGGAAGATACCCCCCTCTGACCCCAAAACGGACCCTCCAGACTACTCCTTTTCTTTTTTTAAAAGTAGGCTATATACCCAACATGGGACTTGAACTCATGACCCTAAGATTAAGAGCACATGCTCTACCAACTGAGCCAGCCAGACAACCCTAATTCTATTCCTCATGTGGGATTTCTTTTTTATTTTATTTTAATTCAATTAACCAACATAAAATACATCATTAGTCTCAGATGCAGGGTTCAATTATTCATTAGCTACATATAACACCTAACCTCTTGTAAGATTTAAAAAGTTCCTCAGGTCACCTGGCTGGTTCACTTGATTAAGTGTCTGACTTTGGCTCAGGTCATGATTTCAGGGATTGAGACCTATGTCAAGACCCAGATCAGGCTTCCCACTCTCCACTGAACAGAGAGTAGCTTGTCCCTCTGCCATTCCCCCACTCATTCTCAAATATATATATATTCAAATATATAATATATTATATATATATTCAAATATATATATATTTGAATTAAATATATACTTGATATATAAATATTTAAATATATTATACATTATATATTATTATATTTATTACATTATATTATATTATATATTTGCTCCTGATAGAGCAAATTATTTTTCAAAGATAGATTATATATATATATAACAATAAATAAATAAATAAATAAATAAATAAATAAATAAATACACAATACATAGCTTGTATACATTTCAGAATTCTTAGGATGCCTGCATGGCTCCGCAGTTGCTCAACAAGAGGTTGCTCTGTCTTTGGCTCAGGGCATGACCCTGGGGTTCTGGAATCGAGTTCCGCATTGGGCTCCCTACAAGGAGCCTGCTTCTCCCTCTGCTTATGTCTCTGCCTCTCTGTCTGTCATGAATAAATAAATAAAATATAAAAAAGAAAGAAATTCTAATTTATAACCTAAAAGAGGGAAGGTTCCATACTTCTGCTCTGCCCTTCCCCTTGTGCACTTATCTGGCTTTCCTACTAGATTGTAAATTTCTTAGAATATAGGCACTGGGTCTTAGGAAACATTACATGCCACACTATACATTCCATGTATTAATTGTTACAGAGTTTGAAAGAATGATACTAATGAATCTCTTCCTATGCTAAAGACTAAAATGAGATTTAAAATCCAGGATTTTTAAGGACATTTCATCACAGTTACTGGGGATCAAAATGTTAGGATTCTACAGGTGAAAATAGAACAAATCAAGATTAGGAGAGTGGACTTTGGTGTGTAATGAAAAGGGATGAATTTGAAACCATTTTTGCCTTTTTGTAAGAGACTGATAGTGGAAGTGAAGACTTCCTATGTTCCATCACCATGCCAGTAGCAGCTAGGGTAGAGCCTCAACTAAAGAGCAAAATGGGTCCCACAATGCTAGAGCATGTTATCACTTTATGAAGTAGAAGCAGAGAAAGTGGCAGGTGACTATCATTTAAAGGACTGAAAGGCATTCTTCTGGTACCACAGGGTACAGAAAAATTGCTCTGATTATAGAAGAAGTTGCCATTCTTTATAAGACAAGTGTCCCCAAGTTCATAAATGTTATCTCCTAGATTTAGCAGTTACAACCAGAAAGCATTACATTTGAGGACAGAGGTCTAGTTTTAACAAAGTATTAAAGTGAAGAATGAGAAAATTATCTAAATATACCATATACTCAGTGAATGAACCAAATTAGGTGTCCTTAAACTGATGTACATAGGTTTCAAGAGTCCCTGAAATACTGAACTACTGTGAACTATTGAAATTTTAAGTAAAGATATTTGTGTACATGCCTTTTGGTTGACAGTCCATATAGCTTTCATCATATTCTTAAAGGAGCTTCTGAATCCACAGAAGCTTAAGATCGCTGATATAGGTAATATTTAAGTTTTCTTTTTACATATTGTTTATTATTATTCAGTTGAAGCCTAAACAGCTATACTTTAAACATGTTGCTATTTATACAGAACACAGTGACTTTTTTCTGTAGAAAACTCAGGCAACTTTATAACTCAATATTTTAATACTAAACATTATGGCAATAAAAATTTTTTATTATTTTCCAGATTTTGCAGTTGCATGACAAACATTTATTTTACTTACCAGTAAAATTTTGAAGCCAATGACAGGTATCATTAGAACACTAGGTTAATTGGGAATTGCTTACTATTATTACTAATGCCAAAAAATAGATTCTATTTAGATCAGAAGGTTAACGTAATCCTATTGTACTTGCTACTATTTTATATGAGCTATAAATTTTCATTCATTTGAATTAATAATTATTCAGGAATTTAAGAATTACCAGTAAGTATAATATTTTCTTTCAAGTTTTAATTTAAATTCCAGTTAGTTAACATACTGTGTAATATTAATTTCAGGTGTAGAACTTAGTGATTCATCACTTACATACAACACCCAGTGCTTATCACAAGAGCCCTCCTTAATATTATCACCCATTTCACCCATACTCCTGCTCACCTCCCCTCCAGTGAACCCTTAGCTTGTTCTCTTTGGTTAAGAGCCTGTTTAATGATTTGCCTTTCTTTTTACTTCCCCCGTATGTTTATCTGTTTTATCTCTTAAATTCCACATAGGAGTTAACTCATGATATTTATCTTTCTCTGACTGACTTATATCACTTAGCATAATGCTTTTTTATCTCCATCTACATCATTGAAAATGCCAAGATTTCACTCATTTTTATAGCTGAGTAACAAACATTCCACTGCATATATATACCACCTATTCTTTATCTATTCATCATTCATTGGGCATTTGGGCTCTTTTCATAATTTGACAATTGCTGGTAATGTTGCTATATACATCAAGGTGCATGTATCACTCCAAGCCACTATTTTTGTATCCTTTTTTTTTAAAATAATAAATTTATTTTTTATTGGTGTTCAATTTGCCAACATACAGAATAACACCCAGTGCTCATCCCATCAAGTGCCCACCTCAGTGCCCGCCACCCAGTCATCCTCATCCCCCGCCCACTCAATTTCTTTCAGAAGGGTTCTATAGTCTTTAGGATATAGATCCTTTACCTGTGTGGTTAGGTTTATTCCCAGGGATCTTATACTTTTAGGTGCCATTGTAAATGGGATTGACTCTTTAATTTCTCTTTCTTCAGTCTCATTGTTAGTGTATAGAAATGCCACTGACTTCTGGGCATTGATTTTGTATCCTGCCACACTGCCAAATTGCTGTATGAGTGCTAGCAAACTTGGGGTGGAGTCTTTTGGGTTTTCTTTTTTTTAATAATAAATTTATTTTTTATTGGTGTTCAATTTGCCAACATACAGAATATCACCCAGTGCTCATCCCATCAAGTGCCCTGCTCAGTGCCTGTCACCCATTCACCCCCACCCCCCGCCCTCCTCCCCTTCCACCACCCCTAGGTCGTTTCCCAGAGTTAGGAGTCTTTATGTTCTGTCTTCTGAAAAAAATTGAGGAAGACACAAAGAGATGAAAATATTCCATGCTCATGGATTGGCAGAATTAATATTGTGAAAATGTCAATGCTACCCAGGGCAATTTACACGTTTAATGCAATCCCTATCAAAATACCATGGACTTTCTTCAGAGAGTTAGAAAAAATTATTTTAAGATTTGTATGGGATTAGAAAATACCCCGATTAGCCAGGGTAATTTTAAAAAAGAAAACCATAGCTGGGGGCATCACAATGCCAGATTTCAGGTTGTACTACAAAGCTGTGGTCATCAAGACAGTGTGGTACTGGCACAAAAACAGACACAGAGATCAATGGAACAGAATAGAGTATCCAGAAGTGGACCCTCAACTTTATGGTCAACTAATATTCGATAAAGGAGGAACGATTATCCACTGGAAGAAAGACAGTCTCTTCAATAAATGGTGCTGGGAAAATTGGACATCTTTTGGGTTTTCTATGTAGAGTATCATGTCATCTGCAAAGAGGGAGAGTTTGACTTTTTCTTTGCCTATTTGAATGCCTTTTATTTCTTTTTGTTGCCTGAATGCTGAGGCTAGGACTTCTAGTACTATGATGAAAAGCAATGGTGAGAGTGGACATCCCTGTCATGTTCCTGATCTTAGGGGAAAGGCTTCCAGTGCTTCGCCATTGAGAATGATATTTGCTGTGGGCTTTTTGTAGATGGCTTTTAGCATGCTGAGGAATGTTTCCTCTATCCCTACACTCTGAAGAGTTTTGATCAGGAATGGGTGCTGTATTTTGTCAAATGCTTTCTCTGCATCTAATGAGAAGATCATATGGTTCTTGGGTTTTCTCTTGCTGATATGATGAATCACATTGATTGTTTTACGAGTGTTGAACCAGCATTGCATCCCGGGAATAAATCCTACTTGGTCATGGTGAATAATCTTCTTAATGTATTGTTGGATCCTTTTGGCTAGTACCTTGTTGAGAATTTTTGCATCCATGTTCATCAGGGATATTGGTCTATAATTCTCCTTTTTGGTGGGGTCTTTGTCTGGTTTTGGAATTAAGGTGATGCTGGCCTCATAGAACGAGTTTGGAAGTACTCCATCTCTTTTTATCTGTCCGAACAGCTTTGGTAGAAAAGTATGGTTTCTTCTTTAAACGTTTGATAGAATCCCCTAGGGAAGCCATCTGGCCCTGGACTGTTGTGTCTTGGGAGGTTTTTGATGACTATTTCAATTTCCTCCCTGGTTATTGGCCTGTTCAGGTTTTCTATTTCTTCCTGTTCCAGGTTCGGTAGTTTGTGGTTTTCCAGAAATGCATTCATTTCTTCTAGATTGCCTAATTTATTGTTGTATAGCTGTTCATAATATGTTTTTAAAATCGTTTGTATTTCCTTGCTGTTGGTAGTGATCTCTCCTTTCTCATTCATGATTCTATTCATTTGAGTCCTCTCTCTCTTCTTTTTAATAAGGCTGGCTAATGGTTTATCTATCTTATTAATTGTTTCAAAGAACCAACTCCTGGTTTTGTTGATCTGTTCCACATTTCTTCTGGTCTCAATTTCATTGAGTTCTGCTCGAATCTTTATTAACTCTCTTCTTCTGCTGGGAATAGGATCTATTTGCTGTTTTTTCTCTAGCTCCTTTATGTGTAAGGTTAGCTTTTGTATTTGAGTTATTTCCAGTTTTTGGATGGATGCTTGTATTGCGATGTATTTCCCCCTTAGCACTGCTTTTGCTGTATCCCAAAGATTTTGAATGGTTGTATCTTCATTCTGATTAGTTTCCATGAATCTTTTTAATTCTTCCTTAATTTCCTGGGTGACCCTTTCATCTTTTAGCAGGATGGTCCTTAACCTCCACGTGTTTGAAGTCCTTCCAAACTTCTTGTTCTGATTTAGTTCTAATTTCAAGGCATTATGGTCTGAGAATACGCAGGGGATGATTCCAAACTTTTGGTATCGGTTCAGACCTGATTTGTGACCCAGGATGTGGTCTCTTCTGGAGAAAGTTCCATGTGCACTTGAGAAGAATGTGTATTCAGTTGCGTTTGGATGTAAAGTTCTGTAATATCTGTGAAATCCATCGGGTCCAGTGTATCATTTAAGGTTCTTGTTTCTTTGGAGATGTTGTGCTTAAAAGACCTATCGAGTGTAGAAAGCACTAGATTGAAGTCAACAAGGAAAAGTGTATTATTATCTAAGTATGTCTTAACTTTGGTTATTAATTGATTGATATATTTGCCAGCTCCCACATTGGGGGCATATATGTTGATGATTGTTAAGTCCTCTTCTTTGATAGACCCTTGAAGTATGATATAGTGTCCCTCTTCATCTCCTACTACGGTCTTCGGGGTAAATTTTAGTTCATCTGATATAAGGATGCCTACCCCTGCTTTATTTTGAGGACCATTTGAATCGGAAATGGTTCTCCAACCTTTTAATTTAAGGTGTAGTTGTCCTTCTCTCTAAAATGAATCTCTTGTAGACAGCAAATAGATCTGTTCTGCTTTTTTTTATCCAGTCTGACACCCTGTGCCTTTTGATGGGGTCATTAAGCCCCTTCACGTTCAGAGTTACTATTGAAAGATATGAGTTTACTGTCAGCATGATATCTATTCAGCCCCTGTTTTGGTGGATTTTTCCATTGGAATTCTTCTTAAAGGGGAATTTTAAGAGTCCCCCTTAAAATTTCTTGCAGAGCTGGTTTGGAGGTCACATATTCTTTCAGTTCCTGCCTGTCTTAGAAGCTCTTTATTTCTTCTTCTATTTTGAATGAGAGGCTTGCTGGATAAAGTATTCTTGGCTACATATTCTTCTCATTTAGGCCCCTGAATATATCCTGCCAGCCCTTTCTGGCCTGCCAGGTCTTGGTGGAGAGGTCTGCTGTTAATCTGATATTTCTTCCCATGTAAATTAGGGATCTCTTGTCTCTTGCTGTTTTAAGGATCTTCTCTTTATCTTTGGAATTTGCAAGCTTCACTATTAAATTTCGAGGTGTTGAACGGTTTTTATTGATTTTAGGGGGGGGATCTCTCTATTTCCTGGATCTGAATGCCTGTTTCCCTTCCCAGATTAGGAAAGTTTTCAGCTATGATTTGTTCAAATACATATTCTGGCCCTCTGTCCCTTTCGGCGCCATTGGGAACGCCAATTAAAGATAGATTTTTCTTCCTCAGGCTGTCACTTATTTCCCTTAATCTATCCTCATGATCTTTTAATTGTTTGTCTCTTTTGTCCTCAGTTTCCCTCTTTGCCATCAACTTGTCTTCTATGTCACTCGTTCTTCCACCTCATTAACCCTCGTTGTTAGGACCTCTAATTTGGATTGCATCTCATTCGATTGATTTTTAATTTCTGCCTGATTAGATCTGAATTCTGCAGTCATGAAGTCTCTTGAGTCCTTTATGCTTTTTTCTGGAGCCACCAGTAGCTTTATAATAGTGCTTCTGAATTGGCTTTCTGACATTGAATTGTAATCCAAATTTTATAAGTCTTTGGGGGAGAGGACTGTTTCTGATTCTTTCTTTTGAGGTGAGGTTTTCCTTCTAGTCATTTTGCTCAGTGCAGAGTGGCCAAAAACAAGTTGTATTGGGAAAGGGAGAAAAAGAGAGAAGAGAAAGAAGGAAAGAAAAAGAAAAAAGAAAAAATGAAGAAAAAAGAAGAAAAGAAAAAAGGGGGGAGCAATCAGAAATCAAAAAACAAAAGGGGGAGTATCTTCTGATTGTGTATACTGTAAGTCCCTCAACTTCCCCTGGAACTTTCCAGGGCTGCTTGGTCAACAATTTGTTTTTCCCTTTTAGGTCTCCCTGGTCTTCTGGGAAGGGGCCTGTTGTGCTGATTTTCAGGTGTTAGTGCTTGGGGGAGAGGCTCAGCCTCCTGCCTTGTGCAGGGCTCAGTGAATGATATTTAAGCTGCTTATCCGGTGAGGCTACTGTGAGGCTCAGTGGCGGTTGTTTATCCTGTGAGGCCCCAGTAGGAACAACCACAGGCGGCCAGCTCTCGAGCCCTGTATTCAGTTCCTGCAGTAACTAAGAGCTCTCAGTCTGCAGGGGCTTGTATGCTCCGGGGGCAGGGCCGCTGATCTGCTCAGCTCCAGGCAGGAGCGTCCTTGCTGTCCTGTGCCCTCCTGGCCTCTGCCTGTCCAGGGGGTAGGTCGGATCCTGGGCTGTGTCCCCGGTGCCCTGTGCTCCCGGGCCTGCACTGTTGGATTCGCGCTTCCCGCCGTGCAGCTCCATCCGCGCGGAGCCTCCTCCCGAGCCCCTCTGAGCTGTTCCCGGGTCCAGCCGTGCATACTGCAGCCCTTAGGGAGCTCGGCGCACTCTCCTGGGCGCGCAGGTGTCTGTTAGTGTCCCAGGGAGCCTGAGGGCATCCCCGCCCTCCTGGGTTCCTGCTCTAACTCCCTGCGAGCGCCTTTCTGCCCGGGAAGGTTGGTGCAGCTCCTGCTTCTCCGGGACGGGGCTCTCCTGTCCTGGGGACATTCGCCCCGGCCTTAGCCCGGCTCCTCCCGGAGCCCCTCCCCCTCGGATGCGTTTTATTTCTTTATGTTATTCCCCCGTCTTCCTACCTTGATAGAAGCGCGAACTCTTCTCACTGTAGCATTCCAGCTGGTCTCTCTTTAAATCTCAGGCCGAATTCGTAGATTTTCAGGATGATTTGAAGGTTATCTAGGTAATTTGGTGGGGACAGGTGATTTGGAGACCCTACTCTTCCGCCATCTTGGCCCGCCCCCGCCCCCATTTTTGCATCCTTTGGGTAAATTACTACTAGTACAATTGATGGATCATAGGGTAGTTCTACTTTTAAATTTGAGGAATTTCCCTACTGTTTTCCAGATTGGCTGCACCAGTTTGCATTCCCACCAATCATATAAGAGGGTTCCCCTTTCTCCATATCCTTACCAGCATCTGTTATTTCCTGTCTTGTAAATTTTATCCATTATGAGTTCTTTGGGCTGAGATCTCATTGTAGTTTTCATATGTATTTCCGTGATGATGAGTGATGTTGAGCACCTTTTCATGTTGGCCATCTCTATGTTTTCTTTGGAAAAATGTTGATTAATGTATTCTACCCATTTTTTTTTTCTAACAGGATTATGTGTTTTCTGGCTGTTGATTTTGAAAACTTCTTTATATATTTTGAGTACCAATTCTTTATCAGATATGTCATTTGGAAAAATCTACCATTCTGTAGGTTGCCTTTTAATTTTGTTGATTGTTTCCTTTGCTGCATAAAAGCTTTTTATTTTGGCGAAATCCCAACAGTTTTTTTTGTTTCTGTTTCTCTTGCCTCAGGGGACAAATCTAGTAAGAATTTGCTAAAACCAATGTCAAAGAAGTTGTTGCCTGTTTTCTGCTCAGGATATGGATGGTTTTCTGTCTTATAGTTAGGTCCTTCATCCATTTTGTATTTATTTTGTTTATAGTGTGAAAAAGTGGTCCAGTTTCATTCCTCTACTTGTTTCTGTCCAGTTTTCCCAAAATAATTAGTTGAAGAGACTTTTTTACATTGGATATTCTTTCCTGCTTTGTCAAAGATTAGATGACTGTATAGTTGTGAGTTCATTTCTGGGTTTTCTATTCTGTTGTATTGATTGATATGCTTTTTTGTGCCAGTACCAGTCTTTCTTGATCAATTCAGCTTCATAATATAATTTGAATTCTGGAATCATGATGCCTCCAGCTTTGCTTTTCTTTTTGAAGATTGCTTTGATTGTTCAGGGTTTCTGTGGTTCCATATATATATTTCAGGATTGTTCTAGCGCTGTGGAAAATTCGGGTGGTATTTTTATAGTAATTGCATGAAATGTGTGATTGTTTTGGCCGATATAGACACATAACAATATATGGTCTACCAATCCATGAACATGGAATGTTTTTCCATTACTTAGTGTCATCTTGCATTTCTTTCATCAGTGTATACTTTTCAGAGTAGAGATCTTTTACCTCTTTGGTTAGGTTTATTCTTACATATATTATGATTTTTGGTGCAATTGTAAATGGGAACAATTTTTTTATTTCTCTGTTACTTCAGTATTGGTGTATAGAAATGCAACAGATTTCTGTACATTGATTTTATATCCTGTGACATTATTGAATTCATGTATCAGTTCTAGCAATTTTTGGAGGGGAGGCTTTCGGGTTTTCTATATAGTGTGATGTCATCTGTAAATAGTGAATGTTTGAATACTTCCTTGACAATTTGGATGTCTATTATTTATTTTTGTTGTCTGATTGCTGTGGCTAAGATTTCCAGTGCTATATTAAACAATAGTGGTGAGAGTGGACATCCGTATTTTGTTCCTGACCATAGAAGAAAAGCTCTCAGTTTTTCCAGAGTAAGGATGATATTAGCTGTGAGGTTTTCATATATGGACTTTTTTATTTTGAAGTATGTTACTCCTATCCCTACTTTGTTGATGGTTTTCATCAGGAAAGGATGCTGTAATTTGTCAAGTGCTTTTTCTACATCTATTGAGAAGATCATATGGTTCTTATCTTTTCTCTTATCAATGCAATGCATTAGGTTGATTGAGTTATTCATATTGAACCACACTTTCAGCCCAGGAAGAAATCCCAGTTGATTGTGATGTGTGATTCTTATGATGTACTGTTTGGATTCAGTTTGCTAGTATTTTATTGAGAATTATTGCATCCATGTTTATCATGGGATGTTTATCAGGGATGTTGGCCTATTCTCTTTTTTACTGGAGTCTAGTTTTGGTATCAGGGTAATTCTGACTTCTTAGGAGGAGTTTGGAAGTTTTCCTTCCATTTCTGTTTTTTGGAACATTTTGAGAAGAATAGATATTAAACCTACTTTCAAAATTTGGTAGAATTCACATGTGAAACCATGTGACATTAAGTTTTTGTTTGTTGGGAGATTTTCTACTATTGTTTCAATTTCTTTTCTGGTTATGGGTCTGTTCCAGTTTTCTATTTCTTCTTGTTTCAGTTTTGGAGGTTTATATATTTCCAGGAATTTATTCATTTCTTCCAGGTTGTAGAATTTGTTGAAAAATAGTCTATCATAATATTTTCTTATAACTGTATTTCTGTGATGTTGGTTGTAATTTATCCTCTTTCATTTGTGATTTTATCTATTTGGATCCTTTCTCTTTTCTTTATGATAAGTCTGGCTAAGGGTTTATCAATTTTATCAAAGAACCACCTTCTGGTTTCATCAATATGTTCTACTGGTATTGTTTGTTTCTATGTCATTTATTTCTGCTCTATTCTTTATTATTTCCTTTCTTCTGCTGCTTTAGGCTTCATTTGTTGTTCTTTCTTTAGCTCCTTTATGTGTAGGTTTAGGTTGTTTATGGAGACTTCTTGTTTCTTGAAGTAAGCCTGTATTGCTATATACGTCCCTCTTTTTAATTTTTTATTAATTTATAATTATTTTAAAAGATTTTATTTATTTATTCATGAGAGACACACAGAGAGAGAAGCAGAGACATAGGCAGCGGTAGAAGCAGGCTCCATGCAGGAAGCCCAATGTGGGACTCGATCCTGGAACTCCAGGATCATACCCTGAGCCAAAAGCAGTTGCACAACTGCTGAGCCACCCAGGCGTCCCTATATACTTCCCTTTTAAGACTACTTTTGCTGAGCCGTAAATGTTCGGACCATTGTGTTTCCATTTGCATTTGTTTCCATGTATTTTTTATTTCTTCTTTGATTTCCTGCCTGACCCATTTATTGTTTAGTAGCATGCTGTTTAGCCTCCATGTATTTGTGGTCTTTTCAGATATTTTCATGTAATTGACTTCAAATTTCATAGCACTATGGTTAGAAAATATGCATGATATGATTCCAGTGTTTTTGTACTTGTCGAGGCCTGATTTGTGACCTAGTATATGATGAGAATAATGTATGTGTACATGAAAATAATATATATTCTTCTGCTTTAGAATGATATGATCTGAATATATCTGTTAAGTCTACCTGGTCTGGTGTTTCATTCAAAGCCTTTGCTTCATTACTGATTTTCTGCTTAGATGATCTGTCCATTGATGTAGGTAGGGTATGAAAGTGATATACTATTATTGTATTATTTATTTATTCATGATAGTCACAGAGAGAGAGAGAGCCAGCGACACAGGCAGAGGGAGAAGCAGGCTCCATGCAGGAAGCCTGATGTGGAACTTGATCCCAGGACCCCAGGATCAGGCCTTGGGCTGAAAGCAGCGCTAAACTGCTGAGCCACCCAGGCATCCCTGTTTAATTCTAGTTTGGTGTAAGTATTGCTACTCTGGTTTCTGTTGATGTCCATTTGCATGATAAATATTTCTCTATCCACTCACTTTCAATCTCCAGGTGTCCTTAGGTCTAATGTGAGTCTCTTGTAGGCAGCATATAAATGGTTTTTATATTTTTATCCATTATGTCACCCTGTCTTTTGACTGGAGTATTTAGTCCATTTATATTCAGATTAATTATTGAAAGGTATGTATTTTGTACCATTTTATCAGTTGTTATGTTCTTGTTTCTGAAGATTTTTCTCTGTGCCTTTCTTATCTCTGCTACTTTTTCCTTTCTTTATTTTCCTCTCAAAATATCTCCTTTAATATTTCTTGCAGACTGGCTTAGTTGCAGGATCTCCTCTAATTTTTTTCCTCTTTTTTTGTGAAACATTTAATCTCTCCTAATATGCATTATAGCCTTGCTGGACAGTGTTCTTAGCTGTGGATTTTTCCCATTCAACACATTTAACATATCATGCCATTCTCTGCTGGCTTGCCAATTTTCTATTGACATTTCAACAGCTAGCCTTATGGGTCTTCCCTTGTAAGTTAGGCACTTCTTTTGTCATGCTGTATTTAGTTTGTTTTTTTCTTTTTTGCTATATTTTGCAAATTTAATTACAATATATCTTGGTTTTCACCTGCTTTTTTTTATATTGATGAGAAATCTCTGAGCCTCCTGGATCTGGATGTCTGTTTTTTTCCACATATTAGGGAAGTTTTCAGCTATGATTTCCTGAAATAAATTTTCTTCTCCCTTTTCTCTCTGTTCTTGGACTCCTGTAACACGAATGTTACTAGGTTTGATAGAGTCACTGGATTCTCTAAGTCTATTTTCGTATTCCATAATTCTTCTTTCTCTCTTTTGTTTAACTTCATTATTGTCCACTTAAAAAAAAGATTTTATTTATTTATTTATTCATGAGAGACATAGAGAGAGAGAGGCAGAGACATAGGCAGAGAGAGAAGGAGGCTCCCCGCCAGGAGCCCAATGTGGGACTCAATCCCAGGTCCCCAAGGTCATACCTGGAGCTAAAGGCAGATGCTCAACCACTGAGCCACCCACGTGTCCCTATTGTCCATTCTTTTATCCTCTGTATCACTTTTTCATTCCTCTTCTTTTTCCGTTCTTGTGTTCACTACATAAAGTATGCATCAAATCTAAGTTATTGTGTTTTTCATTTCCGACTGTTTCTTTTATCTCTTATCTCAACCGTAAAGTTCTCACTGAAGACTTCCATTCTTTTCTTAAGCCCAGAGAGTATCCTAAACAATTTTCCTTTAAATTCTCCATCAGACATATTATTTATATCTGTTTCACTTATGTCTCTGGCCTTGACCTTATCTTGTTCTTTCATTTGGTATCAATTCTTTTGTCTCAGCATTCTTCTAAATCTCTGCTTTCATCTGTGTGTTAGATTTAGCCTATTATGTCTCCTTCTCCTGAGAGTAATGGCTTTATGAAGAAGAGGTCATAATGTCCAGGGCCTGGTGCTTCTGGCATGTCTCTGGTATGTCCTCCCTGTGCTCAGATGTAGTATTTTGGTTGCTCTATTCTTCACATTAGTGTCTGAAGAGGCTCTCCAAGCCTGCAGTGGGCAGTGTTTGGTCCTTGGCCAAAATGTAGCAAGTTTTAAGTGGATATGCTCTGGTCTGCTTGTTAAGTGAGACCTAATAGTACTCCAAATAGAACTGAAGTCCGACAAAACCCTCTAGTTGGGAGATGTGGTTGTGCAGTAGTTTATGCTGGTATTCTGGGGAAGGGGCCTGCCACTCTGGGTTAAAATAAGTTTGATGGTACCAGAGAAGGGCGGTACCACCAGAGTGCAGGGGTTTGGGATTTGGTGTGAACAGGCTATGCAGCCAGTGTTGGTACTATACTGTTTACCAGATGTGGCTCTGCATTTATGCTGAGGGGTAGGGGAGGGAAAAGGCTCCAGCCTGCTCCTTTGTCTCATTAGAGGCATCTCCATGAGTGCTCCCTCTCAGGATAGCACTTTAGAAAAGAGCAAGTAATCTCTCTCCTGTGTGTCCCATGTGTTTTTCAGATCACTGTTTCTACACTCTCTGCCTCTCAGTTGTTTGACTCCTTTCTCTCCAGCAACAGGACAGTGCCCTCTGCTTTTAAGTCTACTCCTTTGCCCTGGGAGAGGCATCTCTGTGAACACTATACCTCAGGGATCCCTACACGAAGAATGTATAAACTCTCCCCTGTGTGCTCCAGGTGCACTACACATTGCTGTTTCCATGCTATCTGCCTCTAGGTTGTTTGCCTGCCTTCACTATAGGAGTAGTGCAGTGTCCTTAAGGCTCTATCCTAGCCAAACCTGCAACCTTTAAAACTCCAGTCTTTAAGCCCCATGGTTGCAAGAACTCATGAAAATCAGCCTTTCTCATTTTCGCAGCCAGCGGCTTTGGGAAAGTGTTGTCCTTCTGCATTCATCAGTGTGCACCTCTCTTTCACCTTTCTCCACAAACATGGCTCCCTCCCCTCTGCAGCACTCTTGATTTGTTTATTTCCAAAACTATGCTCTATACTTCCTACCTTCTTCTCTCCCTTTGTGTATTTTATTCTGTCAGTGTTCAAGTTGATTTCTGGGGTATTTAGAATAATTTTATAGTTATCTAGTAGTGTTCAAGGGATGAGGCAAGCCTAGGGTCCTACTATTATGCCACCATACTAGTTCCCTTAGTTCTGGATAAATTTAACACAAAATGACCATCATAAGCTAAGGCAAAATCAATAGTTGTTTAACCTACTGAGCCGCTCAGGTGCCTTGCTGATATTTATTTTTAAAAAGGCCTGTGAAAAGGAGCCTTCATGAGCAGAGTGATCAGATGTTTTCTGTAACCAGAAAAGCCTTGGACAGGCTTTTAAATGAAGATAATTTACTGGTACCTCAAAACAAGCAAATTAATGTAGTCTTTGCATTTAGTTATAGTTATATATATATATATATATATATATATATATATATATATATATATATAACATCTCTCAGAGTTAGGAGTCTCTCATACTTTGTCACGCTCTCTAATTTTTTGCACTCATTTTCCCTCCTTTCCTGTATAATCTCTTTCATTATTTTTTATATTACCATATGAGTGAAACCATACAATGATTGTCCTTCTCCGATTGACTTACTTCACTCAGCATAATACCCTCCAGTACTATACACATTGAAGTAAATGATGGGTATTCATCGTTTCTAATGGCTGAATAATATTCCATTGTATATATAAACCAAATCATCTTTATTCATTCATCTTTCACTAGACACCAAGGATCCTTCCACAGGTCAGCTCCTGTGGACATTGCTGCTACAAACATTGGGGTTCAGGTGTTCCGGCGTTTCACTGCATCTGTATCTTTGGGGTAAATACCCAGTCTTGCAATGGCTGGGTCATAGGGTAGCTCTATTTTTAACTCTTTGAGGAACCTCCACACAGTTTTCCAGAGTGGCTGTACCAGTTCACATTCCCACCAACAGTGCAAGAGGATTCCCCTTTCTCCATATCCTCTGCGACATTTATTGTTTCCTGTCTTGTTAATTTTCTCCATTCTCACTGGTGTGAGGTAATATCTCATTGTGGTTTTGATTTGTATTTCCCTTATGGCAAAGGATGCGGAGCATTTGCTCATGTGCTTGATGGCCATGTGTATGTCTTCTTTGGTGAAATTTCTGATCATGTCTTTTGCCCATTTCATGATTGGATTGTTTGCTTCTTTGCTGTTGAGTTTAATATGTTCTTCATAGATCTTGATACTAGCCCTTTATCGGATATGTCATTTGCAAATATCTTCCCCATTCTGCAGGTTGCCTTTTAGTTTTGTTGACTGTTTCTCTTGCTGTGCAGAAGCTTTGTATCTTAATTAAGTCCCAATAGTTAATTTTTTCTTTGTTTCCCTTGCCTTCATAGATGTATCTTGCAAGAAGTAGCTGTGGCCAAGTTCAAAAAGGATGTTGCCTGTGTTCTCCTCTAAGATTTTGATGGATTCTTGTCTCACATTTAGATCGTTTATTCATTTTAATTTATCTTTGTGTATGCAGTAAGAGAGTGGTTTAGGTACATTCTTCTGCACGTGGCTGTCCAATATTCCCAGCACTGTTTATTGAAGAGACTGTCCTTTTTCCAGTGTATAGTCTTTCCTGCTTTGTCGAATATTAGTTGACCATAGAGTTGAGGGCCCATTTCTGGATTCTCCATTCTGCTCCATTGATCTATTGTCTGTTTTTGGGCCAGGACCACACTGTACTGATGATCACAACTTTGTAGTACAATTTGAAATCCGTCTTTGTGATGCCCCTGGCTCTGGTTTTCTTTTTCAATATTTCCCTGGCTATTCAGTGTCTTTTCTAATTCCACAGAAATCTTCAGATGATTTGTTCCAACTCTCTGAAGAAAGTCCATGGTATTTTGATAGGGATTGCATTGGATGTGTAAATTTCCCTGGGTAGCATAGATATTTCACAATATTAATTATTCCAATTCATGAGCATGGAATATTTTTTCATCTCTTTGTTTCTTCCTCAGTTTCCTTCAGAAGTGTTCTGTAGTTTTTAGGGTATAGATACCTTACCTCTTTGGTAAGATTTATTCATAGGTATCTTATGCTTTTGGGTACAATTGTAAATGGGATTGACTCCTTAATTTCTCTTTCTTCAGTCTCATTTTTAGTGTATAGAAATGCCACTGATTTCTGGGCACTAATTTTGTACCCTGCCACACTGCCAAATTGCTGTATGAGTTCTAGCAATCTTGGGGTGGAGTCTTTTGAGTTTTCTATGTATAGTATCATGTAATCTACGAAGAGGGCGAGTGACTTCTTCTTTGCCAATTTGAATGCCTTTATTTCTTTTTATCGTCTTATTACTGAGGCGAGGACTTCTAGTACTAAGTTGAATAGCAGTGGTGAGAATGGACATTCCTCTCGTGTTCCTGATCTTAGGGGAAAGGCTCCCAGAGTTTCCCCACTGATAATAATATTTGCTGTGGGCTTTTTGTAGATGGATTTTAAGATGCTGAGGAATGTTCCCTCTATCCCTACGCTCTAAAGAGATTGATGAGGAATGGATGCTGTATTTTGTCAAATGCTTTCTCTGCATCTATCGATAGGATCATATGGTTCTTATATTTTCTTTTGTTGAAATGATCTATCACAGTGATTGTTTTATGAATGTTGAACCAGCCTTGCATCCCAGGGATAAATCCCACTTGGTCATGGTGAATAATCTTCTTAATGTACTATTGGATCCTATTGCCTAGTATCTTGTTGAGAATTTTTGAATCTGTGTTCATCAGGGATATTGTTCTATAATTCGCCTTTTTTTGTGGCTTTTGGTCTGGTTTTGGAATTAAGGTGACGCTGGCCTAATAAAACGAGTTTGGAAGTATTCCATTCCTTTCTGTACTTCAGAACATCTTTAGTAGAGTAGGTATTATTTTTTCTTTAAATGTTTGATAGAATTCCCCTGGGGAGCCATCTGTCCCTGGACTTTTGTGTCTTGGGAGGTTTTTGATGACTGCTTCAATTTCCTCCCTGGTTCTTGGCCTGTTCAGGTTTTCTTCTGGTTCCAGTTGTGGCAATTTGTGGTTTTCCAGAAATGTATCCATTTCTTCTAGATTGCCTAATTTATTGGCATATAGCTGCTCATAATACGTTTTTTAAATAGTTTGTATTTCCTTGGAATTTGTTCCGATCTCTCCGTTTTCATTTGTGATTTTATTAATTTGAGTCTTTTTTCCTTTTTAAAAAAGGTTGGCTAATGGTTTAACTATCTTATTAATTCTTTCAAAGAACCATCTCCTGGTTTTGTTGATCTGTTCTAGAGGTCTTCTGGTCTCTATTTCATTGAGTTCTGCTCAAATCTTTAAACTCTCTTCTTCTGCTTGGTGTAGGTTTTGTTTGCTGTTCCTTCTCCACTTCCTTTAGGCATGGTTAGCTTGTGTATTTGTGTTTATTCCCATTTTTTAAGGGATGATTGTATTGCAATGTATTTCCCTCTTAGGATGACTTTTGGTGTATCCCAAAGATTTTGAATGGTTGTGCCTTCATTTTCATTAGTTTCCATGAATCTTTTTAATTCTTCTCTAATTTCCTCACTCACTCATCTTTGAGTAGGATGCTCTTTATACTCCACGTGTTTCAGTTTCTTCCAAACTTCTTCTTGTGATTGAGTTCTAGTTTCAAAGTGTTGTGTTCTGAAAATATGCAGGGGACAATTCCAGTGTTTTGGTAGCGGTTGAGACCTGATTTGTGACCCAGTATGTTACCTTTTCTGGAGAAAGTTCCATGTGCATTTGAGAAGAATCTGTATTCCATAGCATTTGGATGAGAAGTTTTGTATATATCTGTGAAGACCATCTTGTCCAGTGCATCATTTAAAGCTCTTGTTTCTTTGGTGATGGTGTGCTTAGATATCTGTCATTTGTAGATAGTGCCATGTTGAAGTCTCTTAGTATTAGTGTGGTATTATCTAAGTGTGTCTTTAGTTTGGCTATTAATTGATTGATATACTTGGCATCTCCCACATTAGGGGCATAAACATTCATGATTGTTAGGTACTCTTGTTGGATAGATACTTTAGGTTTGATATATTGTCCCTCTTCATCTCTTACTACAGTCTTTGGCATAAACTTTAATTTATCTGATATGAGGATTGCTATGCCTGCTTTCTTTGCAGGATCATTAAAATGGTAAATGGTTCTCCAAGCTTTCATTTTCAGGTTTTGCTTCTTTTCATCTCCTGATGACATCTACATTTGGTGCCTGTAAGTACTGGCTGCACACTAACTCCCAGTGCCTCCCCAGCTTGTTACCTTTCCTGGGGATTTTGTGATTTAACCCCTACACTCACCTGGCCCCCAATAAGTGCACACACAGGAGGTTGCAGACATCCAGCTTCCCACCACATACATCCAGTCTCAAACTTTGCCTCCTCGCCTGGTTTCAACCACCATTCCCTCACTTTGATGTGTGCCACCCACAGATAGGCACAGCCCTCACCAAACCTATGTCTAAGCCACCACAGCACCATTCGGCTTAGAGTTTGACCACTGTGGCCATGACTGGCCCCAGGATACCTTCTGGGGGCTCCCTTGGTCTAGGATTTAGATGGGTGCCTCACTATAGTCCAGCACAGTCCTGCAGAGGATTGGCCAATCAATCCCTTTTCTGCCACTCATGCTGCATGCATCACCCCACCCACCCTCTGTCACTTCCCTCCTCTCTTTGCCCCTGGACTCCTGTTCCCCCTGAGGGAAGACTGCTTTTCCCTTATTGCCTCTTGTTTTTGTGTGTGGCTTAGGATGCCCTCCCTCATGCCTGATTACAGAAAGAGTCTTCTGTAGGGTTTCCTTTTTTAAAATATTTTATTTATTTATTTATGAGAGAGAGAGAGAGAGAGAGAGAGAGAGAGAGAGAGAGAGAGAACAAACGTGTTGAAGAGAGAGAAGCAGGCTGCCCATCCAGCAGGGAGCCCGATGTGGGGGCTCGATCCCAGGACACTGGGATCATGACCTGGGCCAAGGGCAGCTGCGTAATTGACTCAGCCACCCAGATGCCCCTCCTATATGGTTTCTTAATGCCTTCACGCTTTTCCTTGAGGACCATTTGAATGGTAAATGGTTCTCCAACCTTTCATTTTCAGGCTGTAGGTGTCCTTAGGTCTAAAATGAGTCTCTCGTAGACAGCAAATAGATGGGTCTTGCTTTTTTATCCAGTCTGAAGCCCTGCAACCCTGCGTCTTTTGATGGGATTGTTAAGCCCATTCACGTTCAGAGTTACCATTGAAAGATATGAATTCAGTGTCATCATAATACCTACTCAGTCCCTGTTTTTGTGGATTATTTCTTTGGGTGTCCTCCTCTTTCTTTTACAGAGCCCCCCTTAATATTTCTTGCAGAGCCGGTTTGGTGGTCACATATTCTTTCAGTTTCTGCCTATCTTGGATGAATAACCCTCAATAACCCTCGTCGTTAGATCCTCCAGTTTGGATTGCATCTCACTTAATTGATTTTTAATTTCAGCCTGATTAGATCTAAATTCTGCAGTCATGAAGTCTCTTGAATCCTTTATGCTTTTTTCCAGAGCCACCAGTAGCTTTATAATTGTGCTTCTGAATTGGCTTTCTGACATCGAATTGTAATCCAAATTCTGTACCTCTGTGGCAGAGAGTACTGTTTCTGATTCTTTTGTGGTGAGTTCTTCTTTCTAGTCATTTTGCTCAGTGCAGAGTGGCTAAAAACGAGTTGTACTTGTTAGAAGCGCAAACTCTTCTCTCTGTAGCATTCCAGCTCTTCTCTCTTTAAATCTCAGGTCGAATTCGTAGGTTTTCAGGATGATTTGAAAGTTATCTAGGTAAGTTGGTGGGGACAGGTGACTTGGGGACCCTACTCCTCCGCCATCTTGCCCCGACCTCGCCTTCATGCTTTTCCACTTCAAGGGTTGTCTCACAGATCTACTTGGAATTTACCTTTATGCAAGGTGGGAGGTGTGGTCCAAGTTTACTTCTTCCCCCAAATGGATAACAGACTAACCCAGCACCATTTATCACTCCATTCTCATGCTGCTGTGTGGCATGTCTGGGATGCTCATGCACCCAGCTGAGCATCCCCTCTGTGGCTCCCTGGTGTGAAGCCTCTCCTGAGGCACAGCTGTCTCCCAGGAAACTCTAACTCACTCAGGGGCCCTCAGCTCACTGGGGCCCCTATGGAAGGTGCCTTGTGTGTGAGCAGGGAGGTGGGTGTTGGTGCTTGTGAGCAAGCCTCTGCCCCAGGTTCCTTCTCAGGACATACTCCTGCCTATAGGAAACTGTCCTCTGGCCTACTTTAACAACATGGGGAAGTGGGGACTGGTTTCTCCTCTCACCAAAATTACTTTACTTGTGTGAGAGAATAGCAAGTTGAATAAAGTGTGTTGTCTGTATTTTCATCAATATTAACTATGTTATTGTATCATACATGTGATTTTACATTTTCTAGAGTGTAAAATTATCTTTGTAATGATATACAAAGAAAGGCATAGCAGTTTCTATCTCTTGACAGATATATTGGGTTTGCATAGGAAAAATTCAGTGAGAGACTCATTTTTTTTCTTGTTTTTTTTTGTGCTTTTTGAATTTTGTACATATATATATTTCTATTCCAAAATAAATTTAATAAGAAACAATTATTGTTGATTCATATAAAAGTTCCTGGTGTAGCATTATCATTCTATAGTCATTTTTGTGAACTCTCTTGTTAGTTTATTTTGCCTCCTTTTTTTCTGACTTTTAAGTACATAAACATAATTTACAAATTATGACAGTTTTGTCTTTTCCTGTACAATATTTTATAGCTTATTTCTTTTTCTTATCTCATTGTACTGTCAAAGACCTCCAGAGCAGCAGTATTGATGTTACAGTGCATACTTGTCTTGTTTCCCATTTTAATGGTTGATGTTTCAGCAGTAAGGTTGATGTTTGCTGTGTAGGTTTTTGAATAAGGAATCCATCATATATTTATATAACAGAATTTATAAAGCAGTAAAAATGAGTGAGCTAGATTTCTATATTTCAGTCTAGACAATTCTCAGTAACCTAATGTGTGAAATGAGCAATTTGTAGAAAGATATGGTATAATGCCATTTATATAATTTTAGGCATATGAAACAATCCTATATAGTATTTTGATACATTTATTTCTAGAGTAATTTAAAGTGCATACTGAAAGATGCACATCAATTTTACAATATCAGTTACCTCTGGGAAGGGATGGAACAAAGTGTGACTCCAATGGTTTATGTTGTTTAATTTGATCTGCTAATACAAATCTTTTAAACAAATGCAAGAAAGTGTTCATACTTATTAATTATGAATGATTTGTACATATAATCTCATTTTTCCCTGTATCTCTCTTTTTATTTTTTTTTAATTTTTAGAAGATTTTATGTATTTACGACAGAGAGTACACAAGCAAGGAGAAGTGCAGAGGGAGAGGAAGAAGTAGACTTTGATGAGCAGAGAGCCCATCTTTGGGCTTGATCCCAGGACCTGGGGATCATGATCTGAGCTGGAGGCAGATGCTTAATCTATAGAGCCACTCAGGTGCCCCATCTCTATTTTTTTAACTACAAAGAAAGAAGTACTGTTTGCCTAATACAACCAATAAAAAAAGATCCTCACCTAGGCATATCCTAAAATAAGTCTAGAATAATAAAGATTAGGAGAGAGGATTTTACACTCTAAAATCTTTCGAGGGTAGGGGGAAAGTCATCTACAAATCATATTAGCATCAGACTTCTTATTCATAACACTGGATAGTCAATGTCAATGAATAAGTGCCTTTAAATCTTTAGAAAATATTCGTTTCTCTATTATCCTATCTCTAAACACACTATCAAGGGTTATGTGGTGACAGTAAAGATGTTTTTAAGACTTAAAATACTGGCAGCCTGGGTGGCTCAGCGGTTTAGCGCCGCCTTCAATCCAGGGTGTGATCCTGGAGACCTGGGATCAAGTCCCATGTGGGGCTCCCTGCATGGTGCCTGCTTCTCCCATGGCCTGTGTCTCTGCCTCTCTCTCTCTCTCTCTCTCTGTCTGTCTCTCATGAATAAATAAATAAAATCTTTTTAAAAAGACTGAAAATATTCAGGAAGTTTGTCTCCTGTAGACCTCCTCTTAGGAGTTATTTGAAAATGTCCTCCAACAAAACAAGGTAGTACTCAAGCCAAAGGGAAATACAGAATCAAGGAAATGGTGATCCTAACTTGGGAAAGCAATAAAGGTTAGTTTAAAGATAACAGTTAAACAGCACACTTTGTTGACCAGACCAAAGTGGAACAAGATGGCAGAGGATTTGAGGTAGTGGGTGAACTCATGAACAAAGGGGGACTTGGTAAAGTCAGTTGAGAGGTTAGAAAAACTAGAGGCAAATAAGGGTGGAAAAACAAGTAGCAGAATCTCTAAGAAAATATTACAGTGATGGTTCCCAATGAGCCATGCCTTCCCATATCCATACCATTGTGTGGTCCCCTCCCACATTGACTCTGGACTTGACCATGTGAATTTTGGGGGGCAGTTTGAAAATAAGGAAAATGACCCATAAAGAGGCTTGAACAGTGCATTTTCCATGGGGCTTGCACTCTTCCTACTCTGAAACCACCATGTGTGGAAGTCCAAGCTAACCTGCTGGAGGAAAAAATCATGTAGAATAGACATGAACTGTCCCAACTGAGGACCCTTAGAAAGAGCTGTCAGATAAAATATAGGACTCTCAGTTAAAACTGAATTTCAAATGAACATAAAACATTTTTTTCAGTATAAGTATGCCCCAAACATTGCATGAGACAAACTTATACTAAAACAATTATTAATTATTTACTTGAAATCCAAATTTAACTGGGCATCTTTTATTTTTATTTCTAAATCTATCAGGAGCAGGGGGAGGTGCAGAAGGAAGGGGGAAAGCAGACTCTCTGCTGAGCTGGGAGCCTGACTGCAGCATCATGACCTGAGCTGAAGGCAGACACTTAATTGACTGAGCCACCTAGGTGCCCTTTAGTTTACTTTTATATTATGTCCTGTAACAACTGAATATCCCAGTAAATTTTTTGCTTTCAACTCCATAAGTTGAAAATCATGAACAGAATTTAGATGATTGTAACTGTATAAATGATGCTCGTTGCTGAGACATGTAGCGTCCTAATACTCAAATCTATTTTGTATAGTTTTAGAAAATGATTCATATATCACCTTGGGGATGATATTTCAAGTTGGCAAAAGACTTAATAAAATACAGCTGGCATAACTTGGTATGTAGAAGATGATGAAAAAATAAAGGACAGTAGAGCTGGTATCCTTATTTTAGAAAGTGAGAAGTGAACAAATCCTGGTGGAAGTTTAGGGAAAAAATGTTCATGTATATCATTTAAAGTTACATTTAGCTACTTTATTTTAATTGATTTCATGGCCAGCTTCCTCCATAAGAAAGCAAGCTTCATAAAGGCTATCTCTGTCTTGCTTGCTACCAAATTCCAAATGCTTTGAATAGTGCCTGGCACATGGTGCTCAATAAATAGCTGTTGACTGTATGATGAATCTATGCTTACTAATAACACTATAAACATTAGCAATAAGAGAGGGGGAACAAGAATTATAAAATAAGTAAGCTACAGTGTCCTATTTTCATAGCAGAAGGTCATTAGAGGTACAAGCGTATTTTTGGCATTTTGTAGAAAACCACAAGCTAGTTCTCAGTCTTGGCGCTAGAAGCATTTTGGGCTGGAGACTGTTCTGTGCATTGCAGTATCCCTGGCCTTTACCTTCCAAGATGTCAGTAGTGCCGTTTTCCTCAGTTGCAACAACTAAAAATGTCTCTAGTCACTGACAGATTTTCCTTGGGGGCACAAAATTCTGGTTGAAAACCACAGCAACAGAAGGACCTAAAAATCAGAACAGTTGGGAAAGGTTCCCACTGGACTCTAGAGAGTGGTACCATGTCTAGGGAAGAACAGGAGGGGGAAATTATTCAATTTCATCATAAATTCTGTACAAAATGCATTGTTATCATAGGCATGTATTGGTCTGAGAAATATTAATGTTTATAGAAAAGTAGCAATGAAGCAGAATCAATGAGACTTTGAGAAAAGCTAGCAATATAGGATGAGAGAGAAGGAAGGAGTCAGTAATAACTAGGGGTCTGGCAGGTGCAACCGGATGGATGGTGGTTGTGTCCACGGAGACAGAAGACAAGAGGTGGAAACATTTTCGTATGGGACTGGAGAATGATGGCTCCAATTTCAAACATGTTGAACATGAAATATCTGCAGTATATGCAATCTGTTGGCATTAATTAATCTTGAAACTCAGGATATATTGACTTATGAGTCATTAACATATAGATGATAACTGAAGCCATAGCAGTGGATGAATTTCCTGAAAAGAGAAGAGACCTGAAAACAGCACCTCAAGATAAAGAGTGTGTCACTTTCTGTTTTTTTCCATGCATCTGCATTTTAAAAATTAATTAGGACCACATCATAAATGTTATTTCACACATATTTAAAACAAAATTCTCTTTGCAAACATAATGCTTATTTATTGAAAATATTTTAAAAATATAGAGGTAAGCACAAATTTCTGTCCAGAATCAGAATTGAAGCTTTAATGCCAGACAATCAAATTGAGTAGGCACTGAGCACTAATTATGTGTGAGGCAGATGGAGATTCAATAGTAAAGAAAACAGTCACCATTCTTGTGTTCACAGAGCTTACCATGTAATGGGGAACACAGAAAACACAATGGAGTGTGATGAATGCCAAGAAAATTAGTGATGAAAAGCCACTTCAACTAAAATGCAATAGGATATGATTTAAGCATCTTTTGTGTTACCCATTTTTCTCTTAATAGACACAAGCTCAGTTGCCAGGACAGGAAGAAACTGTGTTGTGTGTTTCTTTCCCCCCTGCACCATGTAAGAAAGCTCAGAAACGCTGGCAGAAAACATGCCGTTGTTTGCCTTTCCTGGCCTGACTAGAGACTCTGTTGAAACCAAGTCTGGGAGGATACTGAGCTCTAACTCCTTCACAGATAGCATCTCCATTAATTTGTAGTTAATTTTTTTAGTGTACTAAGAACACTCCATGTGAGAAACAGTCTCTTAATAAATTTGTATATTTCTTAAAGCACGCACAAGTTGACAACAAGAGCCACTACAGAGCAGGATATCCATAATAAGAAGCATAGAGAAATGGGCAAAATAATGAGTAACAGAGACAGGTCAATTTGCAGGAAGTAATCTGTCACCAAGGTAGTGCTGGAGAGGAGTCTTTCCCTAAGCAGCAAGGAAGAGGAGAGACTGCACATGCTATAGCCCCATAGTTACCTCTGTCTAATGGGACAGAGACATAAGGAAATGGGACATAAGGAAAATTTTTGGTATCAGGGAAAACAACTCTGACCCTTGTCTTTAAAAAAAAAAAAAGATTTTATTTATTTATTCATGAGAGACACAGAAAGAGAGGCAGAGACTTAGGCAGAGGGAGAAGCAGGCTCCCTGGGGGGAGCCCAATGCGGGACTCCATCCCAGGATTCTGGGATCAGGACCCAGTCAAAGGCAGACGCTCAATCACTAGGCCACCCAGGTGCTCCCTGACACTTGTCTTTGATGGACTTTCTAAAAAAAGAACTGGTTCAATAAAACCTGATATCCCTCAAAGATGAGGAATTAAAATAGAAGTGGCCCAATAGGTAAACATAAGTAATACACCACACTGAGAGAAAAAGGGCCTGAAAAATGCAGGACAGATAAAGAAAACTCATCAGAAAAAAAGCAGATGAAAATTGTCACCAAATATTTCGCCATGAGTTAGAAAGTTTTAATGAAGCAATTAAGCAAGAGCTCAAGAAAGGGATGGCAAGATAAGAATGAACCACAACATGAGCTGTCAGGCCTCAGGAAAAATGTTAGAGAATCACAAAGAGGAAAACAAAAGTGACAGAAGCACAAGGAAGAAAGAAACTATAGCAAAACTCTAGCAATTGCTGTCAAGTCTGTGTAAATTTAGGACAAAGACCAAAACAAATGCAGTGACTGTGGTTATGGAACAAATGTAATGGTGATAACCCAGACGAAATAGAAATGATATAACTAACAGTAATTGGGAGAGGGAAGAAAAAGGTGGGAGGTAATATAAATATGTTGATGTTCTTATCCTTAGCAGCTGCAGTCAAAAGACACCATCTAAAGCAGACAAACCTGGCAATAAAGGTCTAAGTATATTCAGTAGCATAAAGGGAAACACCAAGAAATATAGCTTAATCAACTAAAATTGGGTGGATAAAAAGAGGAAAGGGAGAAGGGAAGAAATGGAAATATGTATAAGCATTGAATCGTTATTTGTAATATCAAGAAAAAATAGGAAATAAAACATTAAATATCCACACATAGGGGACTATGTAATTATGACATATTTATGCAATAAAAGATTATTTGGCTATAAACCAAAAAACATTTTTATGTAATGATATAAAATGATTGAGAAGATTTTTATATATGTGTTAACACACACACACACATATATAATTATCTATGTATATACATAGATATAAAATTTCTCTGGAATGGTGCACGAGAAACTGGTAATATTGCCTGTGGTGGGGGAGAGCTGGGTAGTGGTGACAGAGAGGTGGGAAGGAGATTTTTAATGTATACCCTTTGTTATGTTTTGAACTTTTTTATCTTTTGAACTTTGAACCATTAGGATATTACTAATTTTTTACAATAAATTGAAGATGGCGTATAAAGAATTGGTTGACCTATCTTTGCACAGACTTGTGGACAGCACGTTATGTGAGATGCCTGATATATGCTTTGTAGAGCTTCATAATTCCACATACAGTGTTTCTTGTTCCAGCCCCCAAGGACTGAGGCAAACATATAGGGAGGGAGGGCAGTGTCCTGGTTACCTACTTGGCCCCCTGCATCCCCACCAATTCTTAACCTTGGTCTGGTGCAATCCCTTTAGCAAGTAAACATGATACTGTTACAAAAAATTCAACTAATTTGAATTACAGGGGGAAATAATTCTCCCCGTAAATAATGTTCTTATGTAGCCCATTCAGCATTAAAACTACTGAGGATTATAACCTCACACAAAGAGAAGCAAGCTACTGCCTTGTACCTTGCTCAAGAAACCTAAAGTTCTTAAAGCTCATTTTAAAAACTTGTAGCCATCACTTTAGAGTTTTGCTAAATTCCAAAAGCTTTCCTTACACATCAGGAAGCAGGCCTGGAAGACTCTGACTATAGATCTTTGCTAGATGCTATAGGTAGTGAGAACTTGGGACCTAAAGGAAGTGTCCATCGGAGAGGAATTTTGTGGAGGGAGAGAGAAGAAGGAATAACAACCAGCCACATCTTCTGACTCAAAGCAATTCCTATATAGAAACCCTGGGGTTTCGTCAATCTTGTCAATAATTTAATATCACTACATAAAATGTTTTTTGGTTTATAGCCAAATAATCTTTTATTGCATAAATATGTCATAATTATATAGTCAGTCCCCTATGTGTGGATATTTAGTGTTTTATTCCCCATTTTTCTTGATATTACAAATAACGATTTAATGCTTATATATATTTCCTTTTCTTCCCTTCTCCCTTTCTTCTTTTATCCACCAAATTTTAGTTGAACCTTCAAACTGTTTTTCAGAGTGATTACACCAGTTTATATTCCCACAATAGGGTAAGAGCTTTCCTGTTTCTCCACATCCTTGCCAACATCTCTTGTTTCTTTTGTTGTTAATTTTAGCCATACTGACAGGTGTCAGGTGATATATCATTGTATATGATATATTTGCAATTTATAATTGTATAATTGCATCTCCCTGATGATGAGAGATGTTGAACATCTTTTCATGTGTCTGTTGGCCATCTGTATATCTATTGTCAAAATGTCTATACTACTCAAAGCAATCTACATGTTTAATGTAATCCCTATCAAAAAACCAACAGGATTTTTCTTAGAGCTAGAATAAACGATCCCAAAATTTGTATGGAACCAAAAAACACTCTGGATAGCCGAAGAAGTTTTGAAAAAAAAAGCAAAGCTGGAGGCATCACAATTCCAGACTTCAAACTATATTGCAATGCTTTAGTAATCAAGACAGTGTGGTACTGGTACAGAAATTGGCACATAGATCGATGGAACACAATCAAAACCCCAGAAATGAACCCACAATTATATGGCAAATTAATTTTGAACCAAGCAGGAAAGAATATCCAATAGGCAAAATAACAAATGGTGTTGGGAACACTGGAGAGCAACATACAAAAGAATTAAATTGCACCACTTTCTTGCATCATACACAAAAATAAATTTAAAATGGATGAAAGAAAAAATGGATGAAAGACCTAAATGTGAGACTTGAAACCATAAGAATCCTAGAGGATAACAAAAGTAATAACCTCTTTGACATATATCATAGCAACTTCTTTCTATATATGTGTTCTGAGGCAAGGGAAACAAAAGTAAAAATAAACTGTACTACATCAAAATAAAAAGTTCTGCACAGTGGAATAAACAATCAAGGAAACTAAAAGGCAGCCTACTGAATGGGAGAAAATATTTACAAATGACATATCTGATAAAGGGTTAATATTCAAAATATATAAGTAACTTATTTAATTCAACAACCAAAACCTGAACAATTCAATTAAAAATGGGCAGAAAACATGAATTTTTCCAGTGGAGCAACTTGTATAAAGTACTGAAAGGAAATATCTGTCAATCTACACTCAATGTACAGGGTATAGGTACATCTGTCAGTTCTATACTCAATGAAATTAACAGTAAAAAATAAAAATGAAACTGAACATTTCAATACATACAGTAGCTCTAAGAATTCAATATCAGTACACCTACACTATGAAAAATTTCGAAAGAAATCTCTCAGGAAAGAAGAAAATGACATTAGATGGAAATATGGAGGGAAGCCTGGGTGGCTCAGCAGTTGAGTGTCTGCCTGCAGCTCAGTGCGTGATCCCGGGGTTCCAAGATGGAGTCCCAAATCGGGCTCCCGGTGGGAAGCCTGCTTCTCACTGTGCCTGGGTCTCTGCCTTCTCTCTGTGTTTCTCATGAATAAATAAAGTCCTTTTAAAAAATAGATGGAAATGTGGACCTACACAAATGAATAAAGAGAGGCAGAAATGGTAACTACCTGAGCAAACATAAAATATTTTTAAATGATTTAACACTTTTAAAAATTAATTGAAATTGAAAAACAACAGTAATTTATGTGAAACTTAAAATAGATAACAAGATAAAGCCAGGAGAAATGAAGTAAAAGTAAGTTTCTTATACTACATGTTAAGAACAATAACGGAATTTGAAGTTAGACTGTGAAAGTTAAAGATGCATACACTAAACCCTAAAGCAACCATTAAAATTGCAAAACAAAAGCTATTTTTATTTAGCCAACAAAGGTAATAAACGGTTAGTCTAATTGGTAATCACATTAATTGTAAGGATACAAACTATCTGAATTAAAAGTCAGAATTTGTCAAATTAGATAAAATACCCAAATACTATACATTTCCTATAAGAAATGCACTATAGGGCAGCCCCGGTGGCTCAGCGGTTTGGCGTTGCCTTCAGCCCGGGGCATGATCCTGGAGACCCAGGATCGAGTCCCACGTCGGGCTCCCTGCATGGAGCCTGCTTCTCCCTCTGCCTGTGTCTCTGCCTCTCTCTCTCTCTCTCTCTCTCTCTCTCTCATAAATAAATAAAATCTTAAAAAAAAAAATTAAAAAAAAAAAAGAAATGCACTATAAATGTAAAAACACAAATAAGTCAAAAGAAATGGATGGTAAAGGATGTATAATGCTAATACAAAATAAAAGAATGTTTGAGTGCCTATATCAATAATCAACAAAGTGGATTTCAGAACAAAAAATATTACAAAGATTAAATAAGTAATTTTATAATGATAAAGTAACAAGATACTGTCAAGAGAACATCATGAAGATAGAATAGTCCTAAATGTTTATATACCTAATAGTAGGGCTCCAAGTTACAGAAGACAAAAACCGATAGAAATCAAGGAGAAATTAATAATTCCAAAATGTAGACAGAGATTTACTTACCATTCTCTTAATAACTTACATAAGAATTCATTAGATGATCAGCAAGGATATAGAAGATCTGAACAACACTAGCAACTTGACCTGATACTTATAGAACATTTCATTTCACTCAAGAGCATCAGAACACATTCTCATCAAATGTACACAGAACTTTTAACCAATAGACCAAATACTGGACCACAAAACAAGTCCATAAAATTTAAATGGACTCAAATCATACTAAGTATTTTCTCTGGCCACAAGGGAATTAAATTATAAGTCATGAAAAAGAGGATGAGCAATATAGTGTTAATCAATTTCTAGGACCCATGTAAAATGAAGGAAAAAATCATAGATATTGATCACCCAAAAATTTCATATAAAACTTTGGTGATGTTTCTTGGGTCCATCAATTAGTCTAGTGTGAATTTCTGTTCACCTATTCTTTACCCTGGAATTATGTGGAAATCATGCATTGAATAAATGTGGTTTCTTGTGCTGACAATTTTGTTTTAAAAGAATCTAGAGTATATAAATGGGTTTAATTTTATCTTAATATGCAGATGGAAAATATACAAAATGAGAGTTAAAAGAAGGGATCATGGGAAGGGGGCACATCTCCCCCCATAACCATATCAGTGATTTCAATAAGAATAAAAGAGATTCTTGGACCAAGTCAGTAAAAAAATGTCACATACTTCATATACAGAAACTGAATGCCACAAAGGTAAGCCATTACAAGCCAGTATGGGATAAAGGAATCCCGAACTCTGAAGCACAACTACAAACATAAGATCAACAATAGAAGATAAACCATTTTTCATTTCATTTATATCAATTACAAGGTAAGTTACTACTTCAGAGCATAAAGGCAAAGAAACAATAATCAATGACAGCTTCTATTGATGATAATGAAAGCCATGGACACAGTCACTGTCAGTGTGCAGTATATATAACACTGTCTGTTCATGGAGTGGTATTTACTCTTTTCAGTGACATCTATTATGCTTTTCTTGACAACAAATCATATGTGACCACTATAGTAAAAAATGATAAACTTAAGATAGGCCCATGGAGAAATAATTATGTGTAATCTTATAATGTATCACTATAGGCATTGGATATATTCTTTTCCATTGAGAATCTTTTTTTTTTGTTATAGAGCACGTATTAAGTTCTAGACTATAATTAGATAATTTAATCTTCAAAATAATACTATGAGAAGATAGCAGAGTGGTAGGAGGACTCTAGGCTTATCTCATCCCTCAACACAGCTAGATAAATATCAAATCATTCTTAATACCTAAGAAATTGATCTGAGGACTGACAGAACAAACTGAACAACTAGAGAGAGAGAATAGGCCACATGGTGGAAGATAGGAGGTATGAGATGTGGACTGTTGGAGAAATGGATTGGATCATGGGTTCTGTAGAGGGAAGGGAGCCTTGGTCACAGAGAGAGGAGAGAGAAAGAGAGGAGTGAACAAGAGATTGCACAAGGAAAACAATTCCATAGTCATTGACTAGGAAAATGAAAGGGGCTTATTTTCAATTTTACAACCAGCAGGGCTCAAAGACTGGAATTTTAGAGGTCCTCAGCTTGGATGATGTGAAGCCCAGGGGGTGCTGCAGTGTTCCTGCAGAGAAGGAAGGCAGATAGCCTAGGGGTATATGGCTTGATCTGAGGATCCCCTGGGGCACACAGGAGAGATGGTTTCCCCTTCTTGGATTGCCTCTGAGAGATGTAGCATTGCCATTACAGAGAGAAAAAAAGCTATCAGGCACCATTTCCCATCCCCTGACCTTTAGCATAAATTAACTTCAGTAAGCAGCAAAGCCCCAATGTGGGCTGCCTAAACCATTTACAAGACTTACCCCCCTGAGCTTTGCTGGTGTTGTTTTTTTCAGTATTCATACCTGAGAACCAGAAAGACCCTCTCCCAGAAGATCAAGAAAACACCCCCACCACACACATACCACATTTAGTGACCATATAGTTCTAAAGAGTTTCAGCTATAGTGGAAATAGTATCAGGTCTCTTTTAACAAGCAGACCAGAGAACATCTAGTTAAAACTTGCCACATTCTGGCCAAGGTCCGAACACTCTCCACTGCAGGGAAGGAGAAACTCTGCAGAGGACTGATCTAAGAGAAATAATAGCCAAAACACAGCAGCAGAGTACACACAGCATATACCAGAGACACTTCCTGAAGCACCAGACCATGGACATTATATGACCTCTTCTTCATTAAGCCCCTACTCTCAGGAGGAAGAAACATAATAGGCTTTCCTAATACACAGAAGAAGACAGAAACCTAGACAAAATGGCAAGACAGAGAAATTCATCCCAAAAGAAAGAACACAAAAAGGTCACAGTCTGGGATCTAATTGAAACAGATATAAATAATATTCCAGATCCAGAATTTAAAGCAACAATCATAAGGATGCCAGCTGGGTTTGAGAAAAGCATAGAAAACACGAGGGAGTACCTTATCACAGAGAAAAAAGACCTGAAAACTAGTCAGGAAAAATTAAAAATGCCATAACTGGGATTCAGAACCGACTGGATGTCATGACCAAAAGGATGGAAGAAGTAGAGAATCCAATAAGTATTACAAAAGCTAAAATTATGGAAAATAATAAAGCTGAAAATAAGAGGGAAAGAAAAATATTAGATCATAAATGTAGACTTAGGGAACTCAATGACTCCATAAAGCATAATACCATTCCTGTCATAGGAGTCCCAGAAGCAAAGAAAGAAAAGGGGTCAGAAGGTATATTTGAAGAAATCATAGCTGAAAACTTCCCTAAATAGGGAAAGAAAACAAACATCCAGATCCAGAAGGCACAGAGAACGCCCATCAAAATCAACAAAACAGGACAACATCAGGACATGTCATAGTTAAATTTTAAAATGTAAAGAAAAATTCATAAAAGTAGCAAGACAAAAGAAGTCCCTAACTTACAAGGGAAGACATACAAGTTTAACAGCAGATCTTTCCACAGAAACTTGGCAGACAAAAAGATGGCATTATATTCAATGTGCTGAAAGGGAAAATTCTGCAGCCCAGAATACTCTAGCTAACAATACTATCATTCAGAATGGTAGGAGAGATAAAAGAGTTTCCCAGGAAAACAAAAACTAAAGGAGTTTATGACCACTACACTAGTCCTGCAAGAACTACTAAAGGGACTGAGTGGGAAAGAAAGACCAAACATCATGAAGACTAGAAAGGAAAAGAAAATCTCCATAAACAAGGAAAAACAACTGATAAAGTGACATTAAATTCGTTTCTATCAGTAATTACTTTGAATGTAAATGGACTAAATATTCTAATAAAAGAAACATAGGTGTCAGAATGGATAGGAAAACATTATTCCAATAAAAAGACATAGGGTGTCAGAATGGATAGAAAAACATAAAAAATCTATATGTTGCCTATAAGAGACTCATTTTACACCTAAATTCACCAAACTGAATTTATGAAGAACATATATCATGCAGATGGATGTCAAAAGAAAGTCAGAGTGGCAAATCTTATGTCAGAAAAAAATAGATTTTAAACCAAAGATTGCAATAAGAGATGGATAAGGGCACTATATAATAATAAAAGGTAATACCCAACAAGATGGTCTAACAATTGGAAATATTTATGCCCCAGCATAGGAGCACTCAAATACTAAAAAAAATAATAACAAACATAAAGGAACTCATTGATAATAATACAATAATCGTAGGGGATTTTAACACCCCACTTACATCAATGGACAGATTATCTAAGCAGAAAATTAGTAAGGACACAATCACTTTGAATAACACACTCTACCAAATTGATTTTACAGATATCTTCAAAACATTTCATCCTAAATCCCCAGGATATACATTCTTTTAAAGTACACATGGGACTTTATGCAGAATAGATCATACATTTGGTCACAAATCAAGCTTCAACAAATACAAAAAGATTGAGATCATACCATGCATACTTTCCAAACATGACACTATGAAACTTGAAGTCAACCATAAGAAAAAATTTGGAAAGACCTCAAATACATGGAGGTTAAAGAACATCCTATTAAAGAATGAATGAATCAACCATGAAATCAAAGAAATTGTAAAAAATACATGGAAACAAATGAAAATGCAAACACAATGGTCAAAAACTTTAGGGATGCTGCAAAAACAGTCCTAAGAGGGCAGTATAGGGCAATATATGCCTACTTCAAGAAGCAAGAAAAATCTCAAATATACAACTTAACATTATAGCTAAAGAAGCTACCTCTCCCTTTTGGAAGAGCAAATAAAGCCTACATTCAGCAGAAGGAAATAATAAAGATTATAGAAGAAATAAATAATATAGAAACAAAAAATATCTCAAATACACAACCTAACCTTACACCTAGAGAAGCAAGAAAAATCACAACAAATGAAATCTAAGGCCAGCAGAAGAAGGGAAATAATAACGATCAGAATAGAAATATATGATATAGAAACAAACAAAAAAACACAAAACAAAACAGTAGAATAGATTAAAAAAACAGGAACTGGTTCTTTGAAAAGAATTAATAAAATTGATAAACCTGTAGTCAGATAAATCTGATTTATCAATTAATAAAATTGATAAACCTGTCCAAAAGGAAAGGGAAAGGACTCAAATAAATAAAATCATGAATGGGAGAGGAGAGATCACAAATAACATCACAGAAATACAAACAATTATAAGAGGATATTATGGATGCCAATGAATAGGGAAATATGGAAGAAATGGATAAATTCTTAGAAACATAAAATATCAAAACTGGAAAAGGAATGAAAAGAAAACTAACAGACTGATAACTAGCAAATAAATTGAATCAGAAATAAAAAATCTCCCAACAAACAAAAGTTCAAGATCACATGTCTTCACAGGGGAATTCTACCAAACATTTTAAGAAGAGTTAATTAATACCTATTCTTCTCAAACTGTTCCAAAAACTAGCAATAGAAGGAAAACTTCCAACTCATTCTTCGAGGCCAGCACTATCTTGATTCCAAAACCAGACCGTGAACCCACTAAAAAAGAGAACTATATGTCAATATCCCTGATGAACATGAATGCAAAAATTCTCAACAAATACTAGCAAATTGAATACAATAATACATTAAAAACATCATTCACAATGATCAAGTGGGATTTATTCCTGAGTTGCAAGGTTTGTTCAATATTCACAAATCAATCAATATGATATAGCACTCACATTAATTTTTTAAAAAGGGTAAGAACCATGTGATCTTCTCAATAGATACAGAAAAAGCAGTTGACAAATTATACCATCCAATCTTGGTAAAAACCCTCAACAAAAAAAGGATAGAGGGAACATACCTCAACATTATGAAGGCCATATAGGAAAGACCCACAAGGGGTGTTGGGGTGGGTCAGTCAGTTAAACATCTGCCTTCGGCTCAGATCATGATCCCAGGGTCTTGAGATCGAGCCCCACATCTGACTCCCTGCTCAGCGGGGAGTCCGCTTCCCCCTCTCCTTCTGTCTGCTGCTCCTCCTGCTTATTCTCTCTCTCTCTCTCTCTCAAATAAATAAATAAATAAATAAATAAATAAATAAATAAAACCTTAAAAAAAATGAAAGACCTACAGCTAATATCATCCTGGATGCCTTTTATTTCTTTTTGTTGTCTGATGGCTATGGCTAAAACTTGCAGGACTGCGTTATATTAAGAGTGGACATCCCTGTCCTGTTCCTTGTTCAGGTTGATGGGATGATTCTATCCTAATATTTGTGGATCAATATGAGCCTAAGGTCCTTTTCGCTTTATTGCCATCTTCCTACAGCCATTTTTCATTCGTTCTTAAAAGATGGGTGAAATTTAGCCTTTGGAAACATTTATTAATTTAAAAAGTCTTGGAGCACCTTGTGGCTCAGCTGGTTAAGTGTCTGCATTCAGCTAAGGTCATGATCCCAGGGTCTTGGAATCAAGCCCTGCATAGGGTTCCCTGTTCTGTAGGGATCCTGTTTCTCTCTCTCCTCTCTCTCTCTCTCTCTTTCTCTGTCTTTCATGAATTAATGAATACAATATTTTTTTAAAAGTCTCAAAACAGACCAAACTGTAAAACAGATGAAAACAAGAGTGGTGTGTTTGAACAGTTGCATAGAAATCTGAGGGGCCACCCAGGCATCCCTACAGGGAATTTTTAAGCATTGTCGTGAACTGTCAAGGTAACAGGGATCTCTTTCAATAGGATAGAATATTTGGGGTTAGAGTTACAAATATATATTGAGAGGGGTCATCCTCAGAGATATTGTATCATTTATAAGATTTCAAACGACCCTGTAAAACATTTACTTCAACATTTACCATTCTATATACCCAAACTCTTTGAGTGACTATTTAATACTGCCTATAAGTATTCCATTGAAAAAATATAATGTGAGAGGAAAATTAGATTTAAGTAATAGTTTTAAAGTTCAATTTAGGGGACTCCTGGGTGGCTCAGTGGTTGAGCATCCTCCTTCAGCTCAGGGCATGATCCTGGGATCCGGGATTGAGTCCCACATTGGGCTCCTTGTAGGGAGCCTGCTTCTGTGTCTGCCTGTGTCTCTGCCTCTGTGTGTGTGTGTGTGTTTCTCATGAATAAATACATAAAATATTTAAAAAATAAAATAAAGTTCAATTTAGTTCACTGGAACATCAGACTCCCTCTTACTCATTTCCAGGCCACTACAATGATGTTGTCTCATATGTATATTAATGATGAACTGTTCCTGTGGTTTTCAAAGGAAGTTCTGGTTGTAGACTTCTTCCTTCACAGCCCTCCTCACCATGCAAACACACACCATCACCACCATCACAACAACAGCTCACCTGCTAATTTTTCTTGGAATTTTGCTGGTAGACACATATTTCATATTAGTATTCCAAATTCTGGAATTTTAATATATTTTCTTCTAAAGAAAATGAAAAAGAAAGGACAAGTTTGCTATTCTAGATATCTATAACCAGAACCTGTACCATAAGCTGTGTCAAAACACATTCAAATTATAATTAGTCAATAAGGAAATTAAGGCAGTACTTTTAAGGTGATTTGATTTTAAAAAATTAGGATCATCAAAAAAATGAATTCCTCTCTCTCCTAAAAGAGAACAACATTTCTGCTTATTACAAATATGAATTACTCATTTGGCAGTTAGAGAAATACGAAGTTCTCAGAGATAGAGAAACGCTAAGTTTGGGAGATGCTATGCCATGAAAGTATCACATTCTCTTTAAAAATTCAACATAAAATGATGTTTCCCTATCATTTTTTAGTCAAAATAAGTCACTGATAAAAATGAGAATTTATTATTAATCCGGGTCTTTGGCATGGATGCAACATCATACATGTAGATAATTTTTCAGGGAGAAAATAGATGTAATTTCAAGTACTAATATAAAATTAGAATACAGAAAAGTGTTTAATTTTTTTAAGGAAATAAAATATAGAATTATTTTGTTATGCTTGAGTTTTGTTCAGAGATCAATTACGGTCACTTGACACATTTTTATTTATAAAGATGTATTGTTTTATAAAGTTTTAATTCTTTAAATGTTTTTATGAATTTTAGATTTAAATATATATAAGATATAACTGCTACTTTTAAGGAGCCTACTATCTATGTGATAATATAAGGTGCAAACAAACAAGACATATGGGTCCAGACCAGTGGTATAGACAGTAATGCTCAACTAATCCAGAAGACGTAGTTATTACTATATGTTGATATTGTTGAAAGCCTTTCTAGCAATAGCATTTGTTCTGAGCATTGAAAAATGCTTCAATTTTAGATTGGTGAAGAGGGAAAGAAGGAAATAATTAGGAAGAGAGCGCTTATAGCCTGTTGATGGTAAATCACTAACAAGAGCATAGGGATCCTATTTGAGGACAGTGGAATACAAGATTAGAAAACTATGCATGGGCTAGGAAATGGAAGTCATTGAATACCATCTCAAAAAGTTTGGAAGCTATAATCATGAAGGTGCTTTGAGCAAGAGATTGTTATAAATGGGGAGGAAATGTTTTTAATGAAGAGGAAACAGACCATAATGTGAAAATTGGTTTTGAATGGGGATATGTGTTCTGCACTAGACTTGTAGAAATAACACAATAAAATCAGTGAAGCAAGATTCAATGATAGATTTAATATGGGGCAAAGGAAACATAAATGTCATAAATGATTTCAAACTTTTAAGGCTGAGTTACTGAAAGAATGATGGTTTCATTGATTAAAAATAGAATTTTCATACTCTAACATGAATTATTTCCATGTCAGTTTTATCAAGTAGAAAGAACATACTTGGTGAATGTCACAACAACAGGAATATTTCTAAATAACTTTCAAGTTGAAAAGCTGTAAAAGATGTGCATAAATCCAAAGGGTACTAATAACAGATCCATACTAGTTGTCTGATATCAAAAAATGATAGTTTCAAAAGGTATAATTGATATTTTCCCACGTGCCTTCCTGTGCCCCTCTTCCCTACCAGCCACTCAATTCAGGCCAATTTTACAAACCAAAGCCAGATCTGATAGTGCTTCATGATCTGAGTGTAGAGATTTTGATCTCTTCTCCTCTCCCTTTCTTACCTTCTGACCCATCTATCAAAACATAAATATTTTGTGCTTCATTTAGCAGCCTTTCCACAAAATTCTGGCAGTGAGAAATTATATTTTAAAGAATTTCCAAAACTATATTGAGAACAGAGTATAATAAAAGATTTATTTTAGGGGCAGCTGGATGGCCCAGTGATTGGGCATCTTCCTTTGTTTCAGATTGTGATCCAGGGTCCTAGGATCAAGTCCCACATCAGGCTCCCTACAGGGAGCCGTTTTCTCCCTCTGCCTATGTGTCTCCCTCTCTCTCTCAATCTCTCTCTCTATGTCTCTCATGAATAAATGAATAAAATCTTAAAATAATTATTTTAAATATGGTTCATGGTCAAATCATCTTTGGAAAAACTACATATTGTACTTTTTTGAAGTATTACAATGTACATTAGATTACTAGAGGATCCAGGAAGTCTCCAAGGAAAAAAAATTGTTTAATTTTAAACTTTTGTTTCCACAAATTTTTGTTTTTTTATCATAGAATAACAATTGACAGCATATGAAAACTGTGTTACAAAACAAAACAAAAAAACACTTTGAGAATTAAAGGCTTATTATGTTGCCTGCAAACACAGACTTCTCCATTTCAAGAAGAGACAATACCCAATCAAATGGAATAATTTCTAAAAATGGAATTTAAGATATTACTAAAAATCATACAGATAAAATTATTTTAGTAGAAAATGATTCCATTTAATATCTGGTCAACTATTTTACTTATACATAAGGTTATACATACTAACTACTCTTAGCATGAGTTCTACTTCACAAAAGCTCCAGCAGTTATTCTTCTTATGCTCATTAGTAGTATATATGTGTATATCCCTGATCTTGGCCTTTTGCCAAATCCTAAGTCATTATTTCTAGTTGTTATCAAGATATCACAACTTATATGAACTATTGCTCACAACTATTGCTAAATTGTAGAACAAATTATTTAATAATCCTGTTGCAAGATTTATAAGAACTTGATGTCTTCTGTTCCTGCTTTAAAAAAATGCTACTCTGTGTTATACATGAGGAATAAAGCATGGGTGAGAAAGAAGCAATATTGTGATAGGGAAGAACCAAGAGAGAAAAATATATATTTTTAGGAAGTTTACGATAGTATAATAAAGTTTCCTCTTTTCCTCCTGAATGTAATAAAAATGCAAAAAGATAGATGTATAAAAAATTATAAACAGTGTTTCACTAAAACTGAGCCATAGCCCTAAGTTACAAATGAAAAGACAACGCTTGCAAAACACAGCTGAGATTGGTGCAGAGATCCTGAGTGTGAAGTACAGCAAAAAGTTGCCAGGGCTAAGTGAATAAGGGCCCATTGCATTTTATCTTCAAAAATACTAGCAAAAAATGTTAAGCATAGTTACTATACCACTCAGTATTCCTACTTTTTGTGTATCTAAATGAGAGATTTGAACACATATGCTCATAATAAAGTTGTACATGAATAATCACAGAAAGATCATTTATAATGTATAAGAAGTGGAAACAATCCATATGTCTAATCACTTATGAATGAATAAATAATATATGGTATATCCATGTATACTATATGAATTAATATATACTATATAAAATATATTCGACTATTACTCAGCAATAACAAGGAATGAAGTACTAATATGCTACATGAATGTACTTCAAAACTTATTATATTTATATTACATACACACAAAACTAAGCATTTCATATAAAATTATCATTATAAATATACTCATCAGTGTCTGTTGGCTATTTGTATGTCTTTGGAGAAATGTCTGTTCGTATCCTCTGCCCATTTCTTGACTACATTTTTTTTTTGTTTTTTGGGTGTTGAGTTTGATATGTTCTTTATAGGTTTTGGATACTAGCCCTTTATCTGAAAAGACATTTGCCAATATGTTCTCCGATTCTTTAGGTTGCTTTTTAGTTTTGTTGACTGTTTCCTATGCTATGAAGAAGGTTTTCATCCTGATGAAGTCCAAACAGTTTATTTTTACTTTTGTTTCTCTTCCCTTTGGAGATGTGTCTAGCAAGAAATTGCCACAGCTGAGGTCAAAGAGGTTGCTACTTGTGCTCTCTAGGATTTTTATGGTTTCAGGTCTCACATTTAGGCCTTTCATCCATTTTGAATTTATTTTTATGTATGGTGTAAGAAAGTGGTCCAATTTCATTCTTCTGCATATTGCTGCTCAGTTTTCCCAACATCATTTGTTGGAGACTGTCTTTTTTCCATTGGATATTCTTTTCTGCTTTGTCAAAGATTAATTGTGTAATTGTGGATTTATTTCTGGTTTTTCTATTCTATTCTATTGATCTATGTGTCTCTTTTTGTGCAAGTACCATACTACATTGATTATTATGGCTTTGTAATAGAACTTGAAGTCTGGAAATGTGATGCCTCCAACTTTGCTTTTCCTCTTCAAAATTGCTTTGGCTATTCAGGGTCTTTTGTGGTTCCATAGAAGTTTCGGGATTGTTTGCTCTAGCTCTGAGAAAAATGCTCAGTATTTTAATAGGGATTGTATTAAATGTGTAGATTGCTTTGAATAATATAAAACGCAACACCCCCCAAAAACAAGTAATCCGGGATACCAGGTGGCTCAGTGGTTGAACGTCTGCCTTTGGCTCAGGGTGTGGTCCTGGACTTCCGAAATTAAGTCCCACACTGGGCTCCCTGCGAGAAGCCTGCTTCTCCTTCCACTTATGTCTCTGCCTTATGAATAAATAAATAAAATATTTTTAAAAACCCAAGTAATCCAGTTTAAAAATGGACAGAAGACATGAAGAGACATTTTTTTCCAAAGAAGACACACAGCTGGCCATCAGATACATGAAAAGATGCTCAACATCATTCATCATCAAGGAAATAAAAATCAAATCTACAATGAGATATCACCTCACACCAGTCAGAATTGCTAAAATTAACAACATAAGAAACAACAGGTTTTGGCAAGGATGTGGAAAAAGAGGAACCCTCTTACATTGTTGGTGGGAAAACAAACTGGTCAGGCCACTCTGGAAAACAGTATTGAGGTTCCTCAAAAAGTTAAAAATGGCACTACTCTACAATCAGGCAATTGTACTACTAGGTATTTAACAAAAGAATACAAAAATACTAGTTTTAAGTGTTATATGCATCCTAATGTTTATAACAGCATTATCAACAATAGCAAAATTATAGAAATAACTCAAATGTTCATCTATTGGTGAATGGAAAAGGAGATACAGTATGTGTGTGCGTGTATGTGTGTGTATACTCAGCCATAAAAATAATGATATATTGCCATTTGCAACAACACAGATAGAGCTAGAGACTATTATAAAGTAAAATAAGTCAGGGAAAGACAAATACCACATGATTTCACTCGAATGTGGAATTTGGGGAAAAAATGATCACGGGGAAAAAAGAGAGAAGGGAACTTAGAAACAGACCCTTAACTATAGAGAACAAACTGATCATTACCATGTGGGAGGTGGGTGGAGGATGGGTTCAATAGGTGATGAAGATTAAGGAATGTACTTGTGATAAACATCAGGTGTGTGTGTTAAATCACAAAATTGTACACCTGAAACTAATACTACACTGTATGTTCACTAACTGGAATTTAAATAAAAACTAAAAAAAAAAAAAAAAAACCTACTCAATGTTGGCATCAATGTGGAGAATTTGGAACTGCCATACATTCTTAATGGAATTATAAAATTGTTTATTATTTTGAAAAACAATTTGACATTTTTTATAAATTTAAATAGATCTATGACCCATTCCAAAGGATTTACTCAGCAGAAACAAAAACTTGCAAACACACACAAAGAGTAAACACAAAATTGTTTATAGCAGTCTTATTTATGATAGTCCTAAACTGAGAGAACTCAAATGTGTAACAACAACTGAATGGAAAACAAATTGTGATATATTCATACAATAGAACACTTTCAGTAACAAAAAGGGGACTAATTAGTGGTGCACGCAATAGCAGATAAAACTAAAAAAAATACAAGGGTAGATAGTAGCCAGACACAAATGTATACCTCTTCATTATTCCATTTATAGAAAATACCAGAAGAAGTAAAAGTAATCATAGTTATAGAAACAAGAACAATGGAATTTTCTGATAGGACTGGGGGTTGGAACATTACTTGTCAATAAAGGTACCCAAAGGGACTTTCTGGGAGATTAATAAGTTTGAAATATTGATTATCTTGTTACACAAGTGTATCTATCTGTCAAAACTCATCAAACTGCATATTTAAAATCTATTTTCTTTATTTTACTAAATCATATCTCAAAAAAAACTTCACATATTCATAAAACACACACACACGCGCACACACACACACACACACACACACACACACATGGAAATTTTCATTGCAAAAGAATCCTCACTCAGGTCTACTCCTAACATGGAACCTAGGGCAAGACTACAAATGGAGACTCACATATCATATATTTAAATTTCTTCAGTTATTAATCAAGCTCAAAAATATGTTCTGTCCTTCTACATGGACCAGTATACCTTTGTAAATACAAAACAAAAAATGTGTAAAACTATGACTTCCATATGGCATAATTTTGACATAATAGCAAAGATGACTGAATTTAATCATTATTGCATATGTCTGTGTGATCCTTTCATGGGTCAGGAATGTTAGATAAGGGATCCCTGGGTGGCGCAGCGGTTTAGCGCCTGCCTTTGGCCCAGAGCGTGATCCTGGAGACCCAGGATGGAATCCCACATCGGGCTCTCTCTCTCTCTCTCTCTCTCTCTCTCTGTGTGTGTGTGTGACTATCATAAATAAATAAATATTTAAAAAAAGGAATGTTAGATAAGTAGGAAAATAAAATTGTATAGGAATTATAAATTAATGTATAATATGTATTCCTTAAGTTAATTTTTCTTCCCTTCATTTCAGCAAAATCATTATTTAGGAACTCAAAATAAAGAGGTGTCTGGCTGGCTCAATTGGTAGAGCATGCGACTCTTGATCTAAGAGTTGTAAGTTCAAGCCCCACATTTGATGTAGAGATTATTTAAAAGTAAAATATTTGGGATGCCTAAGTGGCTCAGCGGTTGAGTGTCTGCCTTTGGCTCAGGGTGTGATCCTGGAGTCCCAGGATCAAGTCCCACATCGGGCTCACTGTATGGAGCCTCTGCCTCTCCCTCTGCCTCTGTCTCTGCCTCTATCTGTGTGTCTCTCATGAATAAGTAAAATCTTTAAAAAATAAAAATAATTAAAAATAAAATATTTTCTAAAAAAGGAATTAATAATCAAGATTTTTATGTAAGTTGAGCCCTATTGACAGTAATTGATATCAATGCATTTTGCATGCTATGTCTAGACCTGCCTGTATACACTTTGAAGAATATGCATCGTTTAATATTGCAAAATGTTCTTCAATGGTAATGGGCAACTCTTGTGAATTTCATGCTAATTCAATTAATTCCTTTAGAATAATGAAAAAAATATGAAAAGAATTTAAAAAGCATACTAAGGGACTACTGGGAAATAGTTTCTCATTGGGTAAGAAACTTGTCATTCATAGCACCCAAGAGAAAGGATTTGTTAAGTCCTTGCTGTTGCCTAACTAGTTCTGCAGCTCAGATTACTGATATGGGTAGAAGCATAATCAAATAACTTTCCCAGATGCCATCCTCATTTGCTTTCAAGGAATAGGACAAGAGGTGTGGGCAAATTATAATTTCTTGGAACTTAAAGTTGTTGGTCACAGAAGGAGATGCTCAGCATTGAGTACTGGAACACAAGTGCCAGAGACACCCCTGTTTTCTTCACTATATCAATCCTCTGGCTTTCTTTCTTTTTAAGGTTTTACTTAATTATTTGACACACACACACAGAGAGAGAGAGAGAGATAGAGAGAGAGAGAGAGAGAGAAAGCACAAGAAGGGGGAGTAGGAGAAGCAGACTTCCCTCAGCAGGCAGAAGGAGTAGGAGAAGCAGACTTCCTGCTGAGCAGAAAGCCAGATGTGGAACTAGATCCTAGGCCCCTGGGATCATGATCTGAGCTGAAGGCAGACACTTCAGTGATTGAGCCACCCAGGCACCCCTACCTTCTGGGTTTCTAACTGCACTTTCCCTCTACAGTGCTGAACTCTGGTCTTGGTACCCTCTTTCTTGCTCTAAAGATGACAGCACAACACTTGCTATCATCCCTGCTTTCAGTTTTTTTCCTTCTCCAATGTACCACACATCAGTATGTGATCCTCTTAAATCATATTACACTTCTGGTTTAATGTCTTACATGTATTTATACCAGCTATAAGTTTAACTGAAATTTTTTGGCCTTGCATTAAAAAATATCTAAAATCTAGGTTGACATTTTTTTTGCAGCCTTCTCTTTGGTTTCATAGTGCGTATGTCTCTATTCCTGAAAAAAAAAAAAAAGGGGGCACTGAGGTGGGCACTTGGTGGGATGAGCACTGGGTGTTATGCTATATGTTGGCAAATTGAGCTCCAATAAAAAAAATTTAAATTAATTTATTTATTTAAAAATTAAAAATAGGGATCCCTGGGTGGTGCAGCGGTTTGGCGCCTGCCTTTGGCCCAGGGCGCGATCCTGGAGACCCGGGATCGAATCCCATGTCGGGCTCTCGGTGCATGGAGCCTGCTTCTCCCTCTGCCTGTGTCTCTGCGCCTCTCTCTCCCTCTGTGACTATCATAAAAAATAAAAAAAAAATTAAAAAAAATTAAAAATAAAGGAGAAAAAAAGATTTTCCTTTTGTTCATCTTAGCTCAGCCCTGTCTTTGTACTTTTGGTAACTACAAGATCATTTTATTACCCTCTATCTTGCTGACCCATATGAACTGACCCATATTTGACCCAAATACCACTTTTATAGCAAAATCTTTCTTGGAATATAATTCTAGCAAGATTATTTTCTTCTGTGAGTCTTAAATAATTATTGCCTATGTATATTAATTCACTGTTTATTATTTTCTATTTTCCCTCAAATAGTTTATACATTGCCTGAGGTCTAAAGTTGTGTTTTGCACTGCTTTGTGCCAGGAACAGCATCTATCACATAATGGGTGATTAATTACTATTTGCTTATAATATGATTTAAGTGATAGTGTAGGTTTACTGGACAGTAACCATTTGAAGTACAAAGTCTTCTTGCATCCCAAAGGATTGCATTACACTTCAGAAACATTTTTATCTCAAAAAACCCTTTTTGTCTCGCCACAAGTAACTAATATTCTCCAGGTTCCCCGGAGTTAAGATGTCTATGAAATGTCTGTCTACAACTGCTGTATGAAATAAGAGAAACAAGCCAAGCAAATGTTGTGTATTATTAATATGTCCAGTGAAAGAAGCCATGGGGAGCTCAATGAGCTGTTATCATAGCCTTAAATGTTTTATTTGTGAGTTCACTTTACTTTAATTGCATTTCTGTGTGGCATCTAAGTTTACAGTGGGAGATAAAGCTATGGAAGAAAATAGTATAGTGTTATAACTATTTTTATAGCCATCCTTTATTGGTTATTCACAATAAAAAGCATAGCATATGCTATGATCCCATTTTAAATCGAAGATTGAAATCAAGCCAACATAGTTTGTCTTGATATGTTTCTGAACTTTTACATCCCTTACTTCATTTATTGAGAAAAGAAAATTTGGAAGCACATGAAAAGTTTACCCAAGGTTTTCTTTGCAATGTAAAGGAAGTTTTGTGATTGCTTTAGGTTAACTCTTGAAACTCTATAATAGGTTATAAAACTTTCTTAGGTAAAGAGTTTCAGGCTGGAAGATAATTTACCTGAAATCTTCACTGTTTTTCTGCCTGGCAGTAAGACTGAGAAAAGGTCACTCCAATTATTAGTCTTTCTATAAAGAACCTTTGGTTGAATACAAGTGGAGTGAGGTGAGGGAATCAACTAGAGAGCTTCTCATGGTGGAAAACAGCACCGGATTTTAGAAAGGCCACTTACCATAGACAGGACCCCCATTTAAGGTCATCATCCTCCCCTGAATACTGATGCAAACTTACTTTAGAATTAGGATATTGTTAATGTTTAGATATCCCCCAATACACACAATATTAAAGAAATCATACAATAAGTCAAATGTATTGATAAGCATAAAACTAAATAGAGGTATTGTACTCAGCTCTATTCATAACCAGATGAATCAGAAACTTTTCGGGTCACCATGATTCCTAAGTTGTTACCTAATGGCAAATACACTATGGGAATTCAAAGATACAGCATGTTTAGACACCTTTGTTACTTTTTAAAATTTTTTGATTAAATGACAAACCTACAGAAAAGTTGCAAGAATAGTACAAATAACTCCCATACACCCATCACTCAGAGTTACAAATTGTCAACATTCACTACATTTGTTTTACTCTGCTAGGCATCTTTGGAAACATCATTCAAGGCTTTATTAATTCGCTAAAACCATAACATATTACCTAATTATTAGGTACAGACCTGATCTATATAGAATGATGGTAATGATAGTAATAGTCATTTTCACATTAAATAATTATAAAAGCTTATAAGGTAAAGTTTTGCTCAGATTATGCTTATTATGCATAATCTTATGCTCAGACTACAAAAAAACAAATTGAATTCACACAGAGAGGAAGTGGCACAACCAGGATTCAAATTCAGGTCTTTCTGACCCTACAGCTAATGCTCAAAAGTATTACTGAATCTCTCCCTTTATCAAATGTACCAAAGATATTCATTATCCTTAGTCGATCTAATCCACAATGGGTTATCCCTCCATTTGGGAATTCCATCCATTTTCTTAAGGGTTGTGCAATCTAATATGGGAACGTGAATCAGTAGCAAAAATCCAGCTGTAGCTAAGGAAAATTTCAGTGTTTTATCTTTAAGTGTTATGTTATCTTTTATCTACAAAATTAAATTAAAACATTCACATATTTCTATTTGGGAGCAAGCAGTATGATTTTGAACCTTTTTGGATGTTAAATTGCCTATTCCTGGTGTAGGTTTACTTGAATGAGCAATTCTTTGAGAATGGCTCCTATCCATTTACTACCATACCATTTCCTGTGACAATAGCAGCTCAGAGTTTGCTACTTGACAGGACATCACTAAGTATTCCTTACTTAGCCAAAGTAATGAGGGTAAAATAAAAGTTATCAGTGACTCAACCTGGAAGTTCAAAACATTGGAATATTCTAAGAAGTCCCTGCCACATTGCTTAATACTTACTAAAAATATTAGAATTCCAGCATGTGTCAGCCTGGGTGTTTGTGTGTGTACAAATGTTTGTGTGTATTTTATTTTATTTTATTTTATTTTTAAAATATTTTAATATTTTATTTATTTATCTATTTATTTATTTATTTATTTATTCATGAGAGACACAGAGAGAGAAGGCAGAGACATAAGCAGAGGGAGAAGCAGGCTTCCTGGGAAGAGGCTGATGTGGGACTCAATCCCAGATCCTGGGATCAAGCCCTGAGCTGAAGGCATACAACCACTGAGTCACCCAGGCATCCCTGTGTGTGTCTTTTAATGATGTGCATGTGTGTGTTGAGTATAGTATGTCTGTTTCTAATAATACCTCTAATAATTCCTTTGATCCTAAACTCGATTCTCTTAGCAAGACTTTATCTCTAAAAATAATAACACTCTTAGTAAAGTTGGACAATTGATTTTTTAATTTTTTTTTAATTTTTAAAAAAATCTTTCCATTCTGAATCCTTTTGTTTTGATCAGGTGATTTATGGCAGGCTACCAAATAAACTTCATTTCCATTAGACAATAAGAAAAGATCAAGAACTACAGATGCTCCTGAATACACACTAACGGTATAGTAGGCCCATGAAATTAGATGTTTTAGTTATTTTCTCTGAAGAAGTAAGTTTAAAAAATGTTTCTTGAAGTTTTAGAGGTATAGTAGAACACAATACTAACTTTCTATACTTTAAGCCAACACTGTTCAATTTAAAAGCTTAGTAGTAATAATTCTAAGGTTTCCATTTTCTGGAAAGTTTAAAAGCTCTAATTTATACATTATCTGGTGAATTTTGAGTAATTAATTCAATAAAATATATTAAAAGCCTACTATACTAGGCATAAATAATACAAGTATAAATATTGTTTTTTTTAATATTAACAATAATAGAAGATACTATTTATGGAGTCCTTACTAGTGATGGCCAATGTGCTAAGATTTTTTAAAAGATTTTATTTACTTATTTGAGAGAGGGAGAAAGAGTGTATCAGAGAGAGTAGAAGTGGGGAGGAAGGACAGAGGGAGAGGGAGAAGCAGACCCCCTGAGCAGGGAGTCCAATGCAGGGCTCCATCCCAGGACCCCGGTCATGACCTGACCTAAAAGCAGATGCTTAACTGACTGAGCCACTCAAGGCACTCTTGTGCAGTTTTATATACATTTATAAACATTTTCTCATGTACCTCTTAGAGTTACTATCCTAGTTTTAAACATGAGGAGGGGGACGCCTGGGTGGCTCAGCAGTTGAGCATCTGCCTTTGGCTTAGGGTATGATCCCAGGGTCCTGGGATTGAGTCCCATATTGGGCTTTGTGCATGGAGCCTGCTTCTCCCTTGGCCTATGTCTTTGCCTCTCTCTGTGTGTCTATCATAAATAAATAAATAAAATATTAAAAAATAAAATAAAAATGAGGAGGATTTAGGGAAATTAAGTAACTTGTCATGTGGCAAATCTGGTATAAGAACCTAGGTCAATTTAACTGAAAACCTTCCACCTTTTTACGCTGTGTCACTTAAAAAGAGACATATTTATACAATAAATGCCCTAAATTTTTTGAGTACTATAATACAACTGTGTTTAGCAGTGCATAAAAGAGGACATTTAAAAGATGGCTCTTGGGCAGCCTGGGTGGCTCAGTGGTTTAGCGCCTCCTTTGGCCCAGGGCGTGATCCCAGAGACCCTGGATCGAGTCCCACGTTGGGCTCTCTGCATGGAGCCTGCTTCTCCCTCTGCCTGTGTCTCTGTCTCTTTCTCTCTGTCTCTCTCTCTGTCTCTCTCTCTCTCTCTCTATCTGTGTCTCTCATGAATGGATAAATAAAATCTTAAAAAAATAAAAATAAAAGATGGCTCTTGAGAGGAGCTAGGAAAGATGGCAGAGTAAGAGGAAACTGAGTTCACTCTGTCCCATATTTTCAACTAGATATAATCCATATCCAAATCAATAAACTGGAGAGGATCAGAAGACTGGCAGAACAAACTCCACAACTAAATATAGAGATGGTGCACCTGAAAGGTTAGGAAGGTCAGGGAAGGAAGGAAGGAGGGAGTGGGACATTTGCAGAGAGGACAGAGAAATGGGCCCTTGCACCAGGGATCTCACATAGGGAAGAGTGATCCCCATAACATTTGGCTTTATAAACCAGATGGGCTGAATTCCATGAGTTTGTATAACCAGTGGGACTTGGAACCTGGAGCTTTAAAAGCCAGCTGACTCAAAACTGAGCTATCCCGGAAAGTGAGTGATAGCTTTGTAGTCACCCTTAAAGAGACAGTAGCCTGTGTGGAGAGGTGACATAGAATCAGCAGTTTACACAATTCTGGGGGGCAGGGGCTGGAGATGAGACAAATCTGTTCAAAATGATTTGGGAGCATGTTGGGAGACTTCTAAAACAGGGCAGTTGGCAGGTGCCATTTTCCTTCTCCTCTTCTAGCATAAACAGAGACACCCGTGGGAGGTAGGGCTAGACACCTATAATCCTAGCAGTATGTCCCACCCACAAATTCTTCTGAAGATTTACCCATTTATGCCAGCTGGCCTTGGCCCTGAGCTCAGGGCAGATTTTGGTAAAGTAGCACGGGTGCCCTGCCCAACAGCTTGGTGCATAGTTGCCACCCTGCATCATGCACATCCTTTGGCATACCTAGATGAGCCCCACCAGCCACTCTTGCATGCTGCAGCCAGTCATGTGCCCCCAGGCATCCTTAGCATGTCATTCCCAGCAACATGCCTTCAGCCACTATCTAGCACCATGCCCAACCAACAGGTACACAGCTTCAGGGGGATACCATATTCAGCAACCACACTGGCCCAACTGTCATACCACATACACAGCCACACTCCATTAGCCAATATCCCATTCTGTGCCAAGCCTCATGCCACTGGCCATCCTAGTGCACAGCTCTGAGCTGCTTCAATGCTTCTGGGGATTCAGCACAGGACTAGTGGCCCAGCACAAATTTTTCTAATACCACTGCCCTGCTCCCAAGTGCCCCAGGCAGCATGCATGCACAGAGCTGACCTCCCTGTGTCCCATACCACCACAGAGAGCAAGTACAACTCACAATAGGCAGAGTCAGTGCAGACAAATGCACTGAAAGGAAAAGTGACTTAGGAAAAAAAAGCAAGGCATAAACAACCTGTGTAAGATAATTATGAAGTGCCAAGTTCTCATAAATAGGGTGAACTGCACTGAAGGCACTCCAGGACATCTTCATAAAATCACTACTTTCAAGAACTGACTTTCTTAACACAGAAAAATAGATACATAGAGGCAGACAAAATGAGGAGACAGGAATTTATCCCAAGTGAAAGAACAGGACAAGACCATCACGAGAGTTCTAATGCAAACAGATATAAGTGATATGTCTGACAGAGAATTTAAAGAAATTATTGTAAGGATAATCATGGGACTTGAGAAAACAGTGGAAGTTATGAGCGAGACCCTTAACACAGAGATACATAATAACACAGAAGAGATAAAGGTCACAATAAATGAAATGAGAAACACACTTGGTGGAATGAACAGCAGGATTAAAGAATCAGAGGAATGAATTAGTAGCCTAGAAGACAAAGAAATGTAAAGTAATTGAGCTAAAAAAGGGAGAGAATAATAATTATGCAAAACAAGAATAGACTTAGGGAACTCAGAAACTTCATCAAGTGTAATAACATTCATATTATAGGAGTCACAGAAAAAGAAGAAAGTGAAAGGGGAGCAGTAAATTCATTTGAAGAAATAATAGCTGAAAACTTCCCTAATCTGGGGAAGGAAAGAAATAACTAGATGAAGGAGGCACAGGAAAACCCCAACAAAATTAACAAACGCAGACAAACACCAAGACATATTATAATTAAACTTGAAAAATATAGTGATAAAAAATTTGAAAGCAGCAAGACAAAGGAAGTCATTAACTTAAAAGAAAAAACACATAAGGAAACAGGATATTTCTTAACAGAAACATTGCAAACCAGAGGCAGTGGTATGGTATATTCAAATTGCTGAATGGGAAAAATACACAGCTATGGATACTCTAGCCAGCAAGGCTATCATGCAGAATAGAAGGAGAGATAAAAATGTCCCAGGAAAAAAAACTAAAGGTGTTTGTGACCACTTAACCAGCTCTGCTAGAAATATTAAAAGGAAGGCAGCCTGGGTGGCTCAGCAGTTTAGCGCCATCTTCGGCCCAGGGCGTGATCCTGGAGACTCAGGATTGAGTCCCACATCCCGCTCCCTGCGTGGAGCCTGCTTCTCCCTCTGCCTGTGTCTCTGCCTCTCTTTCTCTCTCTGTCTCTTTCTCTCTCTCTTGCTCATGAATAAATAAATATTAAAAGGAACACTTTGAGTAGAAAAAGGAAGACCAAAAGTGACAGTATAGACAGGAAATACAAATGCAGTAAAAATGACTCTTTCTGTAATAAATAAATAAATAAATAAATAAATAAATAAATAAACTCATAAAAAGGGGATCCCTGGGTGGCGCAGCGGTTTAGCACCTGCCTTTGGCCTAGGGTGCGATCCTGGAGACCCGGGATCGAATCCCACGTCAGGCTCCCTGTATGGAGCCTGCTTCTCCCTCTGCCTGTGTCTCTGCCTTTCTCTCTCTCTGTGTGTGACTATCATAAAAAAATAAAAAAATAAAAAAGAACTCATAAAAAGCCTATAAAATATAATAACATATACCTAAAATTTGGGGATGAGAGGAGAAAATAATGGGTTCAAACTTACATGATTATCACCTCCATATAGACTGCTATAATGCAAGAAAGTTTATATACAAACCTAATAGAAAACATATATCAAAAACAATTAACAAATGTGCAAAGAATAAAGATAAAGGAATCTAAATATATCACTGAAGAAAATCAGCAAAACATGAAAAACAGGAAAGAACCAGAGAAAGTCTTCAGAAACAACCACAAAAAAAGCAATAAAATAAGGGTAAATAAGTATCAAAAATTAGTTTGAATGTAAATAGACTAAATGTTCCTATCAAAAGACATAGGGTGACAGAGTGGATAAAAAAATAAGACCCATCTCTATGCTGCCTAAAAGAGACCCATGTTAGATCAAAAAGATGCCTACAAGTTGAAAGTGAGAGGATGGAGAAATATCATGTAAATGGACCTCGAGTAGTAATACTTTTAATGGACAGAGTATACTTTAAAAAACGAAGACTGGGAGGGGCAAGATGGCGGAAGAGTAGGGTCCCCAAGTCACCTGTCCCCACTAAATTACCTAGAAAACCTTCAAATCATCCTGAAAATCTACGAATTCGGCCTGAGATTTAAAGAGAGAACAGCTGGAATGCTACAGTGAGAAGAGTTCATGCTTCTATCAAGGTAGGAAGACGGGAAAAATAAGATAAAGAAATAAAAAAGCATCCAAGGGGGAGGGGCCCCGCGAGGACCCAGGCTAAGGCCAGGCCGCAAGAGCCCCCAGGACAGGAAAGCTCCCTCCCGGAGCAGGAGCTTCACCAATCTTCCCGGAGGGAAAGGCCCTCGCAGCGAGCTCCGGCAGGATCCCAGGAGGGGCAGGGATGCCCTCAGGCTCCCAGGGGCACTAACAAAGGACGTGCGCCCCGGGGGAGAGTGCCCACACACCACTGGTGGAGCATCCTAAAGGGCTGCAGCACGCGCCCAGCGGGGCCCCAGGAGCCTATTCCAGCCGCGCAGGCCCCAGAGCCCAGGGTGTAGGAAGGAGGACAAAGCCCAGGAGCCGGTGCTCCCCTGGGATAGGCAAAGGTCAAGAGGGCCCAGGACAGCAAAGAGGCTCCTGCCACTGGGCGGCCCGAGCTGTGCAGATCAGCCGCCCCCACCCCCAGAGCATCCAGGCCCCTGCAAACTGAGAGCTGCGGTAGTTACTGCGGGAGCTGACTCCAGAGCTAGAGAGCTGCCCGCCGCCACTGTTGTTGCTCCTGAGGCATCACAGGATAAACAACCCCCACTGAGCCTCACAGTGGCCTCACAGGATAAACAGGTTAAACACCTGGGATGTGATCCTGGAGACCTGAGATCGAGTCCCACATCAGGCTCCGTGCATGGAGCCTGCTTCTGCCTCTGCCTGTGTCTCTGCCTCTCTCTCTGTGTGTGTGTGTGTGTGTGTGTGTGTGTGTGTGTGTCTCATGAATAAATAAATAAAATCTTTGAAAAAAAATAAAAATAAACAAAAACCTCCCCAAAAAATAAAAGTCCAGGACCAACACCTCCACTGGTGAATTTTACTAAACATTCAAAGAAGATTTAATACCTATCCTCAAACTTTTCCAAAATATGATCAGGAGGGAAAGCTTCCAAACTAATTTCACTGGGCCAGCATTCCCTGATACCAAAAATAGATTAGAATACCACAAAATGACAATATCCCTGATGAACACAAATGCAAAAGTATTCAACAATATATCATAAATATGACACATCATGATCATGAAACTGAATCACTTTCTTACATGACACACAAAAATAAACTCAAAATGAATTAAAGACCTAAATGTGAGACCTGACTCATAAAAAATCCTAGAAGAGAGCACAAGCAGTAATTTCTTTGATATTGGTCATAGCAACATCTTTCTAGATATTTTTCCTGAGGCAAGGGAAACAAAATAAAAATAAACTACTGGGGCTACTTCAAACTAAAAGCTTCTGAACAACAAGGAAAAACTAAAAACGGCCAACAAAACTAAGAGGCAACCTACTGAAAGGGGAAGAAGATAATTGCAAATTATGTATCCAATAAATGGTTAGTATCCGAAATATATAAGGAGCATATAGAACTCAAAACTAAAACTCTCATAAATAACCCAATTAAAAATGGAAAGAAGACATGAACATACATTTCTCTTAACACATACAATGTTCTCTATCTTGATTATGGTGATGGCTTCACAGATATAAATATCTTTCAAAATCCACCAAATTTCACATTTTAAGTGGATATGTCTAATTTTATATAAATCACCCAATAATATTGATAGAAAGATATTGAAACTTAGAAGCAGTATATTTTCCAGACGGCACGTAAACCTTTGACTTGTGTTCAAAGCCAATCCTTTGGGAAGACCTGTGTAGAATATGTTTTAAGGGCCACTAAGAAACCTACTTTACAATCTCATTTATATTTTAATTTACCATTTATTGACTACATATACCAAATGCTATATCTGCAAAAAGGAGTTTCTCAGTCAATATTCACAAAAAACTATTATTATCCTAGTTGCAGAAATAAGAAAACTAGAGTACCAAGAGATTTAGTAGTTACCTCACATTCACATAGCCTGTAAGGGGAAAAACCAAGATTCAAATCTAGGTCTGGATGGCTCTAGACACCAGATGACAGCCATCATAACATTATTTAAAAGGAGAGGTTATCTATTTATTTTTTCCATACCCACCCCAATCTTCATACTCTTACAATTTGCTATTTGCCCTCAACATTTCACTGAACCTGCTTTCTACACTAAAGAAGGACTGGTAACTAAATCTAATGGCCTCCTATCCATCCTTTAAGGTCCATCTCAAGTGTCACCTCATTTCCAATGTCTTTCCTGCTATTCCTACCACTCTTTTATCCAATTTGAAAATAATTTCCTTCTTCTACTTCCCATACCCATTGCTATACTGTTGACCAGATTTTTTCACTCATCTGTTTATGTCTTTATTCATAGACTAACATATTCACCATTTATTTATTGAGCACTTATGTGTTATTCATTGTCCTAAGTAAGGGAAGTGTAGAGGTTATTAATTTTTATTCTCCTAAAGGACATAATCTAGTCAGGGGGATACATTGGTAAGTAATAATTATAATTCAGTGTCATGAGCTATATATAAGTGAAACATTTTAGACACTCAAAATATATGTGTGGGATGAATGCATTATTTTTCTGTTTCCAAAAAAAAAAAAACAAAACAGGGAAACCATATATTTGTGGGTGAGTTACTCAGATAGCCATGCTGATATTTATCACATTGTGAGCTCTGAAAGACTATGAAGAGATTATTTTAGCCAAATATTATACAATAATTAATTTAAACACTTTTAGGCAAGTATAGAAATCCAGTGGAAAGCTCAGATTTTGGCTATGAACATATAACTTAAACCATTTCATACATCTACCCTCTCCCCCAAATCTACATCTAAATCTACTTCCCTGGCCTTATAGAAATATATCATCTTTTCTAGTTGGAGTACATATAGATATAGGCATTAATAAAATATTTGCATGTAAATATCACTTATCTTTAAGGGAAGTATAATCTCAATGTCATGAATTTTTAAAAAGATTTTATTTATTTATTCATGAGAGACACACAGAGAGGCAGACATAGGCAAAGAAAGAAGCAGGCTCCCTAAGGGGAGCCCAATGTGGTACTTGATCCCAGGACCCTAGGATCATGACCTGAGCCAAAGGCAGATGCTCAACCACTGAGCCAGCCAGGCTCCCTCAGTGTCATGAATTATTTAAGTAGTTCTGAATCAATCAAATAATATAGGTTTTTTAGTATAGCCACATTGTAGGATGAAACTGTTGATACAGATTTTGGCTGATTTTGTATACAGAACATATACTAGTAAACATCTCACCTGTGCCAAAAATTTTATTTACTCATAAACCTTGAGAAAATTTAAGATCTGTTTGCTATTTAATAATATCTAAATTTTTCCATGATATTAAATCTGTAATATGGATTCTCAGGCCCTGACTTCTGAAATTTAAGAGCTTAGATATCTGGACTTATGTGATACAGTGAAAAATTGAATGCAGCTTCTTGAAATATCTATCAAAGATGGAGTCATCTTGAAAGAAACAGTTATGACTTGGCAGATAGGCACAGCATCAGCTTTTGCCTCTGCAATCTTGGCATGGAATAATACAGTTAAAGTGATGAATCACCAAATACACTTCTCTTACTCTCTTTAAAAGTATTTTTATTGAAAATATTACATAACTAATGTTTTTCAGACAATTATGTGCTCATGAAATGTCATATATTCATTAAATATCTACCTTTGTGGAGTAAAAACATGTGTAACTCTCATGGATAACTTCACATTTTAGACTTCAGTTGACAGATTACAAAGTGTTTCATGCTTAGCAGGCAAGAAAAAAGGACAGCAAGCTACATGGGTCTACAATGCATTTATCCTTTCAGTTTAAAGAGCTTTAAACTTTCCTTTTTGAAGAAAAAAGGGTTTGAGAAAGAGGAAAAATTGAAACAGAAATAGAGATAATCGCGGTATCATAAGTTCAATTTTTACACATCAATTTTCTTCTCAGAGATTTTATTCAGGGATTTTTTTTGGTTCAAATTGTGACAAAGTTTCCATCAAAACAAACATAGTTTTATAGAAATTATCTTTATTAGTTGGCTTGATGTACCAAAGATGTTTAGCTCACATATAAAAGAATTTTACTTTGCTTCACTTGAACTTCACTATAAACAAAAACAAAACTAAAAGATTAAAATCTGGATTGTAGTTTAAATATTTCATTTATTTTAACATATAACATTTTTTAAAGGTAAACAGTCATTGCAGCAACAATATGGTTGAATCTGAGTAAAATAAGAATGTTAATATAAATGTAAAACTCTACATATACAACCATCTTTTTTTAAGATTTTATTTATTTATTCATGAGAGACAGAGGGTGAGGCACAGACATAGGCAGAGGGAGAAGAAGCAGGCTCTCTGCAGAGATCCTGATATGGGACTCAATCCCAGGACCCAGGGATCATGATCTGAGCCAAAGGCAGATGCTCAACCACTGAGCCACCCAGATGTCCCTATACAACCATCTTTTAGTTTTTATTTTTTAAAAAGAGTTTATTTATTTATTCATGAGAAACACAGAGAGAGGCAAAGACATAGGCAGAGAAGAAGGCTCCATGCAGGGAGCCCGATGCGGGACTCCATCCTGGGACTCCAGGATCACACCCTGAGCCAAAGGCAGGTGCTCAACCGCTTAGCCACCCAGGCGTCCTTACAACCATCTTTTAAATATTTTTTTAAGTCTGAATGTCTGTATGGCTAACAGTACTATCAATGTCATTTCATTTGGCATTATGTACTACAGGCAACATCCTTAGTAGTCCATATCTCTCTCCTCCTTTATGGTTCTCTTTCTCCTTCCAAATTCATTCTACATCCAATGATATCCAAATACAGATCTTTGCCTCCCACATATAATTACCACTCTCTGTGAGGTTTTGCCAACAGATCAAAGAAAAGCGGAGGGCCTTGCATTTGGTTAAATTAATGGCATTCTTACAATCAATCAAGTGGATTATGGTATAGGCAATGTGTTGGGTTTTCCAAAATGAAAAAAAAAAAAGTAAGTGTGCAACCCTTTAGCTCTATACACAAGGCTGGACACAGTTCATAAGCTGAATGGCACTGGCAATGATTACTACAATCACAAGACATTTCTCAACATATTCATAGTATTGATTTCTTCAATGTCTCTCCATTGTCATCATCTAGTGAAGAGATCCATTTTCTGTAGTTGCTGAAGCACCAAATTCATCAAATGACCAGGAAACTGAGTCACAAACTTCAATTTTGTCTATATTTTTAAACCTCATGCTCCCACATCTTCTTGAATGGTGGCAGAATTAGATACCTAGCTGAAGGACATCTATTCTGACTAAATATCTTATAGGTTCTTGAGAGCTGATTATTAAAAGAATACTGCTTATAGAGTTTTAAACTGCCATTTATTGACCAGAGTTAGGCAGCTATTTCAGAGAGAACTACTGGCAGGTTCTTAACATTTTATTCATTTTTTATTTAAGATTTTATTTATTTATTCATGAGAGAGACAGAGATACAGGCAGAGGGAGAAGCAGGTTCCATGCAGGGAACATGACGTGGGACTCGGTCCTGGGTCTCCAGGATCATGCCCTCCTATTTTTATAGGAATATAAAAAATATATTCCTATAATCACACAGGTGCAATGAAGGCGGTGCTAAACTGCTGAGCCACCTGGGCTGCCCAGTTCTTAACATTTTGAAGATCGATTTATTTATTTATTTTTGAAAAAGAGAGCATGAGTGGGAGGGGCAGAGGAAGAGGGAAAGAGAATCTCAAGTGGACTCCATGTAGCATGGAGCTTAATGCAGGGCTCAATTTTACGACCCTGAGATCAAGACCTGAGCTGAAACCAAAAGTCAGTTGTTTATTTGGCTCTGCCACCCAGGTGCCCCAGTCCTCAACATTTTAATACAGCATATATTTAAAGATGTCAAATACATCCTTCTATCAGAACAGTAAAGCCAAATTAGTTTTGTTTACTGATTCATCACTTCACAAATAAATCCCATGCCACAAAAAAATATATTCCTATCATCACACAGGTGCAATGAATGAATGGATACTGCATTGGTTAAAGATATTGCTTTGAATTTGGTCTTAGCTCTTCCCTTCTATAATTTTGGACAATCTATTTAACATCTCTAAGCCTCGTTTTTGTCATCTTTTAAATGGGTACAATGGTGTTTACCTCATAGATTTTTGGTGGTGATTAAATCATGTATATATATATATATATATATGTATATATATATATAAAATCATATATCTGGTATGTACTTAGTACTCAAAACATGCCAGGTAATAATAATAGTGATGATGGTGGTGTTAAATATGTGGTGCTCTCCATATTCTTTGACGGTATTCTCATCAAAGCATGGAAACTAATCCTTCCTTGAATTTGAGTAAAGCACTAGTGACTCAATTTTTTTAATAGAATATGGTAGCAATGACATTGTGTGATTGATAAATTACATCATAAGAAGCAAATAAAGCTTCTTCCTGGTCCGTCCATTCTCTCATGCTCTTTCTCTCATTGCATATCTCTGAAAGCCAGTCACCATGTCACATAGGCATTACAGTTGGTAGCCCCATCAAAAGTCCTGACCTGGGATGCCTGGGTGGCTCAGTGGTTGAGCACCTGCCCCGGCTCAGGGCGTGATCCATGGGCTCAGGATTGAGTCTCACGTCAGGCTCCCTGCCTGAAGCCTGCTTCTTCCTCTGACTACATCTCTGCTGCTTTCCTCTCTCTGTGTCTTTCATGAATAAATAAATAAAATATATTTTTTAAAAAGTCCTGACATACAGCCAGCATCATCTATCAGACTTGTGAGGGAAACTTCAGATGATTTCAGCTTTCAGCCTTCAAACTTCTCCAGCTGATACCAAGTACAGCAGAGATGAGCTGTTCTCATCAAGCCCTGGCCAAACTGCAAATTCATAAGCAAAATAAATATTGTTGTTGCTGTTGTTTTCAGACAATATGTTTGGAGGCTGTTTGTTATATAACAACAGAGAAGTGAAACATCATATAAACAACAAATGTCACTTTCACTGCAGGCTAAGGCATGAAACACTATCCTCACAACATAAAAATTTTTTTTACACACATATTCCTTTCATTTAAAAATTCCAAAAACAAAAAAAAATCCAAAAACCACAAAAATAAACTTTTAACAATATATTACTTAATATATTCTTATAGTATACTTATAACAATAATTATTCCACCATTTCCAATATTACAAAAAGGAGGAAGAAAAATACAGGGGAAGCAGACCCAGTATATATAAATACTATAAAATCCATTAGAATAAATAAAGTCGTCATAAATAAAGGGCCCGATGGCTGGGGGTTTGGGGGTGGGGTGGTTGGCAATAGCTTTGGCTACTTGCTTTTGGATGGAAGGAACAAAGATTACATAGTAGTTTTTAAACATCATCTCACTTCATGTCTATAACAACTCTAAAAGGCATGTAAAAGGTATGTTCAATAACACTTTTTATAGAATAGATAATCAAGTTTCAGAGAAATTAGTTAATTTTTATAAAATAACAAGTGATGGAGTCAAATTTGTACTCTACATATTGGTCTTTACCTGTGTGAAAATACATAAGATGCCCCTTGGGTTTTATTTCCTTCCTTAGGATGGGTTGGTATCATATCATACCTCTATGGGACTCCTTACATTTTATTCCCATAATATTTATTGACATTTTGGAGTATGTCTGACATACAGAAAAAAATGTATTTTCCATCAAACAGGTAATAATCTAATAAAATATGAGGCTAGGAACATGTAAGATTATATGAAAGCCAAAATTAGCAAAAAATGACAATGACACGATGCCAGCAGCAAATATATCCTTTGAGGAGTAACTTAAGAACTAAAAATAAGAGTATAATACTAATACGGATGAAATGTCTGTCAGGCATGAGCAGGTTTGTTTGGAGCAGATTTAAGGTCAAAGGATGAGATGCTAAAACAAGGGCTTTCATTACTTGCATTGACAGAGAATGGGAACAGTGTGGAATGAGCCATTCTGAACTATATGATGAGAAATAGATGGACATATGTGGACACAAACTGAGATTATAAAGTTGGGGTGGTAAATGAAATAATAATTTGAGAAACAATAGGCAGTGGGAAACACATAGAAAGCAAAGATCAGGAACTTTACTAAAAATCTATTAGTATAGTGAACACATACATAGCAGTTTATTTTATTTATTTATTTATTTATTTATTTATTTATTTATTTATTTATTTATTCATGATAGAGAGAGAGAGAAAGAGAGAGGCAGAGACACAGGCAGAGGGAGAAGCAAGTCCCATGCCGGGATCCCGACACGGGACTCGATCCCGGGACTCCAGGACCACGCTCTGGGCCAAAGGCAGGCGCCAAACCGCTGAGCTACCCAGGGATCCCCTACATAGCAGTTTAATATTTGAATTAAAGAGTATTATTTCTTTGCCTTGCCCTCCTTCCACCAACCAGTTTTTGAAACTTGAGATAGTTTTTACTCAATGAAATAATAACAGTTAATAAAATAGCTAACATTTGTTGAATACAAACTGTGGACCAGGCACTTCCCTGAGGATTTCACATGCATTATTTTATTTAATTCACATACTAACAATCTGATATAGGTACTGCTATTGTCTTCCTTTTACAGATAAAAGAACTGGGGCCCAAAGAGGTTAGAATGTTGTGCAAGGTGAAACTGTCACCGGTACTCAGTGGAGGTGGCACTGAAACTCAACAGTCTGTCTCTAAAGGATATCCTCTTAGACTTTGTTTTTGTATACTTTTCATTGGAGTTCGATTTGCCAACATATAGCAAAACACCCGGTGCTCATTCCGTCCAGTGCCCCCTCAGTGCCCGTCACCCAGTCGCCCAAACTCCCTGCCCAACTCCCCTTCCACTACACCTTCTTCGTTTCCCAGAGTTAGGTGTCTTTCATGTTCTGTCACCCTCTCTGATATCTCCCACTTATTTTCTCTCCTTTACCCTTTAATCCCTTTCACTATGTTTTATATTCCCCAAATGAATGAGACAATATAATGTTTGTCTTTGTCCAAATTATTTCATTCAGCATAATACCCTCCAGTAATATCCACTTGAAGCAATTGGTGGGTATTTGTCATTTCTAATGGTTGTGTAATATTCCATTAGTTTCCATGAATCTTTTTAATTCTTCTCTAATTTCCTGGTTGACCCTTTCATCTTTTTAGCAGGATGGTCTTTAAACTCCACGTGTTTGAATTTCTTCCAAATTTCTTCTTGTGATTGAGTTCAAGTTTCAAAGCATTGTGGTCTAAAAATATGGAGGGGACAATCCCAAGTTTTGGTATCAGTTGAGACCTGATTTGTGACTCAGTATGTGATCTATTCTGGAGAAAGTTGCATGTGCACTTGAGAATAATGTGTATTCAATTGCGTTTGGATGTAAAGTTCTGTAAATATCTGTGAAATCCATCTGGCCCAGTGTATCATTTAAGGCCCTTGTTTCTTTGGAGATGTTGTGCTTAGAAAATCTGTCATTTTCAGAAAGCGTCGTGTTGAAGTCTCCCAGAATTAATGTATTGTTATCTAAGTATGTCTTAACTTTGGTTATTAACTGATTGATATACTTGGCAGCTCCCACATTAGGGGCATAAATATTCATGATTGTTAGGTTCTTTTGTCGGATAAATCCTGTAAGTATGGTGTAGTGTCCCTCTTCATCTCTTACTACAGTTTTTGGGATAAACTTTAATTTATATTATATGAGGATGGCTACCCCTGCTTTCTTTGCAGGACCGTTTGAATGGTAAATGTTTCTCCACCCTTTTATTTTCAGGCTGTCCTTAGGTATAAAATGATTCTCTTGTAGACAGCAAATAGATGTTTTTGCTTTTTTATCCAGACTGAAACCTGCGTCTTTTGATGGGATCATTTAGCCCTCAGATTCAGAGTTACAATTGAAAGATATGAATTTAGTGTCATCATAATACCTATTCAGCCTCTGTTTTTCTGGATTGTTTCCTTGGACTTCCTCTTTTTTTTTTTTTTTTTTTTACAAAGTCCCCTTAATATTTCTTGTAGAGCTTGTTTGGTGGTCACATATTCTTTCAGTTTCTGCCTATCTTGGAAGTTCTTTATCTCTTCTTCTATTCTGAATGAGAGCCTTGATAGATAAAGTATTCTTGGCTGCATGTTCTTCTCATTTAGGACCCTGAATATATCCTGCCAGCCCTTTCTGGCCTTCCAGGTCTCTGTGGAGAGGTCCACTGTTAATATAATAGTTCTCTCCATATAAGTTAAGGATCTCTTGTCTCTTGCTGCTTTAAGGATTTTCTCTTTATCTTTGGAATTTCCAAGTTTCACTATTAAATGTCAATATATTGAATGGTTTTTATTGAATTCTTGGGTGGGACCTCTTTATCTTCTGGTTCTGAATGTCTGTTTCCCTCCCCAAATTAGGGAATTTCTCAGCTATGATTTGTTCAAATATGCTTTCTGGTCCTCTGTCCCTCTTGGCGCCCTTGGGAACCCCAATTAAATGTAGATTTTTCCTTCTGAGGCTGTCATTTATTTCCCTTAATCTTTCCTCATGGTATTTTAATTGTTTTTCCCTTTTTTCCTCAGCTTCCTTCCTTGTCATCAACTTGTCTTGTATGTCTCTCACTCTTTCTTCCACCTCATTAACCCTCGTCATTAGGACCTCCAGTTTGGATTGCATCTCATTTATTTGATTTTTAATTTCAGCCTGATTAGATCTTAATCCTGCAGTCATGAAGTCCCTTGATTCTCTTATGCTTTTTTCCAGAGCCACCATTAGCTTTATAATTGTGATTCTGAATTGGGTTTCTGACATCGAATTGTTATCCAAATTCTGTAACTCTGTGGGAGAGAGTGCTGTTTCTGATTCTTTCTTTTGTGGTGAGTTCTTCTTTCTAGTCATTTTGCTCAGTGCAGAGTGGGTGTATTAGTGGGCTGCATTAAGAATGTCAACCACGAACTAAGTAAATTTCACTGTAGATGATTTCTCTGCTTCTATATACTGTAAATACTTCGACTTACCCTGGAGCTTTCCAATGCTGCTCGGTCAAGAACTTGCTCTTTCCATGTCCTTCCAGCTTGTCTTCTGTGGGAGGGGCCTGCTGTGCTGATTAAGTGTTTGTAGGTCTCAGTGGGAGCTGTTTATCCTGTGAGGCCCCTGTTCCCTGGAGGCCCTGCCCCTCTCAGGCACACGGTGACACAAGGAGGAACAACCACATTGGTGGCAGCCAGCTCTCCAGCTCTGGAGTTAGCTCCCACAGTAACTACGGCAGTCTCCCAGTTTCAGTGGCCTAGCTGCCTCTAGGGGGGCAGGGGCACTGATCTGCACAGCGTGGGGCACCCCGCGGCAGGAGAGTCCTCGCTGTCTTGTGCTCTCTCTGCCTACACTTGTCCCGGGAGGAGTGTAGGATCAGGGCTGTGTCTGCTTGGCACCCTGGGATCCGGGGCCTGTGCTGTTGGAATCGTGCTCCCGGGCCGCGGCTCCCAAAGGCACCAGGGCACAGACCTGTCTGCCCGGAGCTGGCTACTGAGCTTCTCCCAAGGCCCCACTGGGCTTGGGCTCCAGCCCTTTGCGGAGCTCGGCCCACAGTCTGTGGTGTGCTTTCCTCCAGGCGAACTTTCTCTGTTAGTGACTCCAGGAAACTGGAGACTCCACTGCCCCTCCTGGGATCCTGCCCAAGGTCCCTGCTGAGCGCCTTTCCATCAGGGAAGTATCCGGTGCAGACTTTTAAAGTTCCTGCTTCTCCGGGGCTCGGTTTTACTGTCCTGGAGGCTTTCACTGCTCGGTCTTAGCACGGCTCCTCTCAGGGGCCCCTCTCCCACGTGATTCTTTTTAATTTTTTTTACACTTTCCTACCTTGTTATAAGTGAAAACACTTATAGCGAAATCTCTTGTAGCGATCCAGCTGTTTTCTCTTTAAATCTCAGATTGAATTCAAAGGTTTTCAGGATGTTTTGAAAGTTATCTAGGTAAGTTGGTGGGGCCAGGTGAGTTGGGGACCCTACTCCTCCACCATCTTGCCCCACCTTATCCTTCTAATCTTTAATCTATACTGCATTAGTATAAGGTATGTGGCCTAGTGTTTATATCATTAGAGATCATTATAAAACAGAGATTATTTGATTTTCCTTCCTAGATGACATTTTATGCAAATAATATCAGAAATTCTTTTTAAGATTTTATTTATTTATTCATAGAAACACAGAGAGAGAGAGAGAGAAAGACAGAGACACAGGCAGAGGGAGAAGCAGGCTTCATGCAGGGAGCCTGACATGGGACTGGATCCTGCATCTCCAGGATCAGGCCCTGGGCTGAAGGCAGTGCTAAACCACTGAGCCACTGAGGCTGCCCCCCATTTTTTCCACTATTATTAATCTATGGTATTTTTCATTGTGAAATTATAAATCTTTTCACATATGAAATTGTTTCTCTGTCTTTACTGTTAGGATACATAAATATGTAAGTGATAAGCAAGAGGTAATTTTAAGTCATACTATATCACACCTAGAAATATAGTTCCACATATTTTCTTTAGTGAAATGTTGTATTTTGCATACTGAAGGTTGTATGACTGTGCTGTCGGTACAATACGAATAAGTATTCTTATTTTGTATTTTTTCCAATATGTTATCAAGAACAGGAATGTTTATAAAGCAGAGATTTACAGAGCTTATAGTCATCAAGATTTCAGCTTGTATGTCAACCAGATACATTTTTATCACTCTTGTGTCTATATAGTTGATAGCTATAGTCATATAATAATAGAAAAGTAATAGTGTTGACAGGTATATGATCAAGGTAGCAAGTTATTTCTCTCTAAAGGGGAAGATTTGTACCCTGTGAAGTATTTAAAACATTAGACCAAAAACAGTTTTATTAGTTTGAAAACCCAGCCAATACCATATAGCAGAGTGGCTTCACAGAAAAACCCAGGAAAGTTTCATATTTTGAACACCTAAAAACCACTCCACAACCCTCTACCCTTATGAGGATAACTAGAATGATGTAAGGCCAAAAGGATGGTCCTCTGCCATTTTGTGGCATTCTACTGCCACTTGGCTCCACATCAACTGCAATTACCATGAATAGATGTGACATCCTTATTCTGGACTTGAGAACCAGGCTCCTTGGCCATGAGATCAAGGCATGGCAGGGACAAAAGTGAGGAAGGAAGGCACAGTAGACTCCTGAATTTTTTCTCCACTACCTTAGCTTGAATATAAAAAGTTGCTTTGCTGAGAAATAATAAATGTCACTTTGAAAAGAATGGATTTCAAGGTCCACTCCTAGTCATTCAGCAACCTCTTGTGTAAAAGCTCTGAAAATTTTCTGCTTGTTATTAGATTATGAAAGGCTTTAGGCAGCATAAAACTCATGTCATAGCACTGTCAATACATTGATTTCAGCCATTTTCTTGATTAATTCTTATCACGATGGCTGGATCAATCAAGTAGTGATCTTCATTGATCACTGAGGCAATATAAGATAAATTTTTATTTCCATGCAAAATAAATGATGTATTACCATACTCCCTCTGATCATTTGGATAAACAAGGCTAGCAACAAATGATTTTGCCATTCAAAATGTCATTTTACTTTCTTAAAGCCAGGCAGATCAGTTGCCACATAAGTATAACCATATTCAAATATCTCAGGCTATTTCTGTAAAACAGTAATTCTAGCTGAAAAGAAAAAAAATAAATTTTACTCATGATTCTAATCTAGCATCATGTAGATAGAGTCAAGGCATTTTTCTAATTCAGACAAATCCAATTGTGTATTTAGAAGTTGTATGTATGTGGAAGTCAGGGAGTATATATACTCAAATGGAGGGTTAGAAAAGACAGCCAGGTCATAGATAGATGGACACTAACACAGTCTCTGTAGACAAGAAAAATCTGATTGGTTTTAGGCCATGGGTGTTGAAAATTAATGTATAATCAATTAGTCTATTCATTTTTTAAATTGAAATTAAGGCAACTGAAGATAAAAAGAGCTTGAAGTATACTATAAGTAGCTGCAACAGCATCATGTTAAAGAGGTCTCAAGATTTAAAAAAAAAATACCACAAGAGAGGGGAGAAAGATGGCAGCGGAATACAAGGACCCTAGGCCCACCTTGTCCCAGGAACACAACTAGATAACTATTAAATCATCCTAAATACCCTAGAAATTGCCCTGAAGACCAACAGAACAAACTCCACAACTAAAGGGAAAAAAGAGGCCACGTTGAAGAAGATAGGAAGTGTGGAGATGTGGTTCAGGGGAGAAACAGATATTGGGGTCTATGGTTGTAGGGAAGAGTGAGCAGAAAGGAGCACATAGGGGAACACACAAGGAGAAAGATTCCCCTAATTCCATTGATTTGGGAAATGAAAGGGGCTGAATTTCATGAGTTCTTGCAACCAGCAGAGCTTAAAATCTGGAGTTTTAACAGTCAGTGGGCTTGGCTATTATAGAACTCAGATGGTACTGTACTGCTCTTTGAGAGAAGGTGGGCAAACAACCCGGGGAGCAGACAGCATGGAAAGTGACCTGAAGAATGCTTGGGGTACACAATAGGGGGCTTATTCATTCTTCTCAGAACATGTCCATTTGAGTGTATCCCTGAGAAACTGCATTCAGGGAGATGTCTCTCTAGGAACAAAGGAGATGGCTAGGACCATTCTCCTCCCCTGCACCTTAGCATAAACACAGTCACCTGTGAGAGGCAGTGAAGAGCCAATAATGGCTGCCAAACTTGCTTACACCAAGCACCACCCCCTGGTACTCTGATGGGACTGCACTTCTGAATCACTGCTGCCTCAGTCCCAGTGAGGTGGGACCCTCCCCAAGAAGATAAGCACAAACTCCTGCCACACCACATCTCCCAACCAGAGAGTTCTGCAGGGCCTCAGTTCTAGTGCTGGTGGGGTCAGGCCTCCTCTCACAAAAATACCAGAGCACACCTAGTTAAAATTTGCCAAATTCAAGCTAAGGAACAAACATTGCCCATAGCAGCAAGGAAAGCCTCTGCAGACAACTGGCCTAAAGAATAGAGCAGCCAAAACACAGCACTAGAGCACACACAGAGCACCCTGTAGACATTCACTGAAGCACCAGACCCTGGGCACTGCATGACCGCTTCTTCACAAGGCCGTTACATTCAGGATCAGGAGACATAACTGGCTTTTCTAGCACAACAGAAGGTAGAGACTTAGACAAAATTGGAAGACAGAGGAATTTATCTCAAATTAAAGAACAATATAAGGCCATGAACAGATATTTAAGTGAAAAAGATATAAGTATCATGCCTGATATGGAATTTAGAGCAATAATCATAAGGATACTCACTGGGCATGAGAAAGAATAGAAGACATTGGCGAGATCCTTACCACAGAGACAAAAGAGTTCAAATAGAATCAATCAGATGAAGAATGCAATAAATAATATTGAAAACATGCTTGATGCAATGAACAGTAGACTGGAAGAAGCAGAGGAACTAATTAGTGAACAAGAAGACAAATGGAAAATAAAGAAACTTAACACAAGACAGCAATAATTTTACAACATGAGAGTAGGCTGAGGAAACTCAGTGACTCCATCAAATATAATAACATTTATATATTAAGAGTTCTATAAAAAGAAGAGAGAAAAAATAAGAAGAGAGAAAAGAGAAGAGTTCTATAAAAAGAAGAGAGAAAAAATAAGAAGAGAGAAAATCTTATTTGACTCCATCAAATATAATAACATTTATATATTAAGAGTTCTATAAAAAGAAGAGAGAAAAAATAAGAAGAGAGAAAAGGCAAAAGGTTTATTTGAGGAAATCATAGCTGAACACTTCCTTAATATGTGAAAGGAAACATTCAGAACCAGGAAACCCAGAGACCTACTATCAAAATCAGCAAAAGCAGGCCAGGAGGAGGAGTTAAGATGGTGGAGGAATAGGGGAAACCTAAATTTCTCTTGTCCCTCACATACAACTAGATATTTATCAAATCATTCTGAACACCTGAGAAATCAATCAGAGGTCTGAGAAAACAAATACCGCAAGTCCACAACTCGAAAAACGATTACCTTTTGGAAGGTAGGAGGTGCAGAGATTAAATAGGGTATGATATAGATGAGTATACAATGGCAAGGAGAGAGGCTGCTGAAGGAGGCTATGGTAAAGCACTATAAGCAGTGGGGTGCAAAATCAGAACTTTTGGAAGTCTGCTACACTGAAAGACATGCCTGGCTTAAATGTGCTCAGGTGGTGAAGTGTTGTGGAATGCCAGCCATGACACCATGATCTGAGGATCCCCTGGGTCACAAGAATAGTTGGAGCCTAAGTGATGCATGGTTCCCAGGCATAGGAGCATGGAAATAGGCTGAGAACACCAAGTCTAGGTGCCAGCTTTCTGCTCTGTGTTGCCATAAACTGCAAACTGCTTTCCTGGAAGGGGTCTAGCAAAAGGCAGAAGTGTGGGGAGACACCCGCCATCCTCCAGAAGGAAGAGCATGGGTCCATGCTGCCATAGGAGTTCCTAAAATTTTGAGTTTTGAATCTCAATCACATGCCTGAGATAAAAACTCGTGGTCACAGATTGGGTTACCAGAATTCTAACTGAAGCCAGGGAGACAAGAATGATTTATTGCTCTTCTGTAAGGGCTCACTGAAGAGAGGGGGGTTGGTGATGTAAAGTTTCAACTCTGGCACTAAAGAGCAGGGCACAGTCAAATTGATTCCTCCCATCAGTGCCAAAAGTATTCAGGAAGCAAAACAGCGCCACCTAGTGGACTATATTGCCACTTACATGGAGCCCTGCCTCAGCCCACTAGAGGCACATTTCCACTAGGGCAAGTCCACCTGTGCAACAGGCCCCTCCCCAAGAAGATCAGCACAAACAACTTACTTGCACCAAATGCACTGATCCTAGAAAAGCTTCAGCTCTAGGGGAAAATAGTACTTAGCTACCTTGGTACTTTTATTCCTTTGTTTTTTTTTTTCAAGCATGCTTTGCATATTTGCTCTTTAGTTTTTATTACTATTTCCAGTTACAGTATTATTGTTTCAATTCTTTTTTATTCCGTTTTAATTTTTATTTTTATATATGCATTATATATATAGTTTTGGATTCCTATTTCCGTTCAATACATTTTATTATATATATATAATTTTTCAATGTACTATATATAATATATATTATATATACAATTTTTCTTTCTTTCTATTTTGAGATATAGTTTCTTTTAACAGAGAAAAACACACCCAGGATCTAGTTTGTTTTGTTTGCTGTTGTTGCTATTGTTGTTTTATCTTTTGTTATTGTTGTTTTATCTTTTCCTTTCTTTTTTCATTTTGGGACAAAATGACAAGATAGTTAAATTCACCCCAAAAGAAAGGACAGGAGGTAGTACTCACAGCCAGAAATTTAACTAATGAAGATATAAGCAGGTATCTGAGCTAGAATTTAAAATAATAATTATAAGAATACTACCTGACCTTGAAAAAAACATTGATGTCGCTAGAGGATCCCTTACTGTAGAGATAAAAGAAATAAAATTTAGTCATCCAAAATTACAAATGATATCATCAAGATGAAGTCCAAAGTGGAGGCCATAAAAACAAAGATAAATGAAGCAGAAGAGTGAATCAATGATATAGGAAAAAATATGGAAAATAAGAAAGTTTAAAAGAAGGAAAGAAAACTATTAGATCACAAAGGTACACTTAGAGAACTCAGAAACTTCATAAAGTGAAATAATATCCATATTATAGGAAACCCAGAAAATGAGGAGAAGGAAAAAGGGGCAGAAGGTTCATTTGAACAAATTATAGCTGAGAACATCCTTAATCTAGGGAAGGAAAGAGGCATTCAGGTCCAATAGATACAGAGAAGTCCCCCCAAAAATCAAAATTTTGTCAACCTCATGACATATTATAGGGAAGCTTGAAAATTACAGAGACAAAGAGAAAATCCTGAAGGCAGTGCAGGACAAGAAGTCCTTAACCCACAAGGGTAGAAACTTAAGGATGGCAGCAGACTTGTCCATGGAGAACTAGCAGGCCAGAAAGGACCAACATGATATATTTAATGTGCTAAATGGAAAAAAAATGCAACCAAGAATACCTTATTCAGCAAGACTGTAATTCAGAAAAGAAAAAGAGATAAAGAGTTTTTGATAGAACAACAACAACAAAAAAAGGAATTCATGCACACTAAATGAGCCCCGCAAGAAATATTAAAGAGGAATCTATGAGGGGAAAAGAGTCCAAGAGAAACAAAGACTAGAAAGGAAGAGACAATCTACAGGAACAGTGACTTTACAAGTAATAGAATGGCACTAAATTAATATCTTTCAATAGTTACTCTGTATGTAAATGGAGAAAATATTCCATTCAAAAGATATAGGGCTGCAGAAGTGATACACCAACAAATCAATGTGATACATCACATTAATAAAAGAAAGTATAAGGACTATATAATGCTCTAAAAAGATGCAGAAAAAGCATTTGACAAAATACGGCATCAATTGTTGATAATAAAAAACCTCCACCATGTAGGTAAATAGGGAACATAAAGGCTATATATGAAAGACCCACAGCTAATATCAACTTCAATGTGGAAAAACTGAGTGCTATATCCATAAGGTCAGGAACACAACAGGAATGTTAACTCTTACTACTTTTGTTCTACATAGTACTGGAAAATGTAGCCTTAACAATCAGACAACACAAAGAAATAAAGGCCTCTAAATCAGTAAGGAGGAATCAGATTTTCACTTTTTGCAGATGACATGACACTCCATGTAGAAAACACAAAAGAATCCACCAAAAAAAAATCTAATTCTGATACATGAATTCAGGAAATTTGTAGGACATAAAGTCAATGCACAGAAATATGTGGCATTTCTATACACTAACAATGAAGCGGCAGAAAAAGAAATCAAGGAATCAATACCATTTACAACTGCACCAAAACTCATAAGATATCTAGGAGTAAACCTAACAAAAGAGGTACAAGATCTGTACTCTGAAAACTATAGAACACTTATGAAGGAAATTGAAGAAGATACTAAGAAATGGAAATACATTCCATGGTCATGGATTGGAAGAACAAACATCGTTAAAATGTCTATGCTACCCAAAACAATATACACATTTAATGAAACCCTTATCAGAATACCATCAGCATTTTTCACAGAGCTGGAACAAACAATCCTAAAATTTCTATGGATCCAGAAAAGACCAAGAAAGACAAAGTAATATTAGAAGAAAACCAAAGCCAGTGGTATCAAAATTCCAACCTTCAAGCTATATTACAAAGGTATAATCAAGACAGTATGGTACTGGACATTTAGATCAATGGAACAGAATAAAGAACCCAGAAATGGACCCTCAACTCTATGGTCAACTGATCCTCAACAAAGCAGGAAGGAACGTCCAAGGAAAAAAGATAGTGTCTTAATTAATAGTATTGGGAAAATCTCACAGCCACATTCAAAAGAATGAAACTGGACCACTTTGTTACACCATACACAAAAATAAATTCAAAATGGGTAAAAGATGTAAATATGAGACAAGAATCCATCAAAATCTTAGAGGAGAACACAGACAGCAACCACTTTGATCTAGGCAACAGCAACTTCCTGCTAGACACGTCTCTAGAGGCAAGGGAAACCAAAGTAAAAATGAACCATTGGCATTTCATCAGGATAAAAAGCTTTTGCATTTCAAAGGAAGCAGTCAACAGAACTAAAAGGCAACCTATGGGATGGAAGAAGATATTCACGAATGACATTTCAGATAAAGGGCTACTATCCAAAATCTACAATTTATAAACTTCAACACCTAAAAACCAAGAAATTCAATCAAGAAATGGGCAGAAGACATGTACAGATATTTCCCCAAGGAAGACATACAAATGGCTGACAGACACGTGAAAAGATGCTCAACAGCACTCATCACCAGGGAAATACAAATCAAAACCACAATAAGATACCACCTCACCCTGGTCAGAATTGCTAAAATTAACAACTTAGGAAACAACAGATGTTGATGAGGATGTGGAGAAAGGGGAACACTTACACTGTTGGTGGAAGTGCAAACTGGTGCAGCTACTCTGGAATATAGTATGGAGGCTCCTCAAAAAGATAAAAATAGAACTACCCTATGACTCAGCAATTGCAATAGTAGGTATTTATCTAAAGGATATAAATATAGTAATTTGAAGGGGCACCTGCACTCCAATGTTTATAGCAGCAATATATATATATATATATATATATATATATATATATATATATATATAATTCAGCCATTAAAAAGAATGAAATCTTGCCATTTGCAAAGATGTGGATAGAACTATAAAGTTATGCTAAGCAAAAGGATTTAGTCACAGAAAGACAAATACCATATTATTTCACTTGTGTGGAATTCAAGAAACAAGACAGATAAAAATAGGGGAAGGGAAGGAAAAATAAAGTAAGATTAAATCCAAGAGGGAGACAAACCATAAGAGATCTTAACTATAGGGAACAAGCTGAAGATTACTGGAGGGGAGGTGGTTGGGAGGATGGGGTAATTGGGTGATGGGCATTAAGGAAAGCACTTGATGTAATGAACACTGGGTATTATATGTGACTTATAAATCACTAATTTCTACCTCTAATGCTAATACTATAATATATTACACTATAGTTTAACTAAGTTGAATTTAAATATTATATATATGTATCAAAAAATAACGAAATAAGGCCAAAAATAAAATGTATTGCAATTAAATCTGCAAAATATAGTGATATAGAAAAAAATCTCAAAAGCAACAACACAAAAGTAGTCCTTAACTTACAAGGAAAGACCCATAAGGCTAGCTGCAGATTTATCAACAGAAACATAACAAGGCAGAGGAACTGTCATGATATATTCAAAGTGCTGAATGAGAAAAAGCTGCACCCAAAAATACTCTATCTAGCAAGGCTATCATTCAGAATAGAAGGAGAGATAAAAAATTTCCCAGAGAAACAAAACTAAAAAAGTTCATGACCACAAAATCAGCTCTACAATAAATATTGGAGGGGATCCTTTGAATGCAAATATGTGACAAAATGATAAAGGCAAGAAAGAATCATAAAAATCTCTAGAAACAATGGCAAAACAAGTAATAAGGTTGCGCTAAATACAATCTATCAATAATTACTTTGAATACAAATGGATGAAATGCTACAATCAAAAGACATAGGGTGTCAGAATAGATTTAAAAAAAAAATCTATATGCTGCCTATACAAGACTTATTTTAGACCTAGAGACACCTGCAGATTGATAGTGAAGGGATGGAGAAATATTTATCAAGCACATGCATATCAAAAGAAAGCTGGAGTAGCAAGATATATATATATATATATATATATATATATATATATATATATATATAGAATAAACTAGACACTAAAACAAAGACTGTAATAAGATACAAAGAAGGGCACTGTATTATATGAAATGGGAAAATCCAACAAGAAGATCTAACAACTGTAGATATTTATGTATCCAACATATGAGCACCCAAATATATAAAAACAATTAATAAAAAATATAAAGGAACTAATTGATAATGACATAATAATAGTAGGGGGCTTTAACACACCACTTACATCAATGGACAGAGATCATTTAAACAGAAAATCTATAAGGAAACAATGGCTTTGAGTTGCACAGGAGACCAGAAGGACTCAAAATATATATTTAGAATATTCCATCCTAAAACAGTGGAGCACAGAACACATTCTTATAAAGAGTATATGGAACATTCTCCAGAATACATCAAATATAAAGTCACATAAGAGGCCTCAACAAATACAAAAATATTGAAGTCATACCACGTTCTTCTTCTGAACACAATGCTATGAAACTAGAAATCAACCAAACTAGAAATAAAAAACCTGGAAAGATCACAAACACATGATAGTTAAACAACATACTTCAAAACAATAAATAGGTCAACCAGGAAATCAAAGAAAAAAATTAAAAAAAAATACATGGAAACAAATGATCCTAAACCTTTACAATGCAGCAAAAGCATTCTTAAGAGGGAAGTATTTAGCAATACAGGCCTACCTTAAGACAATAAAAATCTCAAATAGGAGATAAAGCTATTAAAGAAATGAATAGTATAGAAACTAAAAATAAAAGAAAACAAACAAACAAAAAGAAACCAGAAGTTTCTTTAAAAAGAAAATAATAAAATTGATAAGCCCCTAGCCACACTGGTCAGAGAAAGGGCCCAAATAAATGAAATCACAAATGAGAGAGAAGAAATAATAACAAAAACTACAGAAATTCAAACAATTATAAGAGAATATTATGAAAAACTTTATGCAAAAAAATTGGACAACCTAGAAGAAATGGATAAATTTCTAGAAACATATAAACTACCAAAACTGAAGCAGGAAGTGATACAACATATCAATAAAAGAAAGGATAAGAACCATATCACCCATTCAGTAGATGCAGATGCATTTGACATAGTACAACATCCATTTATGATGAAAACACTCAACAAAGAAGGTTTAGAGGGAAAAAAATAAAAAATAAATAAACAAAGAAGGTTTAGAGGGAACATACATCCATATAATAAAGGTGATATGTTAATGAACCACAGCTAATATCATCCTCAATAAGGAAAAACAGAACTTTTCCTCTATGATCAGGAAAAAGAATGAGATGTCCACTCTCACCAAAGTTATTAAACATATTACTGGAATTCCTAGCTAGAATAATCAGACAACACAAAGAAATAAAAGGCAGCCAAATCAGCAAGGAAGAAGTCAAACTTACACTATTTGTAGATGACATAATATGTTACATAGAAAACCTGAAATAGAGCACCTTGGTAGCTTATTGGGTTAAGCATCTACCTTCAGCTCAGGTTGTGATTTCAGGGTCCTGAGACTGAGTCCCTCACAGGAGCAGGGAGCCTGTTTCTCCTTTTCCCTCTGTCTGCCACTCCACCTGCTTGTATGTGTGCACTCTCTCACTCTCTGTCAAGGAAATAAAATCTTAAAACTAAGAATACCTGAAAGAGACCATTAAAAAACTGTTAGACTGATATAAAAATTCAGTAATGTTGCAGGACACAAAATCAATGTACAGAAATTTGTTGCATTTCTAAACACCAATAATGAAGCAACAGAAAGATAAATCGAGGAAATAAACCAATTTACACTTGTACCAAAAACCATAAGATACATCACAATAAACTTAACCAAAGAGGTAAAAGATATGTACTCTGAAAACCATAAAGCACTGACGGAAGAAATTGAAGATGACACAAATAAATGGAAAGACCTTCTATGCTCATGCTCATGTATTGGAAGAACAAATACTGTTAAATTGCCTATACTATCCAAAGCAATCTACGCATTTAATACAATCTATATTGAAATAACAAAAGCATTTTTCACAAAACTAGAAAAAAAATCCTAAAATTTGTATGGAACCACAAAAGACCCCAAATAGACAAAGCAACCTTGAAAAAGAAAAGCTGAAGGCATCACAATTCTGGACTTCAAGTTATATTGCAAAACTATAGTAACCACACATTATGGTACTGGCATAAAAATAGACACATAGATCAAAGGAACCACATAGAAAACTGAGAAATGACCCATAACGATATGGTCAATTAATCTTTGATGAAGCAGGAAAGAATATCCAATGGAAGGATGGAGTCCTTTCAACAAATGGTGTTGGGGAAAGTGGACAGCAACATGCAAAGTAATGAAACTGGACTAATTTCTTCCATCATACAAAAAAATAAATTAAAAATGGACAAACGACCTAAATGTGAGAAAGGAAAACATCAAAATCCTAGAGGAGAACAAATGCAGTAACCTCTCTGACATTAGCCATAGCATTTTCTCCCTAGATACATCTCCTAAGGGAAGGGAAACCAGAGCAGAAATAAACAATGAGTTAAAATTAATTATAAATTTTCTTTTCATTTTCTATTTCTGAAAATATCAAGAAAATCATTTAGAGAGATCTTAGATTGTTCTTAATTCATGAGAATTAAAAGCTTCTGCACAGTGAAGGAAACAATCAACAAAATTACAACCTATAGAATGGAAGAAGATGTCTGAAAATGTCATACTGATAAAGGATTAGTATCCAAAATATATAAAGAAGTTATAAAACTCAGCATCCAAAAAATGTATAATGCAATTAAAGCATGGGCAGAAGACAGGAATAGACACTTTCCCAAAGAAAACATACAAATGACCAATAGACACATGAAAAGATGCTCAACAGTACGAATCATTAGGGAGATATGAATCTAAACTACAATATGAAATCACCTCACATTGTCTAAAATCAACACGAGAAACTACAGCTATTAGCAAGGATGTGGAGAAAGGGGAACCCTCTTAAACTGTTATTAGGAATGCAATCTGATGTAGCCACTCTGTAAATAGTATGGAGCATTCCTCAGAAGTTAAAAATAGAACTATCCTATGGTCCAGCAATCATACTTCTAGGTATTTACTAAAAGGATACCAAAACACTAATTCAAAGGGATACATGTACCCTGATGTTTATGGTGGCATTATCTACAAATAGCAAAATTATGGAAAAAGCCTTTGTCCATTATGGAAAATGGATTGACGAATAGATAATGAAGATTTGGTATATTTTTACAATGGAATGTTACTCAGCCATAAAATTATGAAACTTTGCCATTTGCAACAAAATGGATGGAGCTAGAGAGTGTTATGCTAACTAAGTCAGAGAAAGATAAATACCATTGGATTTCCCTCATATGTGGAATTTAAGAAACAAAACAAATGAGGAAAGGAAAAGTGAAAGAGAAAGAGAGAAGCAAACCAAGAAACAGACTCTGACTATAGTGAACAAATTGAAGGTTACAGAAAGGAGGTGTCTGGAGGAACAAGTTAACTAGGTAATGGGTAATAATGAGTGCACTTGTGATGAGTATAGAGTGTTAAATGGAAGAGTTGAATCACTATATTGTACACCTGAAACAAAATTACACTGTATGTCAACCAACAGAAATTTAAATAAAAACTAAAAAAAATAACAACTTAGGATCCCTAAGGGGGACCCAATACATTGTTGGGTCTTTTGGTTTAGATAGGGACTTCAGAGTAACCATAGTCATCAAGAAGGGTGTGTGTGTGTGTGTGTGTGTGTGTGTTGGGAAGGATGGAGGGCTCTGCTTCTGGCAGGATCCTAAAATTGGAAAATGCCTGGGGTTCTGAAGTATTCCCAGAGAGTTAAATTTAGCTAGATTCTTGTTGTTTGTGTTTAAAATGGAGTTTTCCCAGAAAGATAATTTGAAACTTATCAATATATATTCAGATATATGACTTCTATTAATTAAAGACAATCTAAATAAATTTTCTCAATATTTTAAGTACCATGGAAAAAATCTGTAATTAATTTTAAGTCATTAATACTACTGGTTTTTTGACCTTCTCAAATCAAGAAGAAACTGTATCATCATTTATTCTGACAAAATTATAAAGGATGAACAGATTCTTAATCTATCTCAAAATTAGAGGACCTCAAACTGTTTTTTTGCCTTAACACAGAGAGACATGTTTTATACTGTGACCTAATAGACTTGCACATGCTTCTGCATATGTGTATTACTATATATATATATATATATATATATATATATATATATATATGTGTGTGTGTGTGTGTGTGTGTGTGTGTGTGTAATCTGTAAAGCATTGCTCTAAATCATATTGGGCGGTAAGTTTCTAAAAGCCATAGTGCCACTGCCACTCAGTTGTAACATTCCTGTTTTCTCTTGCCCAGAAAGAAGCACAATCTACCTCCTTGAAATGAAAACAAATAAACTCATGCACAAACACAAAATAACTCTCCCTTACACACACACACACACACACACACACACACACACACACACAATAACTGCTTTGTAGAGATGACAGAGAGAACAATATTTTTAAAATTTGCATTAAATTGGGACGCCTAGTTGGCTGAGCAGTCGGGCATCTGCCTTTGGTTCAGGGCATGATCCTGGAGTCTGGAGATGGAGTCTCACATTGGGCTTCCTGCATGAAGCCTGCTTCTCCCCTGCCTGTATCTCTGCCTCTGTGTGTGTGCTTATCTCTCGTGAATAAATAAATAAAATCTTTAATTTCTTTCATTAAATTAGCCAACATATATCATTAGTTTCAGAGGCAGAGTTCAATAATTCATCAGTTGCACATAACACCCAGTGCTCATTACATCATGTGCCCTACTGAATGCCTGTCACTCAGTGATCCCATCTCACTACCCACCTTCCATCTAGAAACACTCAGTTTCTTTCCCATAGTTATGAGATTCTTATAGTTTGACTCCCTCTCTATTTTCTTCCCATTACATTTTTGCTCCCTTGCACTATGATCCTCTGCCCTGTTTCTTATATTTCTTATATAAGAGAAACCATATGATAATTGTCTTTCTCTGATTGACTTATTCCCTCAGTGTACTACCCTCAGTTCCATTCATATCAATGTAAATGGTAAAATTTCATCCTTTTTGATGGCTGAGCAACATTTCAGTGTATAACATATAGCCACATTATTCATTCATCTTTTGATGGATATCTGGGCTCTTTCTTAATTTAGGAAATGTCCTATTGTGGACATTTCTGCTGTAAACATTGGGGTGAAGGTTTTTCTTTGGATCACAATATTTCTATATTTGGGGTAAATATATAGTAGTACAATTGCTGAGTCATAGGGTAGCTCTATTTTTAACTTCTTGAGGAATCATCAGACTGTTTTTCAGACTGCTGTACCAGCTTGCATTCCCATCAATAGTGCAAGGGAGTTCATCTTTCTCTGAATCCTCCCCAACATTTGTTGTTTCCTGAGTTGTTAACTTTAGTAATTCTGACTGGAATGACATGTTATCTCACTGTGGTTTTGGTTTGTATTTCCAGATGCCAAGTAATGTGGAGCTTTTTTTCCACGTTTCTGTTAGCCATTTGTATATCTTCTTTAGAGAAACATCTGCTCATGTCTTCTGCCCATTTCTAGACTGGATTATCTGTTTTTGGAGGTTGAATTTGATAAGTTCTTCACAGATTTTGAATACTAGCCCCTTATCTGATATGAAATTATCTGTTCCCATTCTGTAGATTGCCTTTTAGTTTAGTTGACTCTTTTGCTGTGAAGAATTTTATCTTGATGAAGTACCAATAGTTCATTTTTGCTTTTGTTTCCCTTGTATTTGGAGATGTGTCTAGCAAGAAGTTGCTGCAGCTGGGATGAAGAGGTTGCTGCCTGTGTTCTCAAGGATTTTGATGGATTCCTGTCTCACATTTACATCTTTCATCCATTTTGAGTTTATCTTTGTGTATGGTGTAAGAAAATGGTTCAATTTCATTCTTCTACATGTGGCTGTCCAACTTTCCCAACACCATTTGTTGAAGAGACTCTCTTTTTTCCATTGGATAGCCTTTCCTGTTTGTCAAAGATTATTTGACTGTAGAGTTGAGTGTCCATTTCTGGGTTCTCTATTCTGTTCCATTGATCTATGTGTCTGTTTTTGTGCTATTACCACACTGTCATGATGATTATAGTTTTGCAATATAGCTTGAAGCCTGGAATTGTAATGCCCTCAGCTTTGGTTTTCTTTTTCAACATTCCTCTGGCTATTCATGGTCTTTTCTGGTTCCATAAACATTTTAGGGTTATTTGTTCCAGCTGTGTGAAAAAAGGTAATGGCATTTTGATAGGGATTGCATGGAATGTGTAGATTAGCTAGCCTAGACATTTTAACAATATTTGTTCTTCTAATCCTTGAGCATGGAATGTTTCTCTATTTATTTGTGTGTTTGTGTCTTCCTCAATTACTTTCATAAGTGTTCTATAGTTTTAAGAGTCTAGATCCTTTGATTCTTTGGTTAAGTTTATTCCTAGGTATCTTAATATTTTTGATGTAATTTTAAATTGGATCAATTCCTTAATTTCTCTTTCTTCAGTCTCATTGTTAGTGTATAGGAATGCAACTGATTTCTGTCTATTGATTTTATATCCTGCCACATTGCTGAATTCCTGTAAGAGTTCTAGGAATTTGGGGGTAAAGTATTTTGGGTTATCTACAAAGAATATAATGTCTTCTGCAAAGAGTGAGAGTTTCACTTCTTTGTTGATTTGGATGCTTTTTATTTCTTTTTGTTGTCTGATTTCTGAGACTAGTAATTCTAGTACTATATTGTACAACAGTGGTGAGAGTGGGCATCCCTGGTCATGTCCCTGACCTTAGGGGAAGAGATCTGTTTTCCCTACTGAGAATGACATTTTCCATGGGTTTTTCAAATATGGCTTATATGATATTGAGGTATGTTCCCTCTATCCCTACACTGTGGACAGTTTTCATCAAGAAAGGATTCTGTACTTTGCAAAAAAAATGCATTTTCTATATCAATTGAGAGGATCATATGGTTATTGTCCTTTCTTTTAGTAAAGTGATGTATCATATTAATTGAGTTGTGAATGTTGAACTACCCTTGCCGCCCAGGAATAAATCCCATATGGTCATGGTGATTAATCCTTTAAATATACTGTTGGATCCTATTGACTATTATCTTAGTGAGAATTTTGGTATTCAAGTTCATCAGGGATACTTGTGTGCAATTTTCCTTTTTGGCAGGGTCTTTTGTCTAGTTTTGGTCAAGGTAATGCTGACCTCATAGGGTTAGTTTGGAAGTTTTCCTTCCATTTCTATTTTTTGAAACAGCTTCAGATGAAAAGGTAATAGTTCTTCTTAAATATTTCGTAGAATTCTCCTGGGAAGCCATCTGGCCCCGGAATTTTATTTGTTGGGAGATTTTTGATTACTGCTTCAATTTCCTTTCTGGTTATTGGTCATTCATGTTTTCTATTTCTTCCTGTTTCAGTTATGGTAGTTCATAAATGTCCCAGAATGCATCCATTTCTTCCAGATTGCCTAATTTGTTGGCATATTGTTGTTCATAATATGTTCTTAAAATTGTTTGTAGTTCCTTAGTGTTGGTCATGATTTTGCCTCTTTCATACATTATATTATTAATATGTGTCCTATTTTAGTTTTGATAAGTCCAGCTAGGTGTTTTTCAATTTTATTAATTCTTTCAAAGAACTAGCTCCTAGTTTCATTGATCTGACCTACTGTTCTTTTGATTTCTATTTCATTGATTTTTGTTGTAATCTTTTTCTTGAATCATTATTGCTTTAGACCTTACTTGCTTTTGTTTCTCCAGCTCTGTTCGGTGTAGGTTAGCTTCTTTTTTCTTGAGAAAAACGTGTGTTGCTATGTACTTCCTTCTTAGGACTGCCTTTACTGCATCTCAATGGTTTTGAAAAGTTGTGTTTCCATTTTCATTTGTTGTCATGAAATTTTTAATTCTTCCTTAATTTCCTGGTTGACCCATTAATTCTTTAGTAAAATCCTCTTTAACTTCCAAATTTTTGAGTTCCTTCTAAATTGCCTCTTGTGATTAAGTTCCAGTTTCAAAGCACTGTGGTCTGAAAATATGCAGGGTATAATCCCAATCTTTTGGCATTAAGACCTGATTTGTGATCCAGTGTGTGATCTGTTCTGGAGAATTTTCCATGTGGACTCAAGAAGAATGTGTACTGTTGCTCTAGGGTAGAATGTTCTGTGAAGCCCATCTAGTCCAGTCTATCATTCAAAGCTCTTGTTTCCTTGTTGATCTGCTTAGATGATCTGTCCATTGATGTGAGTTGGATGCTAAAGTCCTCTACTATTCCTGCATTATCAGTGTGTTTCTTTGTTATTAATCGGTTTGTATAATTGGCTGTTTCCACTTTAGGAACATTAAATATTTATAATTCTTAGATATTTTTGTTGTATAGACTCTTTAAGAATGCTCTAGTTTCCCTCTTCATCCCTTATTACAGTCTTTGGCTTAAAATCTGATTTGTCTGATATAAGGATTCTTACCCCAGCTTTCTTTTTGAGATCCATTAACATGATAAGTTGTTCTCTACCCCCTCACTTTTAATCTGGTGGTGTCTTTGGTTCTAAAATGAATCTTTTATAGATAGTACATGGATGGGTCTTGTTGTCGCTTTTTTTTTTATCAATATAATACCCTGTGTGTTTTGATTAGAGCATTTATCCAATTTACATACAGAGTAACTATTAAAAGATATGAATATAGTGCCACTGTATTACCTGTGAAGTCCCTGTTTCTGTAGATGGTCTCTGTTCCTTTTTGGTCTATGTTCCTTTTTGGCTCTCACTTTGCTCAAAGAATCCCCTTTAATATTACAAGGCCTGGTCTAGTGATCACAAATTCTTTTAGCTTCTGCTTTTCCTGGAAGCTATTTATCTTCCCTTCCATTCTAAATGACAGCCTTGCTGGATAAAGTATTCTTGGCTGCATCATCTTCTCAATTACTCTCCTAATTATATCATGCCAGCCCTTTCTGGCTTGCCAGGTCTCTTTGAGTACGTTGGCTGCCAGTCTATTTCTACATTTGTACGTTAAGGACCCCTTGTCCTGAGCTGATTTCAGAGTTTTCTCTGTATCTCTGAAATTTGGAAGCTTCACTATTATATGTTGAGGTATTGATTTATTTTTTATTGATTTTGAGGGAGGATTCTCTCTGCCTCGTGGACTTGAATGTCTGTTTCCTTCCCCAGATTAGGGAATTCCTCAGCTATAATTTGCTAAAATATAACTTCTGCTCTGCTCTCTTTCCTATTCCTTTGGGAGCCCAAATATTCTAATATTGTTTCATTTTATGGAATCCCTGATTTTTAAAGCTTCCCCTCATGGTCTATTAGTTGTTTTTCTCTCTTTTTCCCAACTTCCTTCCTTTTCATCAACTTGTCTTCAATGTCACTTTCTCTTCTGCCCCCTTTACCCTGGTTGTTAGAGGATCCAATTTAGAATGCATCTCAGTTAGAAAATGTTTAATTTTGGCCTGATTAGATTTTATTTCTGCACTTAGAGATTCTCCGGTGTCTTTTATGCCTTTTTCAAGCCTAGCTAATAACTTTATAATTGTTATCCCAAATTCCACCTCTGATATCTTACTTATATTCATATCAATTAAGATTGTGGCAGAGAGTTTTATCTCTGGTCCTTTCTTTTGTTTTGAATTCCTCCTTCTAGTCATTTTGCCCAGAAAAGAATGGATGAATGAGTGAACAATTTCAAAAATATCAACCATGACCTAAGCAAAATACACACCATACAAACCCTAAGATATCAGTAACCAAAAATAGAAAAGAAAATGAAAAAGAAAAAGATATAAAGGGGGAAAAGAGTATATAATCTCACAGAGTGGACAAAACAGGGTTATCCACTTGGTCCTGGGTGTATTTTGTTCTCTGTGTTAGAGACATTTGTTCACAAAATTGTGAAGAAAGCAAAAAATATATATCAGAAAATAAAATTGAATAAAGTGAAAGGAAGCAAAAAATGAAGAATATATATAAAACTGTAAATGTAAAAATTAAATTTTAAAAAGACTTAAAAACAGTTGATAAAATAAGAAACTAGTTGAAAAGGGGGAAAAGAAAAAAAAGACATGCAAAATTTTTAACTGAAAGATAAACAACTGTGAAAAAAATTTCAAATTCTATATACTCTTTTCACCTAATGTTAGAATTTTGCAGTCCTGTGTGGTCTATAAACTTGCTGTTCATCTCTTCCTCTACGTGGGGTTCCATTCTGCACTGTATCTCAGGGATCTTTGTCTGGATGGAGTTGCACTGTTCCTTACCAGGGGGCTGGACTCAGTGTAAGCTGTTTCTGGCTGCTCTGTGTGGCTTTTGTTCCCTGAAGGCTTTCTGTACCTCTTTAGAGAATAAAAATTTTTAAATTGCCATGTCCTGATTTCCAGCCCCAGAGCTAAAAGATCGTGATCTCTTATCTTCAGTAAACCCTCAGAGATAAGCAGTTTTCAGTTTTGTGTGTGACAAAATTGTAGATTCTTTATCCACATCAATCCCTCAGGGGGAAGGCAGAGAGTCTCCCTCTTTCTTTCTTTCTTTCTTTCTTTCTTTCTTTCTTTCTTTCTTTCTTTCTTCTTTCTTTTTCTTTCTTTTAATAATAAATTTATTTTTTATTGGTGTTCAACTTGCCAACATACAGAATAACAGTGTTCATCCCATCAAGTGCCCCCCTCAGTGCCCGTCACCCATTCACCCCCACCCCCCGCCCTCCTCTCCTTCCACCACCCCTAGTTCATTTCCCAGAGTTAGGAGACTTTATGTTCTGTCTCCCTTTCTGATATTTCCTACCCATTTCTTCTCCCTTCCCTTCTATTCCCTTTCACTATTATTTATATTCCCCAAATGAATGAGAACATATAATGTTTGTCTTTCTCCGATTGACTTACTTCACTCAGCATAATACCCTCCAGTTCCATCCACGTTGAAGCAAATGGTGGGTATTTGTCATTTCTAATGGCTGAGTAATATTCCATTGTATACATAAACCACATCTTCTTTATCCATTCATCTTTGGATGGACACCGAGGCTCCTTCCACAGTTTGGCTATTGTGGACATTGCTGCTAGAAACATCGGGGTGCAGGTGTCCCAGCGTTTCATTGCATCTGAATCTTTGGGGTAAATCCTCAACAGTGCAATTGCTGAGTCTCCCCATTTCTGTGCTTTGCCAGGCCCCCCACAGAGTGTGGTCAAAGGATTAGGCCACGGTTTGGAGTTTATGGCAAACTGAAATTAAATCCCCTCCCAGGCTCTTTAACCCCCACTTGTTTCCCTGCTCCAATGCTTAAAATCTCTGCTGGCTTAGGCACCCCCATTCTTTCTGTGACTCTGGGGATCTTGAGACCACAGTGTCCCACCTAGGATTCTGTCCCACTTCACCACCTGAACACCTTTTAGGAAGGAACATCTCTCACTGGAGCAAATTTCCAAAGGTTCTGATTTTGTGCTCCTGGGCTATATCAATTTCCCATAGCTGGTTTATGGAAGCTCCCTTGACCCATCATTTATTCTCTGATATATTGCTTTGGATTCAATTCTCCAACCTCCTATCTTGTAGAAAGTGGTCACTTTTTTACTTGTAGAGTTCCAGCAATTCTTTTCTTACATCTCAGGTTGAATTCATGGGTGTTCAGAATGATTTGATAGTTATCTAGCTAAATTCAAGGGATCAAGTTAAATGAGGTCTCCTACTCTTCTGCCATCTTGCCTTCCCCTCACTTATATATTTTTCATTGTTTCACTTCTGCAATAAAGGCGAGCAGTATTCAAAGAAAGTTTCCAGACTATCACGAGAAGGTAAAAAGCTGAGTTGATTATGGTAATTTGGACATATAAATGCAATTTTTGAGTCACATCAATTTGAAGACAAATGAAGTCTAAATATTTTCAGTTAAGCTTATATAGATTTATCATAGAAGTTGTCTTTATTTTCCTGACAATGTTTTTATGAATATGTCAGTTCTACTATATATATGAATAGGTCAATTCTATTATATAAAACACAAAATGATTAGTAACGTCATTGCTTACAAAGTGATATACATAACATGGTCAATATCAGTAAGTCAGTACTGTATATATAAAAAAAAGAACAAGGCCATCTAACACTATGCTCCTTGATTATTAGCATCTGAGTCTGAATGTAAGATAAATCAAGTATTGTATTGCCTTTTCATTCTCCAAAAGCCTGATATTGGTTCATTTGCAAAAGAACAATATAGTACAGTGTTTGTGAGCATTTTATTTTACGTGGGCTCCATGTCCAGTATGAGCCTCAACATGGGGTTTGATCACATTACTCTGAGATCAGGGCCTAAACTGAGATCACGACTCAGATCCTTACTGACTGGGAAACCCAGGTGCCCCAGTATTTATGAGTATTTTTATTTATTTTTTATTTTTATGTATATTTTTATTGGAGTTCGATTTACCAACAGATGGCATAACACCCAGTGCTCATCCCATCAAGTGCCCCCCTCAGTGGCTGTAAACCAGTCACCCTGGCCACCGGCCCACCTCCCCTTCTGCTACCCATTGTTCGTTGCCCAGAGATAGGAGTCTCTCATGTTCTGTCACACTATTTCCCACTCATTTTCACTTATTTCCTCTTTATTCATTTTCATTATTTTTTATATTCCCCGTATAAATGAAACAATATAATGATTGTCCTTCTCTGATTGACTTACTTCACTCAGCATAACACACTCCAATTCCATTCACGTTGAAGAAATGGTAGGCATTTGTCGTTTCTAATGGCTGAGTAATATTCCATTGTATACATAAACCATCTTAAACCATAAACCATAAAACATCTTCTTTATCCATTAATATTCCAATATCCAGTAATATTCCATTGTATACATAAACCATCTTAAACCATAAACCATAAAACATCTTCTTTATCCATTCATCTTTCGATGGACACCGAGGCTCTTTCCACAGTTTGGCTACTGTGGACATTGCTGATATAAACAATGGGGTGCAGGTGTCTCGATCTTTCACTGCATCTGTATCTTTGGAGTAAATCCCCAGCAGTGCAATTGCTGGGTCATAGGTTAGTTCAATTTTTAACTCTTTATGCAACCTCCACACTTTTATCTAGAGTAGCTCTACCAGATCAAAATCCCACCAAGAGTTCAAGAGGGTTCCCCATTCTCCACATCGTCTCCAACATTTTTGTTTCCTGTCTTGTTAATGTTGACCATTCTCACTCGTGTGAGGTGGTATCTCATTGTGGTTGTGATTTGTATGCCCCTGATGGCAAGTAATGCAGAGCATTTTCTCATGTGCTTGTTGACAATGTGGACATTTTTGTTCATGTCTTTTGTGCATTTCATGATAAGTGTCTATTTCTTTGATGTTGAGTTTCATAAGTTCTTTAGAGATCTTGGATACTAGTCCTTTATCTGATATGTCATTTGCAAATATCTTATCCGATTCTATAGGTTGCCTTTTAGGTTTCTTGACTGTTTGTTTTGCTGTGCAGAAGCATTTTATCTTGATGAAGTCCCAATAATTCATTTTTGATTTTGTACCCTTGCTTTAAGAGATGTATCTTGGAAGAAGTTGCTGTGCCCAAGTTCAAAAACGGTGTTGCCTGTGTTCTCCTCTAGGACTTTGATGGATTCCTGCCTCACATTTAGATCTTTCATCCATTTTGAGTTTATCTTTGTGTATGGTGTAAGCGAATGGTCTAGTTTCATTCTTCTGCATGTGGATGTCCAATTTCCCCAGCACCACTTATTGAAGAGACTGTCCTTTTTCGAGTGGATAGTCTTTCCTGCTTTGTCAAATATTAGTTCCCCATAGAGTTGAGGGCACATTTCTGGATTCTCTATTGTGTTCCATTGATCTATGTGTCTGTTTCTGTGTCAGTACCACACTGTCTTGATGATCACAGCTTTGTAGTACAACCTGAAATCTGGCATTATGATGTCCCTAGCTATAGTTTTCATATTCAAAATCCCCCTGGCTATTCGGGCTCTTTTCTGAATCAACACATATCATAAGATGAATTGTTCCAACTCTCTGAAAAAAGTCCATGGTGTTTTGATAGGGATTGCATGAAATGTGTAAATTGCACTGGGTAGCATTTTCATTTTCGCAATATTAATTCTAGGAATCCATGAGCATGGAGTATTTTTCCATCTCTTTGTGTCTTCCTCAATTTCTTTCAGAAGGGTTCTGTAGTTTTTAGGGTATAGATCCTTTACCTCTTTGGTTAGGTGTCTTCGTAGGTATCTTATGATTCTGGGTGCAACTGTCAATGGGATTGACTCCTTAATTTTTCTTTCTTTAGTCTCATTATTAGTGTAGAAAAATGCCACTGATTTCTGGGCATTGATGTTGTACTCTGCCACACTGCCGAATTGATATATGAGTTCTAGCAATTTTGGGGGGGACTCTTTTGTGTTTTCTCTGTACAGTATCATGCCATCTGCAAAGAGGGAGAGTTTGACTTCTTCTTTGCCAATTTGAATGCCTTGTATTTCTTTTTGTTGCCTAATTGCTGAGGCTAGGACTTCTAGTACTATGTTGAAGAGCAGTGGCGAGAGTGGACATCCCTGTCTTGTTCCTGATCTGAGGGGACAGGCTCCCAGTGTTTCCCCATTGAGAATAATATTTGCCGTGGGCTTTTCGTAGATGGCTTTTAAGATGTCAAGGAAAGTTCACTCTATCCCTACACTCTGAAGAGTTTTGATCAGGAATGGATTATGTGCTTTGTCAAATGCTTTCTCTGCATCTATGGAGAGGATCATAAGCTTCTGTTTTTTTCTCTTGCTGATATGATCAATCTCATTGATTGCTTTACGAGTGTTGAACCAGCCTTGCATCCCGGGGATAAATCCCACTTGGTCATGGTGAATACTCTTCTTAATGTATTGTTGGATCCTATTGGCTAGTTTCTTGTTGAGAATTTTTGCATCTGTGTTCATCAGGGACATTGGTCTATAATTCTTTTTGGTGGGGTCTTTGTCTGGTTTTGAAATTAAGGTGAGGCTGGCCTCATAAAAAGAGTTTGGAAGTATTCCATATCCTTCTATCTTTCTGAACAGCATTAGTAGTATATGTATGGTTTCTTCTTTAAACATTTGCTAGAATTCCCCTGGAAAGCCATCTGGCCCTGGACTTTTGTGTTTTGGGAGGTTCTTGATGACTGCTCCCTGGTTATTGGCCTGTACAGGTTTTCGATTTCTTCCAGTTCCAGTTGGGGTAGTTTGTGGTTTTCCAGAAATGCATCCATTTCTTCTAGGTTGCCTAATTTATTGGCTTATAGATGCTCATAATAAGTTTTTAAGATCGTTTGTATTTCCTTGGTATTAGTGGTGATCTCTCCTTTCTTATTAATGATTTTATTAATTTGAGTCTTTTCTCTCTTCTTTTTAATAAGGCTGGCTAATGGTTTATCTATCTTAATAATTCTTTCAAAGAACCAACTCCTGGTTTTGTAGATCTGTTCCAAAGTTCTTCTGGTCTCTATTTCATTGAGTTCTGCTCGAATCTTTATTAACTTCTTCTGCTGGGTGAGGGTTTCATTTGCTGTTCCTTCTCCAGGTCCGTTAGGTGCAAGGTTAGCTTTTGTATTTGAGTTCTTTCCAGTTTTTGGATGGATGCCTGTATTGTGATGTATTTCCCCCTCAGGACTATTTTTGCTGTATACCAAAGATTTTGAACGGTTGCATCTTGATTCTCATTAGTTTCCATGAATCTTTTTGAAGATTCATCTTTTTTGAATCTTCCAGCCCTTTTTGGCCTTCCTTAATTTCCTGGGTGACCCTTTCATCTTTTAGCAGGATGGTCCTTAACCTCCGCGTGTTTGAAGTCCTTCCAAACTTCTTCTTGTGGTTTAGTTCTAATTTCGAAGCATTATGGTCTGAAAATATGCAGGAGACAATCCCAGTCTTTTGGTATCAGTTAAGTCCTGATTTGTGTCCCAGCATGTGGTCTATTCTGGAGAAAGTTCCATGTGCACTTGAGAAGAATGTATATTCAGTTGCGTTTGGATGTAAAGTTCTGTAAATATCTGTGAAATCCATCTGGCCCAGTGTATCATTTAAAGCTCTTGTTTCTTTGGAGATGTTGTGCTTAGGATATCTGTTGATTGTAGAAAGTGCTACATTGAAGTCACCAAGTATAAGTGTATTATTATCTAAATATGTTTCAACTTTGGTTATTAATTGATATACTTGGCAGCTCCCACATTGGGGACATAAATATTGATGATTGTTACGTCCTCTTGTTGGATAGATCCCTGAAGTATGATATAGTGTCCCTCTTCATCTCTTACTACAGTCTTTGGGATAAACTTTAATTTTTCTGATATAAGGATGGCTACCCCTGCTTTCTTTTGAGGACCATTTGAATGGTAAATGGTTCTCCACCCTTTTATTTTCAGGATGTAGGTGTCCTTATGTCTATAATGAGTCTCTTGCAGACGGCAAATAGATGGGTCTTGCTTTTCTATCCCATTTGAAACCCTGTGCCTTTTGATGGGATCATTAAGCCCATTCACGTTCAGAGTTACTATTGAAAGATATGAATTTAGTGTCATCATGATACCTATTCAGTCTCTGTTTTTGTGGATTGTTTCCTTGGACTCCCCTTTCTTTTTTAATTTTTTTTATTTTCTTAGTTTTTTTTAAATTTTTATTTTATTTTATTTATGATAGGCACACAGTGAGAGAGAGAGGCTGAGACACAGGCAGAGGGAGAAGTAGGCTCCATGCACTGGGAGCCCGACATGGGACTCGATCCCGGGTCTCCAGGATCGTGCCCTAGGCCAAAGGCAGGCGCTAAACCGCTGCGCCACCCAGGGATCTCGGACTTCCTCTTTCTATTACATAATTCCCTATTACAGAATTCTATTACAGAATATTATTAGTATTTCTTGCAGAGCCGGCTTGGTGGTTACATATTCTTTCAGTTTATGCTTATCTTGGAAGCTCTTTATCTCTCCTTCAATTCTGAATGAGATCCTTGCTGGATAAAGTATTCTTGGATGCAGGTTCTTCTAATTTAGGACCCTGAATATATCCTTCCAGCCCTTTTTGGCCTGCCATGTCTCTGTGGAGAGATCTGCTGTTAACCTAGTACTTCTCCCCATAAAGTTTAGAGATATCTTGTCTCTTGCTGCTTTAAGGATCTTCTCTTTATGTTTGGAATTTGCAAGTTTCGCTGTTAAATGTCGAGGTGTTGAACTGTTTTTATTGATTTTAGTGGGGGATCTCTCTATCTCCTGGATCAGAATGCCTGTTTCCCTGCCCAAGTTAGGGAAGTTCTCAGCTATGATTTGTTCAAATACACTTTCTGGACCTCTGTCCCTTTCAGCACCCTCTCGAACCCCAATTAAACATAGATTTTTCCTTCTGAGGCTGTCAGTTATTTCCCTTAACCTATCCTCATGTTCTTTTAATTGTTTTTCTCTTTTTTCCTCTATTTCCCTCTTTGCCATCAATTTGTCTTCTAAGTCACTCACTCATTCTTCTCCCTCATTAAACCTCGTTGTTAGGACGTCTTGTTTGGATTGCATCTCAATTAATTGGTTTTTAATTTCTGCCTGATTAGATCTAAATTCTGCAGTCATGAAGTCTCTTGAATCCTTTATGCTTTTTTATAGAGCCACCAGTAGCTTTATAATTGTGCTTCTGAATTGGCTTTCTGACATTGAATTGTAATCCAAATTTTGTAACTCTGTGGGAGAAAGGACTGTTTCTGATTCTTTCTTTTGAGGTGAGGTTTTCCTTCTAATCATTTGCTCAGTACAGAGTGACCAAAAACAAGTTTTACTGGGAAAAGGGGGAAAAGAGAGAAGAGAAAAAAGAAAGGAAAAAAAAAGAAGAAGAAGAAAGGGGAAAAGCGGTGGGAAGCAAATAGAAAACAAAAAACAAGGGGGAGTATCCTCTGATTCTATATACTGTAAATCCCTCGACTTCCCTTTGAACATTCCAGTGTTGCTTGGTCAATAACTTGCTTTTCCCCTGTCCTTCTAGCTGGTGTTCTGGGGCAGGGGCCTGCTGTGCTGATCCTCAGGTCTGTGTACCTGGGGGAGCTACTCAGGCCCCTGCCTGGTGCAAGGCTCAGTGGGAGTTGTTTAGCCTGTTTATCCTGTGAGGCCACTGTGAGGCTCAGGGGGAGTTGTTTATCCTATCAGGCCCCAGGAGGAACAACAGTGCCTCAGCCAGCTCTCCAGCCTGGAGTCAGCCCCAGCAGTATCTACCACAGCTCTCAGTCTGCAGGGGCATGGATGCTCCGGGGGCAGTGGCCACCAATCTGCACAGCTCTGGGCCGCCCAGCGGCAGGAGCCCGTTGCTGTCCTGTGCCCTCCCGGCCTTTTCCTCTCCCTGGGGGGAGCATGGGATCCTGGGCTGTGTCTCCTGACGCCCTGGGCTCCAGGCCTGCACCGCTGGAATGGCACTCCCAGGGCAGTGCAACCCCCTTTGCGTGGAGCCGCCACTGGAGCCGCCACTGAACTGCTCCCAGGGCCCACCGGCGTGTGCTGCAGCCCATTAGGGAGCTCTGCTGCGGTGTGCGTCGCGCTCTCCTTTGGGGCGCAGTTCCTCTCTTAGTTCCCCTGGGAGCCTGAGGGCATCCCCGCCCCTCCTGGGATCCTGCTCCAACTCTTTGTGAGCCCCTTTCCATCCGGGAATATTGGAGAAGCTCCAGCTTCTCCGGGAGGGGGCTTTCCTGTCCTGGGGGCACTCGCCCCGTGGCCTTAGCCTGGCTCCTCCCGGGGGCCCCTCCCCATTGGATATTTCTTTATTTCTTTATTATTTTTTTTCATCTTCCTACCTTGATAGAAGCGCAAACTCTTCTCACTGTAGCATTCCAGCTGTTTTCTCTTTAAATTGTCAGACCAAACCTGTAGCTTTTCAGGATGATTTGAAAGTTATCTAGGTAAGTTGGTGGGGACAAGTGACTTGGGGACCCTACTCTTCCACCATCTTGCCCCCTCCTCCTTCCTCAGCGTCTTAAAAGTCATCTACGAAAAGCCCACAGCAAATATCATTCTCAATGGGGAAACACTGGGAGCCTGTCCCCTCAGATCAGGAACAAGACAGGGATGTCCAATCTCACCACTGCTATTCAACATAGTACTAGAAGTCCTAGCCTCAGCAATCAGGCAACAAAAAGAAATACAAGGCATTGAAATAGCCAAAAAAGTCAAACTCCTCATCTTTGCAGATGACATGATAGTGTACATAGAAAACCCAAAAGACTCTACTCAGAGATTGCTAGAACTCATATAGCAATTTGGCAGTGTGACAGGATACAAAATCAATGCCCAGAAATCAGTGGCATTTCTATACACTAGCAATGAGACTGAAGAAAGAGAAATTAAGGTGTCAATCCCATTGACAATTGCACCCAAAAGCATAAGATTCCTAGGAAGACACCTAACCAAAGAGGTCAAGGATCTATACCTAAAAACTACAGAACCCTTCTGAAAGAAATTGAGGAAGACACAAAGAGATGGAAAAATATTCCATACTCATGGATTGGCAGAATTAATATTGTGAAAATGTCATTGTTACCCAGGGCATTTTACACACTTAATGCAGCCTCTATCAAAATATCATGGACTTTCTTCAGAGTGTTTGAACAAATAATCTTAAGATTTGTGTGGAATCAGAAAAGACTCCGAATAGCCCGAGGAATATTGAAAAAGAAACCCAGAGCTGGGGGCATCACAATGCCAGATTTCAGGTAGTACTACAAAGCTGTGATCATCAAGACACTGTGGCAATGGCACAAAAACAGACACATAGATCAATGGAACAGAACAGAGAATCAAGAAATGGGCCCTCAACTCTATGGTCAACTGATATTCAGCAAAGCAGGAAAGACTATCCACTGGAAAAAGGACAGTCTCTTCAATAAATGGTTTTGGGGAAATTAGACATGCACATGCAGAAGAATGAAACTAAGCCATTCTCTTACACCATTCACAAGGATAAACACAAAATGGATGAAAGATCTAAATGTGATACAACAATCCATCAAAATCCTAGAGAAGAACACAGGCAACACCCTTTTTGAACTTGGCCACAGCAACTTCTTGCAATATACATTCATGATGCCAAGAAAAACAAAAGGAAAGATGAATTATTGGGACCTCACCAAAATAACAGCCTTCTGCACAGCAAAAGAAACAGTCAACAAAACTAAAAGTCAACCTACAGAATGGAAGAAATGATTTGCAAATGAGGTATCAGATAAAGGGCTAGTATCCAAGGTCTCTAAAGAAGTTATTAAACTCAGCAACAAAGAAACAATCCAATTATGAAAAGGGCAAAAGAGATGAGCAGAAATTTCACAGAGAAAGACATAGACATGGCCAACAAGCAGATGAGGAAATGCTCCACATCACTGGCTGTCAGGGAAATACAAATCAAAACCATAATGAGATACCACCTCACCCCTGTGAGAATGGTGAACATTAACAAGAGAGGAAACAACAAATGTCGGAGAGGATGTGGAAAAAGGGGAGCCCTCTTTCACTGTTGGTGGGAATGTGAACTGGTGCAGCCACTCTGGAAAACTGTGTGGAAGTTCCTCAAATTGTTAAAAATGGAACTGCCCTACAACCCAGCAATTGCACTGCTGGGAATTCACCGCAAAGATCCAGATGCAGTGAAACATCAGGACACCTGCACCCCAATGTTTATAGCAGCAATGTCCACAATAGCCAAACTGTGGAAGGAGCCTCGGTGTCCATGGACAGATGAATGGATAAAGAAGATGTGGCTTATGTATACAATGGAATATTAATCAGCCATTAGAATTGACAAATACCCACCATTTGCTTCAATGTGGATGGAACTGGAGGGCATTATGCTGAGTGAAGTAAGTCAGTTGGAGAAAGACAAACATTAAACGGTGTCATTCATTTGAGGAATATAAAAAATATTGAAAAGGAATAATGGGGAAAGGAGAGAAAATGAGTGGGACATATCAGAGAGGGTGACAGAACATGAGAGACACCTAACTGTGGTTAACGAACAAGGGGTGGTGGGAAAGGAGGTTGGTGGGGGTTTCGAGTGACTGGGTGACAGGCCCTGAGGGGGTCACTCGACGGAATGAGCACTGGGTGTTATGCTATCTACTGGCAAATTGAACTCCAATAAAAAAAATAATTAAAAAAACAAAATCACTATGATATTATCACCTCATAACTCTCAGGGTGGCTTTTATCAAAAAAAGAAAGATAAGTTTTGGTGAAGATATAGAGAAATTGTAACCCTTGTACACTGATGATGGGAATGTAAAATGATGCGTCAAAGGAAATAATGTAACTTTAAAAAAAATAGAACTACCATTTGATCAAGCAATCTCACTTCTGGTTATATATGAAAAATAATTGAGGGATCCCTGGGTGACGCAGCGGTTTGGCGCCTGCCTTTGGCCCAGGGCGCGATCCTGGAGACTCGGGATCGAATCCCACGTCAGATATTATATGTATAATAATACAAAATATAAGTTACTGTAACATATACAAATCAAAGTGTTATTGGTTCAATTGTGCACACCCCCAAAGGAATACTGAGTCATAACTTCCAGTACCTGTAATGTAACCTTATTTGGATTTAGAATCTTTGCAGATATAATCAGTATGAAATGAAGTCAGAATGGATTAGAGTATAAATTCAGTGACTAGAGTCTTCATAAGCAAAGAGAGATTTGAGAAACAACATGGAAGGACATGTGAAAATAGAGGAAGAGATCAGAGTGATACAACTACAAATCAAGGAATACCAAGGATTGCCATCAACCACCAGAAACTGAAAGAAATTGGACAAATTCTGTGTCAGAGCTTCCAGAAGAAACCAATTCTCCTAACACCTTGATCAGACTTCTAGATTTCTGAGAAGTGAGAAAATAAATTTCTGCTGTTTAAGCCATTTGGTTTGTTACTCTTTTTTCTAAAAGTTTTTTTAGGATTTATTTTTTTTTTTTTTCATTGCAGTTCAATTTGCCAACATTTAGCATAACACCCAGTTCTCATTCCGCCAAATGCCCCCCTCAGTGCCCATCACCCAGCCACTCCAACCCGCTGCCCACCTCCCCTTCTACTACCCATTGTTTGTTTCCCAGAGTTAGGTGTCTCTCATGTTTTGTCATCCTCACTGATATTTTCACTCATTTTCTCTCATTTTCCTTTATTCCCTTTCACGAATTTTTGTATTCCCCAAATGAATGACACCATATAATGTTTGTCCTTTTCCAATTGACTTATTTCACTCAGCATAACACCCTACAGTTCCTTCCACATGGAAGCAAATGGTGGGTATTTGTCATTTCTAATGGCTGAGTAATATTCCATTGTATACATATACATGCATACAGTTTGTGTTACTTTCTCATAGCAGCCCAACATCTAAACACAAGGTATTCAGGAAAAGAATACTAAGAGAGTTAGTGAGAAAAAAGGTGAGAATTTTCTTTAAAGATCATATGCATACAGTGTTTGTCCTTCTGTGACTGGCTTATGTATTTAACATATTCCAGGTTCACCCATGTTCTCAAAAATGGCAGGATTCCTCTTTTTTGATGCTGAATGATACTCTACTGTATGTATTGTATGTACCACATTTTTTATCCATTTATCTGTTGATGGACCTTTGCATTGTTTCCACATGCTGGCTATTGTGCAGAATGCTGAAATAAACAAGAGAGAGATAGATATATCTTAGATACCCAAATTTCAATTATTTTTCTTTTTTTTAAATTTAATTTTATTTATTTATGATAGGCACACAGTGAGAGAGAGAGAGAGAGAGAGGCAGAGACATAGGCAGAGGGAGAAGCAGGCTCCATGCACCGGGAGCCCGACGTGGGACTCGATCCCAGGCTTCCAGGATCGCACCCTGGGCCAAAGGCAAGCACCAAACCGCTGCACCACCCAGGGATCCCCTATTGTAGGCTTTTATTTTCTATTCCTTTATTCTTTTCTTTTCAGGACATAATGATGAAATGAAGAAATTCACCCCAAAGGAAAGAATAGGAGGTAGTACTCACTGCCAGGGATTTTTTTAAGATTTATTTATTTATTTATTCATGAGAGACACAGAGAGAGAGAGAGAGAGGGAGAGAGAGAGAGAGAGAGAGAGGCAGAGACACAGGGAGAGGGAGAAGCAGGCTCCATGCAGGGAGCCCAGCATGCGACTCAATCCCAGATCTCTAGGATCACACCCTGGGCAGAAGACGGCGCTAAACCACTGAGCCATCCCGGCTGCCCACTTCCAGGGATTTAACCAATTATGATATAAGATGTCTGAATTACATTTTAAAACAACAATTATAAAGATACTACCTGGAAAAAAAAAAAGATACTACCTGGGCTTGAGAAAAGAATATAAAATAATAGAGAATCCCTTACTGTAGAGATAAAAGAACTAAAATCTAATCAGGATAAAATTAAAAATGCTATCAACTAATGCAATCCAAAATGGAGACCATAAAAATAAGCACAAATAAAGTAGAAGAGCAAATCAGTGATCTAAGAAAAAAATATGGAAAATAAGGGAGCTGAAAAGAAGAGGGAGAGAAAACTATTAGACCACAAAGGTAGAATTAGGGAACTCAGTGACTCCATAAAGTGATCCATATTATCCATATTATCGGAGTCTCAGAAGATGAGGAGGGGGATAAAAGGGGCAGAAAAAAATTAGAAAGACCACAAACGCATGGAAGCTAAAAAAATGCTACTAAACAGTGAATGGGTCAACCAGAAAATCAGTGATGCAATAAAAATACAGAAAAACAAGAGAAATTGAAAACACAATAGTCAAAAACCTTTCAGATGCAAGGAAAGTGATCCTAAGGGGGAATTACATAGAAATACAGACCTATGTCAAGAAGCAAGGAAAGTCTCGAATAACTTAGCCTAAAACCTATAGGAGCTAGGAAAAGAACAACAAAAGAAGCCAAAAGCCAGCAGAAGAAGGGGAATCATAAAGGTTAGAGCAGAAATAATTGATATGGAAACAAACAAACAAAAAAAAGGTACAGATAGAAGAAACCAGAGCCGGTTCTTTGAAAAAATTAATAAAATTGATAAACCCATAGCCAGACTTATCAAAAAGAAAAGAGAAAGGACCCCTCAAAAAATAAAATCACAAATGAGAGAGGAGAAATAACAACCAACACCACAGAAATACAATTATAAGAGATATGCCCACAAATTGGACAACCTGGAAGAAATGAATAAACTCCAAGATATATATAAACTACCAAAACTGAAACAAGAAAAAATAGAAAACTTACAGATGGATAACCAGCAAAGAAATTGAATCAGTAATCAAAAATCTCCCAACAAACAAAAGCCCAAGGCCAGATGGCTTCGCAGATAAATTCTACCAAACATTTATTTTTTTTTAAGATTTTATTTATTTATTCATGAGAGATACAGAGAGAAAGAAGCAGGCTCCACGCAGGGAGCCTAATGTAGGACTCTATCCCGGGTCTCCAGGATCACGCCTTGGGCTGAAGGCAGGCGATAAACCGCTGAGCCACCCAGGGATCCCCTCTACCAAACATTTAAAGAAAAATTAATACCTATTCTTCTCAAAGTATTCCAAAAAATAGAAAAGGAAGGAAAAATTCCTAGAAATAAACCTAACCAGAGAGGTAAAATATTTGTACTCTGAAAACTACAAAACACTTATGAAAGAAATTAAGGATGAAAAAAAGAAATGGAAAAACATTCTATGCTCATGGATTGGAAGAACTAATATTGTTAAAAAATGTCTATACTACCCAAAGCAATCTACACATTTAATACAATCCATATTGAAATAGCATTTTTCACAAAGCTAGAACAAACAATCCTAAAATTTGTATGGAACCACAAAAGACTCCAAATAGCCAAAGCAACTTTGAAAAGGAAAAGCAAAGCTGGAGGCATCACAATTATGGACTTTAAATTATATTACAAAGTTTTAGTGGTCCAGACAGTATGGTAACAAACAAAAAAATAGGCATATAGATAAATGGAACAAGATAAAAAACCTAGAAATGAACCCACAATTATATAATCAACTAATTTTCTTCATTTTTAGGATTTTGTATATCTATTTGAGTACAGAGAGAGAGAGCCCAAGCGGGAGGAGCAGCAGGGAGAGGGAGAAGTAGGCTCTCTGCTAAGCTAGGAGCCAGACTTGGGGCTTGATTTCATGACCCTAGGATCATGACCCGATCTGAAGGTAGACACTTAATGCTGAGTCATCCAGGCAACGCATATTGTTAGCTAATTTTTGACAAAGCAGGAAAGAATACTCAATGGAAAAAAATCACTTCAGTAAACGGTATTGGGAAAAGTGAACAGCTACATGCAAAAGAATGAAACTTACACCATACACAAAATAAATTCAAAATGGATGAAAGACCTAAAAGTGAGAGAGGAAACCATCAAAATCCTAGGGGATAACACAGGAAGTGATCTTTGACATCAGCTGTAGCAACCTCTTATTAGATACGTCTCCTATGATAAGAGTAACAAAAGTAAAAATAAACTATTGGGCTTTTTCGCAATGGGTTTGCCACCAGAACACAAGTGTCACGAAAACCACTGCTAAACCTAAACCAAAATGGGAAAGGAAAAGACTCACAACAACATCGTCATATTGGACACATAGATTCAGGCAAGTCTACCACTACTGGCTATCTGATCTACAAATGTGGTGGGACTAACAAAAGAACTATCAAAGAATTTGAGAAGGAGGCTGCTGAAGTGGGAAAAGGCTCCTTCCTTCAAGTATGCCTGGGTCTTGGATAAACTGAAAGCTGAACGTGAACGTGGTATCACCATTGATATCTCCCTGTGGAAATTCGAGTCCAGTAAGTATTATGTGACCATCATTGATGCCCCAGAACACAGACACTTTATCAAAAACATGATTACAGGGGCAGCCCGGGTGGCTCAGCGGTTTAGCACTGTCTTCAGCTCAGGGCATGATCCTGGAGACCCAGGATTGAGTCCCATGTCAGGCTCCCTGCTTCTCCCTCTGCCTGCTGCTCCCTCTGCCTGTGTCTCTGCCTCTCTCTCTCTCTCTCTCTCTCTCTCTCTCTCTCTCTCTCTCTCTCCCTCTGATGAATAAATAAATAAAATCTTTAAAAAAATGATTACAGACACATCTCAGGCTGACTGTCCTGTCCTGATTGTTGCTGCTGGTGTTGGTGAATTTGAAGCAGGTATCTCCAAGAATGGGCAAACCCGTGAGCATGCCCTTCTGGCTGACACACTGGGTGTAAAAAAACTAATTGTTGGTGTTAACAAAATGGATTCCACTGCACCACCCTACAGCCAGAAGAGATACGAGCAAATCATTAAGGAAGTCAGCCCCTACATTATGAAAATTGGCTACAACCCTGACACAGTAACATTTGTGCCAATATCTGTTTGGAATGGTGACAACATGCTGGAGTCAAGGGCTAACATGCCTTTGTTCAAGGGATGGAAAGTCGCCCATAAAGATGGGAATGCCAGTGGAACCACACTGCTTGAGGCTCTGGATTGCATTCTGCCACCAACTCGTCCAACTGATAAGCCCTTGCATCTGCCCCTTCAGGACATCTACAAAATTGGTGGTATTAGTACTATCCCAGTGACCCAAGTGGAGACTAGTGTTCTTAAGCCTGGCATGGTAGTCACCTTTGCTCTGGTCAGTGTTACAACTAAAGTAGATTCTGTTGAAATGCACCATGAAGCTTTGAGTGAGGCTCTTCCTGGGGATGATGTGGGCTTCAATGTTAAGAACATATCTGTCAAAGATGTTTATCGTGGCAATGTGGCTGATGACAGCAAAAATGACCCACCAATGGAAGCAGCTGGCTTCATGGCTCAGGTGATTATCCTGAACCATCCAGGCCAAATAAGTGCTGGATATGCACCTGTGCTGGATTGTCACACAGCTCACATTGCTTGAAAGTTTGCTGAGCTGAAGTAGAAGATATATCATCGTTCTGGAGAAAAGCTGGAAGACGGTCCCAAGTTCTTGATGCTGCCATTGTTGATACAGTTCCTGGCAAACCTATGTGTGTTGAGAGCTTCACTATCTTCCTCTGGGCCATTTTGCTGTTCATGACATGACACAGATGGTTGCTGTGGATGTCATCAAAGCAGTGGACAAGAAGGCAGCTGAAGCTGGCAGTCACCAAGTCTGTCCAGAAAGCTCAGAAGGCTAAATGAATATTATCCCCAATACCTGCCACCCCAGTCTTAATCAGTGGTGGAAGAATGGTCTCAGAAATGTTTGTGTCAATTGGCCATTTAAGTTTAATAGTAAAAGACTGGTTAATGATAACAATGCATCGTAAAACCTTCAGAAGGAAAGGAGAATGTTTTTGTGGACCATTTGGCTTGTTTGTGCATGTGTGGCAGTTTTAAGTTATTAGTTTTTAAAACCAGTACTTTTTAATGGAAACAACTTGACCAAAAATCTGTCACAGAATTTTGAGACCCATTAAAACAAAAGTTTAATGAGAAATATATATATATTTCTCATATATATATATATAATAAACCATAAACCATTGGGACTTCATCAAAATGAAAACCTTCTAAATTTTTTTTTAAGATAAAAACCTTCTGCACAGCGAAGGAAACAATCAGCAAAACTAAAAGGTTTCCTATGGAATCTGAGAAGATATTTGCAAATGACATATCTGATAAATGACTAGTATCCAAAAATACATACAGATCTTATAAAACTCAACATCGCCCCCCCCCCAAAAAAAATAATCCAGTAAAGAAATGAGCAGAAGAGATAAGTCTGAGTGGCTAAGCAGTTGAGCGTCTGCCTTCAACTCGGGATGTGATCCCAGGGTCTGGGGATAGTGTCCTGCATCAGGCTCCCTGCAGGGAGCCTGCTTCTCCCTCTATATCTCTGCCTCTCTCTCTGTTTCTCTCGTGAATGAATAAATAAACTCTTTTTTTTTTTTTTTTTTTTAAGAGAGCAGCCCCGGTGGCGCAGCGGTTTAGCGCCGCCTGCAGCCCAGGGCATGATCCTGCAGATCTGGGATGGAGTCCCGCATCGGGTTCCCTGCATGGAGCCTGCTTCCCTCTGCCTGTGTCTCTGCCTCTCACTCTCTCTGTGTCTCAATAAATGGATAAAGTCTTTTTAAAAATTCTTTAAAAAAAGAAAGAAATGGGCAGAAGATATGAATAGACATTTTTCCAAAGAATACATACAGATGTCTAACAGACACATGGAAAGATGCTCAACATCATTCATCTTCAGGGAAATACAAATCAGAACTATAATAATCTACCAACTCACACATGTCAGGATGTCTAAAATTAACAACACAGGATACAATAGGTGCTGGCAAGAATGTGAAGAAAGGGGAACTCTCTTACACGATGGGAATGCAAACTGGAGTGGCCACTTTGTAAAACAGTATGGAGGTTCTTCAAAAATTGAAATGTAGAACTACCCTTTTGATCCAGGAATTGCACTATTGGGTACTTACCCAAAGGATACAAAAATACTGATTTGAAGGGATACAGGCATTTCCCATGTTTTTGGAGGCATTTTCAACAATAGCAAAATTATGGAGAGTCCAAATGTCCTGGAACTGATGAATGGATAAAGAAGATTTACTTACAATGGAATATTACTCAGCCATAGAAATGAATGAAATCTTGCTATTTGTAAAGACATGGATCAAGTTAGATTGTATTATGCTAAACAAAATAAGTCAGAGAGACAAATGCCATATGATTTCACTCATATGCTAAATTTAAGAAACAAAACAGATGTACATGGTGGGGAGAGAGATACAAACCACGTAACAGACTCTCAACTATAGAGAACAAACTGAGGGTTGCTGGAGGGGAAGACAGGAGGCAGGGTGGTTTAAATGTGTATGAGTATTAAGGTGGGGACTTGTGATGAGCACTGGGTATTTTTAAAAATATTTTATTTATTTATTCATTAGACACACAGAGAAAGGAGCCCAATATGGGATCACGCCCTGAGCTGAAGGCAGATGCTCAGTTGCTGAGCCACCCAGGTGTCCCAGCACTGAGTATTGTATGTATCTGATGGATCACTAAATTCTACACCTGAAATTAATAATATCCTGTTTGCTAACTGGAATTTAAATAAAACTTGAAAAAGAAAAAAATATTCTTTGATTATTAATTCAACAAATATACCTCAGTTTTTTTATAGGCACTGTGATACAGTGACAGGCACTGGAAATGCACAAATGACCAATACGGTAAAAGACTTCTGCTCTTATGGAACTTAGAGTTTATTGCTAAGGAAGGGCTCAGCAGAAGTGAGCCTCAAAAAGCAGGGTCTAGATTTAGTATAATATGAATGGAAGGTTAGGATTCTCACATTCTCTTGATCTTTCAGCTTTTTATTTTCCTGGCCCTTACTTAACTCCATATATAGACAATGTGTGTGTGTGTATATGATATATATGTTTATATCATGTATATCTAGGTATATCTGTATATATACATATATATATGTATATATACAGATACACACACACACATTTAGTTTTTCCTCTCAGTGTCCAACTTTAAAAGACAAACATAAATCATCCTGGGAAGACCATCATAAGACCCTTTGACACTAAATAATAAAGACAAAAGAAAATAAGATCAGCTTTCTGAGCCCGCCAGGTAATAAAAGGGAAACAGATGCCTTGAAACAAAGGCAAGAGAGGTGTTCTTTGATACTAAATAAAGTTTTTCTACCTCAACAATACTTAATCTCAGATCAATATCTGAAGATAATAATGTATTAAATTTTAGTCTTACTATTGGTAATAGAATAATCCATTCTGAAAATAGTTTTACTATTGGTGATACAATAATCCATTCTGAAAATATAACTAAAATGTAAGTAATTCACAATTATGTAGAACAAGGGAAAATGTCTAACTTTTAATTGAGGTTTAGTGAAATCAAATAACCAAACCTAAAAATACTTTGATAAAAAAAAAGTCCTAATTAAATCAATGCCGCAGTGACCGCCGTGTTTGCAACCAGATTACAATTCCACATGATACCTTGAAAGGGATATTTTAAAGCTTTCATATAAAAACAAGCATAGGGTCAAGATTAAGCAGCTTTATTTAAAAATTGCTTTTAGCTTGGGCCTCTCTGAAAGCAAATTGAATTTTTAGAAGCAGTTCTTTGATACCAACCTACATATCACTGCCATGAAATTGCTAAGACTAAATAAACATTCTGTCTGTTCAAAGGTTAGTTTAAAAGTCTTGAGAATAATTCTCAATATATTGCTAGAAGTTACTTTAAGCAGGAAGAATTAATAGTGGCAAAAAGACTAATTATCCATAAGTACTCATTTTAATGTGCAACAAACATCCTCCTTAAAATAAAAAAAAAAATAGGAGATGGAGATTGGAGAGACAGAGAGAAAGAGAAACCCAATGGCTTTACAAAAAAGGGTTTAGTTAAAAACAGATTGATTCTTAACATGTAGCAGAATAAAACATTTCTGCTGGCTTTCAGTAGCTTTGTTTCCTTTATGATATCAATAGATACTTAAGGCCATATTCCAGTGGACAGTCCTAAATCATAGAAATAGATGTCATAGCAGAAGGATGATTTTCTTAGCACCTACTTACAATGTAGATGTGCAAAAAGGGAGATATAAATTAGTATTTCTAAAAATTGAAATCACTTCTATTATTAAGATTGTTTGACATTTAATTATAAAAATGTGTAAATTCATAAGGGATCAGCTTCCTTAACCATTAAGAAACTTGGAAATTTTCTTCCTGCTGATTTTGGTTGACAAGATTTTAATAAAACTTCATCTAGACACTGAATAAAATTACTTAAACATTATTTTTAAGATTTATTATACCACAGGGGTGCCTGAATGCTCAGTCTGTTGCATGTTGGACTGGACTTTAGCTCAGGTCATGATCTCTCAGTCAAGAGATCAAGCCCCAGGTTGGACTCCATGTTTAGTGGGGAGTCTGCTTCCCTTCTTCCTCTCCCTCTACCCCTTCCCCTGGCATGCTCTCTCTCTCTCTCTGTCTCTGAAAAAAATAAATTTTCTTAAAAAGATAGTATACCATAAGCATACATCATGTGAGTGATAGTGTTTATCACACTTCCAAGAGTACCTATATGTTATATATGTGGTCACATAGTCCACTTTCACATAATCTCTCAGGACAGTCTAACTTTTTATTTACTTCTGCTCGGCTTGGAACAAGTCCATTTCAATTAGTTTTATAGGCACAAAATATCAGAATACTAAATCATAGAGCAATGAAATACTTTCTTGTTGCCAAAAACAATCAGAAAACAACCAAAGTTCACTGAAAGGGAAGTAATTTATTCATTATTAGTATTTTCAATGTCATAAGAGTTGTCATTTACAGCTCTTTCAAGGCAAAATTAAGATAATTATTTACATTTTGAATAGTGCTTTACAACATACAGAACCCAATGCATTTATTGTCTTATTTATGCTTAACAATTATGTGATGTAGACTGAGCAGAGATTCTTATCACCATTATATAAATAAAGAATGTGAGAGTGAAGTAAGCCAATCAGAGAAGGACTAACATTATATCGTCTCATTCATTTGGGGGAAAACAAAAAAAAAAATAGTGAAAGGGAATAAAGGGTAGAGGAAATGAATGGGAAATATCAGTGAGGGTGACAGAACATGAGAGACTCCTAATTCTGGGAAATGAACAAGGTGTAGTGGAAAGGGAGGTGGGTGGGGGGATGTGGTGACTGGGTGATGGGCACTGAGGGGGGCACGTGACAGGATGAGCACTGGGTGTTATGCTATATGTTGGCAAATCGAACTCCAATAAAACATACATACATACATACATAAGTAAATAAAATCATGTGTAAGAGAAAAAATTAAAATAAATAAATAAATAAATAAAAGAAGTTCAGAGAAAATAGATCACTTTTCCCACATCACTTGATAATAAGTGACAAAGCTACTGAACAAGGCTCATATTTTCTAATGCAAGGTTAATGCTTTTTTCCCCACCACATTGTAATCATGGAGTGAAAAAAATGCCCCATAAAGGTTATTTTCTTTTTTCAATAGTTAGATCCATCAATCAATTTTACTCTAAAAGTTCAGATGCCCAATTTTCCATCGCTGGGACACCTGCAACCCGATGTTTCTAGCAGCAATGTCCATGATAGTCAAACTGTGGAAGGAGCCCCAGTGTCCCTCGAAAGATGAATGGATAAAGAAGATGTGGTTTATGTATACAATGGAATATTACTCAGCCAATAGAAACGACAAATACCCACCATTTGCTTCAACGTGGATGGAACTGGAGGGTATTATGATGAGTGAGGTAAGTCAATCGGAGAAGGACAAAGAGTGTATGTTCTCATTCATTTGGGGAATATAAATAATAGTGAAAGGGAATAGAAGGGAAGGGAGAAGAAATGTGTGGGAAATATCAGAAAGGGAGACAGAACATAAAGACTCCTAACTCTGGGAAACGACCTAGGGGTGGTGGAAGGGGAGGAGGGCGGGGGTGGGGGTGACTGGGTGACGGGCACTGAGGGGGGCACTTGATGGGATGAGCACTGGGTGTTATTATGTATGTTGGTAAATTGAACACCAATAAAAAATTAATTTATTAAAAAAAAACAAAAAAAACAAAAAAAAATAAAAGTTCAGATGCAATGAGTGCTAACTTATATGCTCCATAATATATGAGAAATTGATTTAAGAAACGGTTTACAAAAAATTTTCAAATAATTCTACATGGCAGAGAAGTTCAGAATATTGTTAGATGTATTGCCCTCCAACCCAAACAAAATCATTTGCCTTTATTAAAGCACTATATAGGTGCCATTATCCACTTACTATGTACTATATCCAGGCTATTTTTCTAAAAGTCTCATGGAAAGCACACTAAGTGGTACCCTGAAATTGGAAGCTGAAAGTACAATTATCTTATTCAAAGGGTTGCCAATTTTAGGAAATGAAAATACAGGATACTCACTTAAATTTCAATTTCATATAAACAGGGGATAAGTTTTAACACATGTATGCCCTAAATAGTACATGGGCTACACTTATACTAAAAATTTACTCGTAGGGATGCCTGGGTGGCTCAGCGGTTGAGCGTCTGCCTTTGGCTCAGGGCCTGATCCTGGGATCCAGGATCTAGTCCCACACTGGGATCCCTGCGGGGAGCCTGCTCCTCCCTCTGCCTGTGTCTCTGCTTCTCTCTGTGTGTCTCTCATGAGCAAATAAATAAATATCTAAAAAAATAAAAATAAAAATTTATTCATTTATCTGAAATTCAAATCTTACTAGGTGTCTATATCTTATCTGGCAAACCTACTGAATTCAGGGATTGCCATTTCACATAGACTGGATTTAGCAAATTTGTTTTTTCCTTTGATGGGTGTCTCCAGAAGCATGGCCTTAAAGTGAGCCATCTTTCTAGTCCAGGTGTGTTATGGTTGGAGTTTTAGTAGTCACATTCTTGCTTATAGAAACCTAGGAGTCTCCAGTTATCAAGAAAGCTACAGGAAGGGTGTACTAGAATAGGTATTGGCTTAAATCAGACAGATTTGGATCTTATTTCCTATTTGAGTTTTTCCAAGTGATAGTTACGAGAACTTGCATAAGAAATTTAATTTCTCTGAGTCTCAGTTGTTTCTTCTTAAAATGAGAATTAAAACTACCTATCTGATAGCTAATAAGTAGTATGATGATTATGTGAGACTATTATTATAAATGGCTTAGTAACATACTTCTTATCAGTGGACACCGAAAATGTTAAAGAAAAACCAAAGCAGTTTCCTCTGGACAGACACTTGATATATCCATATATGTTTTGATAGATATTAATATGTAAGTTAAGATTTATCATTCTGTTTTATCAGTGAGTAGAGTCTGAATGAAAATGAATTAGTCATTATTATAAATACCAGAAAACTTAGAAATTATCCATTAGCATTACAGAAATCAGTGTTATCAGTCTGCTTTGCCAAGTTGTTAGATGCAAATACACACATATATATGCTTGAAATATATATAAATATATATAACCTATATAAATATATATTTGTATTTTTTGTAAACAAATGATAGTATGAATGTTTTATTGCTAACAATTCTTTTTGGAAAGATCTAGTTCATCTACCTATGTTTGGGCAACTCCTTGATTGTTGAATGTGCGACCATTTAAAATCACTCTCTTTAAGAAATAAAGAGAGATAAGTAGTAGTAGGCTCTAAAGAATTAAATTTAGGGCAGCCCCAGTGGCCCAGCGGTTTAGCGCCACCTTCAGCCCAGAACGTGATCCTGGAGATCCGAGATTGAGTCCCACGTGGGGCTCCCTGCATGGAGCCTGTTTCTTCCTCTGCCCGTGTCTCTGCCTCTCTCTCTTTCTCTCTCTCTCTCTCTGCTTCTCATAAATAAATAAAATAAAATCTTTTTAAAAATTTAAAGAATGAAATTTAAATAATATTCATAGTGAAAATGAATGAGAGGGGGAAACAGCCTTGAGGTGTTGAAAACTATCAGCAAAAAGTAGTCTGGGAAGAAAACAGATCATATTTTCAGATGTTATAGCTGTCAATCTGAACAGATTCACAGCTGAAACAGTTCCAATGGGGCAGTGAGGTGGAACATGGGGTAGGGGTTTTGCAAGTTCACGTGGGTGAATAAGTCTTTTCATTGAAAGAATGAATGCCAAGGCCTCAAGCCAACATAATGATCAATTATTTTGTGAGGCCTCTAGGATACCCTATTCCTCTTGTTTTGAGAAGAATGGGGCTGAAGATGATCAGGGAGTCAATAGGTGCCATGATTTTGGAGGCTAGGATTCTATTCAGATTTTAATCATAGAAAGATATTATGAAATAAAAAATAAAGATATGAAGCAGAGACACATAAGATGAAAAACAATCACTCTTCTCCTAAAAATTTCCATTGAAGGTCATTACAGTCATACGAAAGTTCTTATCTAAAATGATTATATAAGAGTTGAAAAGCCCTACACAAAAGTATAATTCTTTTGAATCTCCATTTTTCAGGCCAGTTTATCCTAAAGACAGGCAAGCACAAAAGAAATCTCAAAAGCTTAGTTATAGTTGGGCAATTAAAAATCCTATTCTTTTGTCTCAAAGGATATTTGAAATTACATAGCTCTTTTCTCATATAAAACCTACCATACAATCATTAGATGATCCTTCTTAGTTAATTTTTTCTCTACTTATTTGTCCATCTGTGCCATGGACTGGTTAGAAATGGTATGAATTAGCTGGACTTTCATATCAAACACCATGGTTTTTATTTCTTATATCTCCTCACAGAAGTTCTGAATATCTCTTAAAAAAAGAAAACTGATTATTATAGCAATTATGGCCTTCAGTTATCCCAACTCACCCAGATAAAGTGTTCAGTTATTACTAAGCACCTAAATAAGCTTTACAGAGAAGAGCTTAACTTCAGGAAGCCTCTTGGAAGCTCAAGAAGGATCTTTAAAGAGCTAACAGAAGGGAAAATAATATGGCCCATGGTTTCCACTGATTGGACAAATAATTGTCCTGACTTTACTCTCAGCACTACATTTTTATTCCCCATTTCACAGTGATAAATAAAAAAGTAATGGGAAAATAAATTAAAATAAGATCAAGCACTATTCAGTAAATGAAGACATAAAATTATGAGTAATAGCAGCAACAAAAGCCCCACAATCATACAAAGCTACCACAAAGATTAAAAAAAAAAAAAATCCTGTACCTAAATGGGAGGGGGGAGTATTTTAAATGATTGGAAGAAAAAAAACCCTACAAACAATTAGACCCTCAGAGTCTATCTAGAGTCCTGTAGATAGGACTGAGGTTTGGGCAGCCAGTCTGAGGCTTATATAAGGGGGTCCTTGGGTGGCTCAGTTGGTTAAGCAACTGATTCTTGGCTTCAGCTCAGGTCATGATCTCACAGTCATGGGATCAAGCCCTATGTCAGGCTCCAAACTCAGTGAGGAATCTGCTTGAGATTCTCTTTCCTTCTCCTCCCCTACTGCTCCTCTCTGCTCATGTTCTTTCTCTCCCTCTCAAATAAAATCTTTTTTTAAAAAAAAAAAAAAAGAAGAATTGCTACTCAGGGAAGAATTGCAGCTAAGATACCCTGAAAGTTAAGTGCTATACTCAAGTGCTCACAGGTACATTTACCTATAATGCAAAAAAAAAAAATGTTTTAGCTCACATAACCAGGAGAGCCTTGTCACACGAGGGCAAAGTTAACAAATCAATTTTCTGGAAGTCACTCCACCTCAGGAAACCTTGTCTAAGCAGATTCCCTACAAACAGCTGCCTCATAAATAACCCCCCAAATTCCTCAATAAGTCATATTTTTATATAGATAAATCTGCTTTATATGAGGCAAACATCATGCCATATTTCCCTAGTATATTCACTCTCCCACACTTCTATTTGACTATTGCATTATTACTTTGGTTCCCTTAAACTTTCAGTATCTTCTTGCCTATCCTCATGCTCAAATAATGATCTTGCATTCTATTCCATCGAGAAAACTTAATAACTGGATGAGAGCTTCCACACATTCTCACCACCATGTTTACCTACCTACATGTATCTCTACATATAGCCTACTTCCCTTCTATTTCTATGAATGGACTACCCATGCTCCCACACAAGGTCTCTTCCTATAAGAACTGTTTTTCCACCATTCTAATGGCATTGTTCCAAATATCCTCCACATTTTTATCATCAATTTTTTCTTCTTTAATAATTCCCATCGGTACAGGAATTGTTATTTCTCTTATCACATAGACAAGAGTTCCTTTACTCAATTTCCCCCAATTAGAAAGAGTTGTTTATTTATACTCCTCACTGGTTTCTCTTGAATCCATTCCAAAATGATTAGGTGTCCACAGAAACTGATTCTGTTATAGTTGCTAATGACTTTATATGCAATGGTCATTTCTCTGTCCTCTTCTTATTTGACTAAGCACAGCATTTGTCAGAGTTTATCACTTTGTCCTCCTTAAGACACTTTGTCACTTCTAGATTACTATGCTCATTCAGTTTTCTTCCTATTTATTGTGATTGTTCCTTCTTAATATCTTTTCTAGGCTTTTAAGGCTTAGTCTAAAAACAAGGTGTTGCCTTAGAACTTAGTCTTCTTTTCTAGCTATATTTTATGTCCTTGATGATCACAGTCCAAGGCTATATATATATATATATATATATATATATATATATATATCCTGATGACTCAAAAATGTTATCCTGGCTCAGACCTCTTCTCTGAACTCCAGACATCTGTACTCAATTGTTTATTAGACATCTTCACTTCAATGACTAATAGTCACTAAGCCTTAACACATTCGAACTCAGTTCCCAATATTCTTCCTCCAAAGCTTTTTCTTCATGCAGTCTTACCCAGCTGAGTTAATTTCAGTTATTTTTGCCAAAATTCTTAACTTCACCCATGATTCTCCACATTCTCTCACACCTAAACTCTGTTCCATCAGCAAATCCTTTTGGCAGTAACTTACAAATATATCCAGAATTTGACATTTCTACTACTTCACTGCCACTACCTTGGTCCAAGCCACCATTATCTCTTTTCTGAATTAATAAAATAACATTTTAACTAAACACCCTACTTTCATTCTTAATCTCTTGTACAATTTTCTCCACTCAACACAAAGAGTGATCTTCTTAAAACCTGTGATATGAAGTAAGTCCTCCTCTCAAAAGCCTCCACAGGCTTTCCATTGTAAGTCAAAGTTCTTAGAAACTACACAAGCTGTCCTTCCTTTCCTCTGATATTATCTTCCTTAGTTCTCTCCAAAGTGCACCTCCTTGCTGTTCCTTTAACATATCTGGTATGTTCTTAATTCAAATACCTTCATATGTATAATTATTCTATCTGGGATGCCCTTCCTCTAGACAGCTGCATGGTTCATTCCCTCATTGAATGCACGTATTTCTCTGGGTCAGTGAGGCCTTCCTTTGTCATTATTCCAGCATGAAAAATTTACCCCACTATTTCAAATTCTTATTCTTTGCTTTATTTATTCATTCTATATCATACTCTAACATGCTATACTATATTTTTTCACCCTGATTAGGGTAGGTTTTTTCAAGGAGAAGGTAAGCTCAAGACATACAGAGACTTTTCTCTGCCTTTTATTTTCTTTTGTTTCTCTGAGTCTGGAACAGTGCCTAGGACACAGTAGGTTCTAATTTGTTGAATAAATTAATATTTGTATTGTTTTATTACCCTTTATTTCCTTTCTCCACTATCTATTTCTTTTTACTGAATGCTATTGGTAGTGTTTTAGAACTTGTGGATATATATTTTATGCCTATTAACTCTTCTATTTTATTCCAGTGGACAGCAATCAAGAAGAATTGCCTGCTTCAGGCTTCTGGTTCACTGATGCACAGCCTTACTTTTGACCTCTTTTTTAGCAGGTTCTTTGATTTTAACAAAATGATAATAATTTTCAAAAACTTAAATCTTAAATTTGTGAAGTAACTTCACCTTATCCTGTTCAAGAAATTACAGACTATCACAGAAACTTTGTTTTAGAAGTTCTACCTCTGTCTATGGCTATACCACCCTGAACGTGCTCCATCTCATCTAATCTCGGAAGCTAAGCAGGGTCGGGCCTAGTTAGTACTTGGATGGGAGAAGTTCTTCTGATTACAGGAAATTTCAAATATATACTATTTTAAATTAAATTCTGACATTAATTAGTATTGAAGAATGAGTCATCTGTTAAAAATAATGCACTTACTCTAAGTGAAGCTGAAGAACCAGAGATCAAGACCAGCTTTGCATAAAGGGATTTAAGACTCATTTTAACTTTCCTAAAACACAAAGAGAAAGTATTTCAGACAGAAGTTTTTAGTTGGTATTCTTTTCTCTAAAAAGGAATAGGGAATAAAAGAAATTTGTATCTTTAAAAACTTTGGATGATGGTGCTATCATGGAGTTTAGATGAACCTGAGATCAGAAATGAAAAGACTGAGGTCAGACAATGGTTTCTTCTGTTCAAAGAATTCTAATATTAAAATTACAAAGTTCTAGAAAGAAAAGTTAATTCCATTACAAAAGTTGGAAGGAAAATGGAAAGCATCACATTATGACAGCATAGTTTAAGAAAAGATAAAAACTCACAACTTTAAACAAAATTTCAAAACCAGAAAGAACAAATTTGGGTTTCAAATCTAGAACTAATCTGACAATTGATATCAATGGGGAGGAAGAAACCTTTCTACCCAGTAGGATATTTTATTATATGGTTATAAAATAAGCTCACTTACCCTTTAAATATAGTCTAATTTAGTTACCAAAACTTTTACCTTGATATTCTATCTTTCTTATGTTACCTCAAAGGGGAGACTGGAGTTAGTATTAAATTTGAATATTAGATATATATATATATTCTAATTTTGTTGATTTTCTGTTTTCCCTTATTGGGATAATCATTGATAAGTCATAAGAAATGATTTTGTCATTGATAAATCACAAGAAATCATACTAAACACATGTAGAGGTCAAGGGGCATTTAATATGAACATATGCGAGATTGAAATTGTCCATGAAAGTTTGTATAATTAGGTCACTCTATAGGGCAGCCCCAGTGGCTTTGTGGTTTAGCTCCACCTTCAGCGCAGGGTGTGATCCTGGAGACCCAGGATGGTGTTCCACATCAGGCTCCCTGCATGGAGCCTGCTTCTCCCTCTGCCTGTGTCTCTGCCTCTCGATCTCTCTCCTTGTCTCTCAGGAATAAATAAATAAAATCTTTGGGAAAAATTAGGTCACTCTATCTTGTGCTAAATTACCCACAACTGCTACTGGCCATAGTTTTATTCAAGAAATAAATATAATTTAATAATCTTAATTAAAATGACTGTACTCAGTGGATTTTCCCTCTATTTTTATTTCCTTTTCTTGTTGTTTTTGTTGTTGTTGTTGCATGGCATGGACGCAAACTCTGACTTTCTGTATTAAGTCATGATAACTATCTCTGCTTTACAAAGAACATTATAAATATAGATTGGAAAAAATTCTACAAAATAACTCAATAAAAAGCATTAACTTATACAAAGGCAATTCCAATTGACCTACTGTACACATTTTGTGAAACAGACTGAGAAACCCACAACCACCTTGACCATGAAATATCAGCAGTGTAAGAAATCCCCTTAGAAAGTTGGTTTTTAATCTTCATATCAATCTATTCACTTTGAAAAGGAAAGTAGATGCCAGAGAACTAGTAGCACTGGGAAAAGGTAATAAAATCATAAGCATTGCTATTTTATCTCTTTTTAAATTATAAACCATATTTTATTACATAAATAACTGTTATAAACTAGAACAAATAATACTAAAACTTTTATGGAAACACAAAAGACCCCAAAGAATCAAAGCAATCTGAGAAAGGAGAACAAAGCAGGAAGTATCACAATTCCAGATTTCAAGATACACTACAAAGCTGTAGTAATCAAGAGTATGGATACTTTCTTTTTTCTTTTTTTGGTAAGACTGAGTGGAGGTTAATAAATTTTATTATTTTTTTCAAACAACCAGCTTTTGGTTTCATTGATCTCTTCTACTGTGCTTTTAATTTCTATATCATTTACTTCTACTCTAATCATTAGTATTTCCTTCCTTCTTCTGAGTTTGTATTTTGTTTGTTGTTTCTTTTTCAGCTCTTTTAGTTGTAAGGTAAGGTTGTTTATTTGAAAGTTTTCTTGCTTCTTGAGGTAGACCTGTACTAACATATACTTCTGTATTAGGACTGCAATTGCTATATCCCAAAGGTCTTGGAACATTGTGCTTTCATTTTCATTTTCTTCCATGTATTTTATACATTTCTTCTTTGATTTCCTGGCTGACCCATTCATTACTTAGTAGGATGTTGTTTAATTTCATGTATTTGTTTTGGTCTTTCCAGAGCTTTCCTTGTGAATGACTTCTACTTTCACAGTGTTATGGTCAGGAAAGGTGCACGGCATGATTTCAGCCTTTTTGTATTTGTTGAGGGCTGTTTTGTGACTTGTGTAATGTATTCTGGAGAATATTCCATATGTATTTTAAAATAATGTGCATTCTTCAGTATTAGGAGGAATGTTCAGGATATATCCATTAAGTCCATCTAGTCTAGTGTGTTATTCATGCAGAACAATCTACAGCCAAGAATACTCTATCCTGTAAGGTTATCATTCAGAATAGAGAGATAATGAAGCGTTTCCTAGACAAACAAAAACTAAAGGAGTTTGTGACCACCAAACCAGCCCTTCCAGAAATATGAAAGGGGATTCTTTGAGTGGAAAGGAGACACCAAAAGTGAGAAAGACAGAAGGCACCTGGGTGGCTCAGTTGGTTAAGTATCTACCTTCAGCTCAGGTCATTCCAACAAGATCTAACAATTATAAATATTTATGCCCCAAATTTGGGAGCACCCAAACATATAAAATAATTACTAATAAACACAAAACAACTAACTGAAAATAATACAATAATAGTAGGAGAATTTAACATCCTACTTACATCAAAAGGAAGATCATCTAAATAGAAAATAAACAAGGAAAAAATGACTTTGAATGATACACTGGACAAGATGGACTTCACAGATATATTCAGAACATTTCATTCTAAAGCAGAAGAATAAATTTTCTTTTCAAGTGCACATGGGACATTGTCCAGAATAGATTACATAATAGGACACAAACCAGGCCTCAACAGGTACAAAAAGATTGAGATCACACCATGCATGTTTTCTGATCACAATGTTATAAAAATTGAAGTTATGCACAATCACAATAAAAAATTGGAAAGACCATAGATACATGGAGGTTCAAAAAACATGTTGCAAAAAATTGAATGGGTTAACCAGGAAATTAAAGATGAAATTAAAAATACATGGAAGCAAATAAAAATGAAAACACAATGGTACAAACCTTTGAGATGCAGCAAGAGAGGTCCTAAGGAAGAAGTATATAGCAATTAAGGCCTACCTCCAGAAGTAAGAAAAATCTCAAATACACAATCTAAATTTAACACCTTAAGGAGCTAAAAAATTGAAAAGAAATAAAGCCTAAAGCCAGCAGAAGAAGGGAAATAATAAAGATTAGAGCAGAAATAAATGATATAGAAGCTATAAAAAACTAGAACAGATCAATGAAACCAGGAATTGGTTTTTGAGAAAAATTAACAAAAGTGATAAACTCCTAGCCAGACTTATCAAAAAGAAAAGAGAAAGGACACAATAAATAAAATCAAGAATGAAAGATAAGATATAACAACTAACACCACAGGAATACAAACAGCTCTAAGAGAATACTATGACAAATTGGTGCCAACAAATTCGACAACTTGGAAGAAGTGGATAAAATCCTAGAAACAGGAAGAAATAGAAAGCTTGAATAGACTGATAACCAGGAAATAAATGGAATCAGTAATAAAAAAATTTCCCAATAAACAAAAGTCCTGGGCCAGATGGCTTCACAGGTGAAATCTACCAAATTTTAAAGATCTAATGCCTATCTCCCTCAAACTTTTCCAAAAAATAAAAGTGGAAGGAAAAACTTCTAAACTCATACCATGAGGTCAGCAATACCCTGATTCTAAAACCAGACCGTATTAAAAAAGAGAATTAACGCCCATATCCCTGATGAACATGGATGCAAAAATTCTCCACAAAACATTAGCAAATGGAATCCAACAATACATCAAAAGAATCATTCACTAAGATCAGGTGGGATTTATTCCTGGGCTGCAAAAGTGGTTCAATATTCACAAATCAGTCAATATGATACACCATATTACTAAAAGAAAAATTAAGAAACATAGGATCCTTTCAATAGATGCTGAAAAACAGTTGACAAAGTAAAACATTCATTCATGATAAAATCCCTCAACAAAGTAGGGATGCAGGGAATACACTTCAATGTAAGAAAGGTCATATATGTGAAACCTACAACTAATACCAGCCTCAATGAGGAAAAACTGAGAGCTTTTCCTCTATGATCAGGTACAAGACAAGGATGTCTACTCTTTCCACTATTACTTAATATAGTACTGGAACTTCTAGCGACAGCAATCAGGCAACACAACAACAACAACAAAAATAAAAAAACATCCAAAATAGCAAGGAAGTAGTCCAACTTTCACTATTTGCAGATGACATGATACCCCATATAAAAAAAAAAAACACCAAAAATTTTCTAGAGCTAATATATGAATTCAGTAAAGTTGTGTGATACAAAATCAATGTACAGAAATCTGTTGCATTTCTATTAACCAATGATGAAGCAGAAGAAAGAGAAATCAAGGAATCAATCCCATTTACAGCTGCACCAAAAACAATAAGATACCTAAGAATAAATCTATGCAAAGAAATGAAAGACTTGTACTCCAAAAAGTAAAAAACTCTGATGAAAAAAAAATTGAAGATGACAAACAGGAATAGAAAGATATTCCATGCTCATGGAATCGAAGAATGGTGTTAAAATGTCTACATTACCCCAAGCAATCTACTCATTCAATGCAATCTTCATCAAAATACCAACAGCATTTTTCTCAGAGCTAGAACAAATAATCCTAACATGTGCATGAAAACATGAAAAGCCCCAAATAGGCAAAGCAGTCTTGAAAAGGAAAAGCAAAGCAGGAGGCATCACAATTCTAGACTTCAAATTGTATTACAAAGCTGTTATGATCAGGGCGGCCCAGGTGGCTTAGCGGTTTAGCGCCGCCTTTAGCCCAGGGCCTGATTCCTGGAGACCCAGGATGGAGTCACACGTTGGGCTTCCTGCATGGAGCCTGCTTCTCCCTCTGCCTGTGCCTCTGTGTGTGTGTGTGTGTGTGTGTGTGTCTCATGAATAAATAAATAAAACCTTTTTTAAAAAGCTGCTATGATCAAAACAGTATGGCACTGGCATAAAAAAAAAGACACATCAATCAATAGAACAGAATAGATAACCCAGAAATGAAGCCACAACTATACGTTCTATTAATGTTTGACAAAGCAGAAAGAAATATCCAATGGGGAAAAAAGACAATTTATTCAACTAATGGTGTTGGGAAAACTGGACAGCTACATGCAAAAGAATGAAACTGGGACATTTTTCTATGTCATACACAAAAAAACAAATTCAAAATGTATATAAGACCTAAATGATACAAGAAATCATTAAAATTCTAGAGGACAACCTGTAACCTCTTTGACATTGGCCATAGCACCTTCTGTCTAGACATGTCTCTGGAGGCAAGAGAAACAAAAGCATATAAATGAATTCTAGGGACTTCATCAAAATAAAAAGCTTCTACACAATGAAGGAAGCAATAAACAAAATTAAAAGGCAACCAGTGGAATAGGAGAAGTTATTTGTGAATGACATACCTGATAAAGGGTAAGTTTCCAAAATATATTAAGAACTTATAAAACTGAACACCAAAAAAAAAAAGAAAAATACAAATTAAAAAATGGGCAACAGTCATGAATGGGTAGAATCTTCATTTTTCCACAGAAGTCATACAGATAGCCAAGAGACACTTGAAAGGATGCTCAACTTCATGGATCATCAGAAAAATGCAAATCTAAACTAAAACGAAGTATCACCTCAAACCTGTCAGAATAGCTAAAATC